>NC_079441.1:52060699-52670699 GCF_903798145.1 Danio aesculapii
AAAATAAATAAATATAATGCCCGGACAACTCTGTTTGGCTACTTGAAAGCTACATGAAATTTCTGTTTAGGAAGGCAGTACTGGCACTTTTATTTAAGCAGATGTCTAAACATAGATGTCCACTGACAGCCCAAATTTAGCCTTGTTTTAGCCAAGACGTCTAAGAATAGCCCAATGTCATCAAACACAGGAATAAATATTCACTGGCCACTTTATTTGTTCAACTGCTCAACGCAAATTTCTAATCAGCCAATCACATGTCAGCAACTCAATGCATTTAGGCATGTAAACATGGTCATGAAGATCTGCTGCAGTTCAAACTAAGCATCAGAATGGGGAAGAAAGGTGATTTAAGTGACTTTGTACGTGGCATGGTTGTTGGTGCCAGACGGGCTGCTCTGAGTATTTCAGGAACTGCTGATCTACTGGGATTTTCACGCACAACCATCTCTGTAGTTTACAGAGAATGGTCTGAAGTTCCAGCAGTTCTGTGAAAGAAAATGCCTTGATGTCAGAAGAGAATGGCCAGACTGGGTTGAGCTGATTGAACGGCAACAGTGACTCAAATAACCACTAGTTACACCCGAGATATGCAGAAGAGCATCTCTGAAAGCACAACACATCCAACCTTGAGGCAGATAGGCTACAGCAGCAGAAGACCAGACCGGGTGCCACTCCTGTCAGCTAAGAACAGGAAACTGAGGCTACAATTTGCACAGGCTCACCAAAATTGGACAATAGAAGATTGGAAAAACGTGGCCTGGTCTGATGAGTCTTGATTTCTGCTGTGACATTCAGATGGTAGTGTCAGAATTTGGTATCAACAACATGAAAGGATGGATCTATCCTGCCTTGTATCAAAGGTTCATGCTGCTGGTGGTGGTGAAATGGTGTGGGGGATATTTTCTTGGAACACTTTGGCCCCATTGATACCAATTGAGCATCGTGTCATCACCACAGCGTACCTGAGTATTGTTGCTGACCATGTCCATCCCTTCATGACCACAGTGTACCCATCTTCTGAAGGCTACTTACAGCAGCATAAAGCGCCATGTCATAAAGCACAAATAATCTCAGACTGGTTTCTTGAACATGACAATGAATTTACTGTACTCAAATGGCCTCCACGGTCACCAGAATTCAATCCAATAAAGCACCTTTGGGATGTGGTGGAAGGGATTTCCTTATGATGGATTCATTATGATGTGTATCGATGTATGTATGAAATTCACCAGTCATAGACTTGAACACGGGGACATAGTGTACAATTTAATTGGATAACTGCAACCTAGCGTGAAATGTGCAATATTCGTGCAATACTGACAGTGGTAATAAATACAAATGGATATGTAATTTCAAGCATATAACATGTAGCTATGACATGACACATGAGTTTTGAACCCATATAAGGCACATCCACATGACCTCCCATTGTTTTTTTCTTCCTGAGTCCGTCACAATCTTCATATACACAGTGAGGAAGCTGGACTGCTTTAAACAGGTACGAAAGGCAGAGGATGCAGTGGCAGCTCCCTTATAAACGTGCCACATCACATTAGCATGGGTAATGAAGACACCAAGGGTGCTAACTGAAGAACAATGATTATCAACCGAAATACTGTTAGCCATTGATATCCATAGCAGGAAAAAATATAGTATGGATGTCAATGGTTTCCAACAATTCTTCAAAATATCATTTGTGTTCAACAAGAGTAAACTCTCTCCTCTGAACAATTATTTAAAGTGCCACTATTATGGATTTTCGAAAATTACATTTCATGCTGTGTAACAGCTCTAAGTGCATGAAAACGTCCACCTAAGTTGTAAATCTAAAAGTGCACCCTATATAAAGTCCTTGACTCAAAAAGCAAGAGTTGACAGAGTTGTTGATGTAAATCGTCATCCATTTGAATTGTTGTTTCATATGGAAGCCTGTCCCCGCCACTGAATAAAAAATGTTTATTGTGACTTTTTAAGTCAGGTCTCTGAATTCTTCAGACTTTATATATCAGAATTGTGACTTTTTATCAAAGAATTCAGACTTAAAAAGTCACAATAACTTAGTTTTATTATTATTATTCAGTGGCAGAAATGGGTTTTCATAGTTTTGTCATGACGTCTGAACGAAACATTGCCCGCCCACTTCTTGCACATCCAGACCCAGGAAATCTTGAACCCCTCTCCCACAACCACTGTATCGGATTGCGGGGAATAGGATTGCATTATGGTGCAAAGATGTTGTGCTTTGCTCTGTGAGGGAAAATCTTTTTTTTTTTTTTTACTCCCTAAAGATGAGGCTGGGTCATTTTGCACAACAACACCACAGTATAGCCCCAACCTTGTGTTAACTGTCATTAAACTGATCACTGCTACAGTAACCTACAATGTGGGATTTATTAGCCGTTTGTTATTATAGGAGGGAACAGCATTAGATGTACTTGCGACTTTGTTAGTACCCTGTTTTTCGTATGTTTTTTTCTAATCAGCTTCTTCTTCCTACGAACCATAACCTGTATGTGTGATTAAAATGGTTGCCGTGTTCTCTGTAGTATCCAAAATATGTGTTTAGTTCTGTGAGCTCTGCACAGCTTGTAGGCTTCTGGTTAACCGGTGAAAGCAAGTTTCACACCGGACACGGAAAGCACTGCGCTACGAAACACATTGATATCGATTGCTTGAACTTGTTAACTAAGGCTCTCATGCAGCAGAATGCTGTACACCAATCACAACAAACAGTCATCGGACCAATCACTGCACATGGACCCTTTTGAGATGACTGTTATGACGCGTTTAATGGTCATTATAATCTTAAATCCTTGAAAGTTTTAAATATTAATATATATTTTTTTAACTTATGAACATTTATATGTATTCATGAATGTATTATAGACCATTTTGAGGGATGCAAACAAAAACAATGATCCCAACGTACTTTCTGTTTCACATTTTTAAATTCTATAGCTTCCGAAAATCCAAAAAGTCAAATGTTGATAATGTTATGACAGCTATTTTAACATTAAGTTATGACTGAATTGCCTTTTGTTACAGTTATGAAATAGTTTGATAACAAGCAGGAAATGTTCATGGGCCAATGACATCACCACATTGAAATGGTCTATATCATCTATACCCTTGTACGCTAGTCGAGGTGTTTCTAATGCAGTGTCCATGGACAGGACAGTAAATTTGATGTTGTTCTATCTTCTGGCTGCTGGTATCAGTCTCAAACATTTATTTTCTCTATATCTGAAAGTCTTGATAACACCATCGTGGAGATTTTCTTTTATTATTTCAGCAACTGGGATTGTAAAAAAATGCTTTGTTGTACTCTTCCATTCACTGCACTCTAAGTTTACCAACTAAGACGAATTCCGCTACTGAGAAATCTGGAGATGTAAATGGGTCCATTATTGTCACACAAAGGAGAAGTTTGGAAAAATTTATCACCAAACATATTAAATAGAAGTTGTTGGGACAATACGGTAAAAATAAGTGTATTTTATAACACAATGAAAGTGTTTTTGACCTTTCATGCATTTCAGCCTGTTGTTATGGATGCCCTAGATCAAAATATTAATATTTTATAATCCATAATAGAGGCACTTTAAGAACTATTTCATAAGCTCTGATGGGAAATTAAGGCAATTCTTTCCTTAGTGTAATTCTAGTAAACGTTTTGCTGAGCTCAATCAGCCTTGGTGTCTTTTTGCATTGCTTGCTATACTAAGTAGAAGAAAACTGCTTACTGTGTATAAAGCTAATACCACAGACATTCAGTGCTTAACGTGAATACAGGAGGAAAACAAAGAATAAATAAAATAAATAATAGCAGAAACAAAACTTTCCAAATCCTCTAATAGAAGAACCTAACAGAAAACGCTAAACGAAGTGCTCAAAGAGATTATATAAATACTGGCTGGGTGGATTATTCGATTCAGTGCTCATATTGTTCTGCCTGTGTGATATCAATAACTACAAGACTGTAGCATGTGCCCATTACATTATGGGTGCAGTTAAAATGCTACGTGACCATCTTTCAGCTTCTTATGAGTATGAGGCGTTCGGAATGGAATACTAGAGTACTTCCTTGTAGTATGTTAAAAATAGTATGCAAAGTACATTGCATGTTTTAAAAAAGTGTATCCAATTGCCAGCACAAATACTTGGCATTCCCATTTTGTTCAGTTGGATCAATCAAGAGAAAAAAGCAGTATTTCAGTTCAGCACTGGAAAGAGAAGATCAAGTTTTGCTCATTGCATTACAGTACTTAACACAGTACTGTGATTGTATATTGCACAATTTGGCTTGTTGTACTACACCATGTATTATGAAATTTAGCATGTCAGTACACGGTATACTACAAATCTGGTATGAGTATGGTAGTATGCTATTCCGAACATACCTTACGTATGCGAGAATCCAAAAACAAACATGTCTGCCATGCCTGAGAGTCATATGGTTTTACAAAACAGACAATCATTGTATTTGTAAACAGACTTGCCGAGTAATATGGCACTTGATGTAGCAAATTACTACATCAGTCATTGGACACAACCATGCTGTATTTAATACTGATCATCATGGATCATGCCTTCGATAAATAAAAAAAAATTAATAAAACCCAAGATAAAATCAACTTGATGTTTTAAAAACCTTAGCTTTGCAGAGACCGTTGTGTTTTTGGCCTGGGTAAAATTATATATTAAAAAAGGCTTCTTTTTTTTTTGCAACAATGATGGTTTGTAAATGGAAGCCTAACACTAAATCTTCATGGAATGAGCTCTCGAAGCTCTGCATCACTTAGTTCATTCACTGTGACTATGTGGTCGAGGTGTTGAAGGTACCGTTCCTCGTCCTGCATGAAGTGTGGGATCCTGGTTCCATGTAGAACAGCCGAATGCCGAAGTCTCTCCACATCTTCATAAGAAACCTGAAAACAACCATTGCAGAAAGTGTTACATATATAGGTTTCTCAAAGAAATGGTTAATCAAAAAACTTGAATATTGCTTTAAATGATTATTTCAACCAAAAATGGAAATTCTGTTAGTAATTACTCACTCTCAAGTCACTCCAATCCACTAAGATGCATCTTCGAAACTCAAATTAATATATTTAAAATCAAATCTGAGAGCTTTCTGAACTTCCATAGACAGAAACGGTCTAGAGGTGTTGAAAGTCCAGAAGAAAAAAAAAACATTGGCAAAAACTGCACGATATTGGAAAATTTTTAATATTGCAATATTTTGTTTTTCTGCAGTATATTTTGTGATGATACAATTTCCCCAGATGATTAAATAAATGATTAGTTTTTTGGGGGAAAGAATTAATAATTTTAGATTAAATAGGATTATTCTACATAATATACTATTATATTATTACAGTTTTTCTCAGTGGCTTTGGTGCATTTCTCACAACACGATTTACATTTGCACAACAGTTAAGGCGTTTCTCAAAACAATTAGTGCAAACTGCAAAACCTAGTTGATAACCTGCAAAATTGTGTCATCTGCTAAAAACGAATAGCTCAATCCTCAAAAGCAAGTATTGATGTCAATGGAAGTGTCAGTGTCATCAAGATGAAAAGTCCTGCCACCATTGTTTATGAACAAGATAGTCAAATGGCTTTGTCCTGTTTTCATTATGACAGTTTACTCTCAATGTTTTCCAATGCAAAAAAGTCAGATTTTGGTGACATTTCCTGAAAATGCTCAAGACAGCACCAGATACCATTTGCACAGCCATTTGAAAACTACAGTAAAGTTAGACATTACTGCATTTAGTGAGGTATCTGAGTACAAGACACTGAATATGTATGTTTCACATTTTTACAGCATTTGCTCTTTGCTATTCTAATTTATTCACAGCATTGTGGGAAAGAATAAATACACCTTTATTTACAACAAACATACACTTCCTTTGAGTAGAGCTGTGCACAACTGTGAACAATATTGCAGTACCTATTGGAACTGAACCGACAACATACACAGGTCTGTAAATCATTCATGAAATTGTTCATTTTAGAAGACATTTTTAGGAAAAAAAGGATTTAAAATGTTTTATAAAATTAGCTTGACAGATTTTGACAACTAGTTCAACATTTTTGTATGCAATGACTCAAATACTGAAATAAGGGCTATTAGTTTAATATGGAATGACTATTCAGCATTCACAAGTTAATTTGGACTGACATGACATAAGCAAATGATAATGTTCTAAAACAGCAGAGAGTTGTATAAAAGCAATTGATGCATGTCCAAAAGCATTCGCAATTTGTTGAAAGGAATGAGAAACTGCTACTATGATGTGCACAAATGACTAATTGTTTTGAGAAATGCATTAACTGTTGTGCAAATGTAAATAGAGTTGTGAGAAAAGCACCAAAGCCACTGAGAAAAACTGTATAATAAATATTCCACAAACTAACCAAATTAAATGGATAGATAAATACAAAAGAGCAAAGATGCAAATGAAATAAATGGCTTTTCTGGTTTTCTGAGAAGTTGTATAGTATTCAGACACAAAACTTGAATAAATAAAGGCAAAATATATTCTTCCCCATGCATATAATAATTAATTATAAATAATCTGTGTAATCTACAGCTGCAAATGTTAGAATTTCCTGGGCTTTTAAGCTCTCTTGAAATGCTTAATTAATAATCACAGGTCTAAAAACATGCAAATGATAAACTTTCACTACATTATGGATAAACTTTGCAATGACAAACTATTGTACCTGTTCACTATAATCATGACTGGACATTGCACATTCTTCGATGTGACTATTGCGGATGTGTACATTGCGATATCGAGGCTAAAACGATATATTGTGCAATTGGAATATTGTCAAGCTATGTGAATCCCCTTGTGTGCACATACAATTAAAATAACAACTTTATTCTCCTAAACAAAGCACAGATGCAACAAAGGTAATACTTCAGAGGTGTGACACATGAACGTGCACAAACTATACTGACACTGAGGAGAAGAAATCGTTAAATAAATTCATTATTATTGTTTTATTTTTGCAGCAAAGGATCTCGTAGCTTGATAATTGATACTTTTGTTTGTGGAAAACAAAATGAATCATAATCGATTTTGTTCGCCTTTATCTTCTCTCCCACATCTGATCAGGGTGCACGTTTACGATGAGCAACACGCTAGAAAAAGTGCTCATGGAGATCTGTATGAATACAGTTGAACTACTTAAGTCACATGGAAGCCTTTTCTAGACTCTGTTTACCTTTGCTGTCTATCGAGGATGAAAGAGTTCTCAGATTTCTTCTAAAATATCTTAATTTGAACAATGAATGAACATCTCAGAGGATAGGAACAACATGAGTGTGAGTAATTGATAACAGATTAAAAATTTTAGGGTGAATAATCCTTTAAAATCAGTTCGCATTAATAGAACCTGCCTTGCCAAGAGCAGTTAATATCTTAAAATCAATGTTTCTCCTGTGGCGTAAAATCCTTAAAATCCCATCAAGGTAGACTTGATCCTTACTGAAGCAACCTGTACACACACATTTGCAGAAATAAAACATTACACCTATAGAGTATCAATATGAACAGCCAAAAATAATGTTTAACATTTTCTGTAGTGCTATCTAACAAGTTAACATAGTTAGTCCCTTTGTGAAAACTAACAAGGATTTTATTATACTGTAACTGTAATTCAATAACCATGTGTATTTGGCATATTGATTGCCGTTTGTATATATCTATGCTTTTACTACAAATACCACGGTTAAAATGTGATTAGTACAGTAAATGGTTAGTTACTATGGCATTTTAAAGCTATAGTTAATTTTCATACATAAATGCTAACATTTTGTCATGTTGTTAGCATGGTAGCCTACTAACATGTTTTGAAATTACTAGCATGTTTTACCTCTTTGCTGACACACAGATGGCATGTTTTAATAAGCTTTATTATAATTTTATTATAAGATTTAATGTAATTAAAGTAACTATACTTTGTTGCTAACATAGTTTTTATATATTGCTAGCCTATTTGTAGCATTTTAAATGCATTACTAATGCATACCATGTCACTAACACATTTGTTTGTTTTATTTTGCTAGCATATTACATAGAGGGTGGGTCGCAATTAGCTTATTAGTTGACGCTAGATGCTAGGTTTGTTACTTAGACAAATAGATTTGAATTAGAAAATGTAGGTTTTAACATTACTAGCATATTTACTTTTTCTGCTCACACACAGGTAGCATGTTTTAATCTGCTAACATTATACCAATTCTTAACAAAGTATTAACATTTTTATCAGTACTAGCATGCTTTACTACTTTGCTAACACACAGATAGCATGTTTTAATAGTTAATAGCATGCTGCTAACGTTACCATATTGTTTTATTATAAAGTTTAGTGTAAATAAATTATATCTTGTTGCTAACATATTTCTTTTACATTGCTAGCCTGTTAGTAACATTTAAACACATTACTAATATATTTAACGTGTAGCATGTTGCTAACATGTTTTATTTTTATTTTGTCAGCATATTTCAGACAGGGTGTCTCAACTAGCTCTCCAGTTATTAGTCTATGCTAGATGCTAGGTTTGTTACTTCGATAGATAGATTAGAAATTAGAAAATGTATTAGAAAACAGTTTTAACATTACTAGCATATTTTACTACTTTACTAACACACAGGTAGCATGTTCTAATATGCTAACATTTAATCAATTTTTAACAAAGTAGTAGCATGTTTACTTTGCTAAAACACAAATGGCATATTTTTATAAGCTGATAGCATGGTGCTAATGTTACCAAATGGTGTTTTATTTTAAGATTTAATGTAACTAAAGTAATATTATCTTGTTGCTAACATATTTCTTTCACATTGCTAGCCTGTTTTCTACTAACGTGTTTAACGCATAGCATGTTGCTAACATGTTTGTTTATTTTGCCAACAAATTACAGACAGGGTGTCTCAATTAGCTCTCCAGTTATTGGTCTATGCTAGATGCAAGGTTTGTTGCTTAGAAAGATGGATTACAACTAGACCGATAGAATTAGACAATTAGAAAATGGAGACTAATAATAATAGTAGTTAGTACATATGGTGTAGTAGACCAGAATGTTGACTTTCTTAAAGTAACATAATAATATAACATTTTACTTATTAAAAATACCTATTTCTCAGTTGTAATTTTAGCAATTACTTCACCTGGTTTAGAGGTATCAGTTTGTCCCCGTTTGGCACGGAGGCAGTATTCCCAGCGTACAGCAGGATCCTGGACAAAGCGAGCGATATGGCTGAACAGTTGGCTAAAGCTCATGTTTGTGGCATGGTATACAGTGTAATAAAGCAGAGCGGCTCTCCACAGGAAGGGCTGCTTCCGAAGCAACACACTGTGAAGACTAGCGAGCCCCTCTTCGGTCGGATTAGCTGGTTTCAGTCCAAACTGCTTTCTCCCAACAGAAGTGGCCCACGGCTGCATGCTGTTATTCACACCCCGTAAGTAATGTGTGCCTGCCAGTGAAAGTCAGAAAATTGCTGAAAGGGTGGGTTTTATTAGACAAAGGACTGTAATATCAACTGCATTCAACCATAATGACAATAAAATATTGCTTGGGTAGTAGGATCAATAGCAGTGCATCTTAGCAAGGTGTGTCCAAATGAATTACTTCGTCTGATTACTCCAAATGTGATGAATAAATAAGACTGAATTAATATATCATGGAGTGCTTCAGGAATAACATATACACAAAGGTCTTGAACAAGCTTATAACTCTATGACGCCAACAGCTTTTGTTCCTTTTCACACTAATAATATTTGTAGTCATATTTTTGACTAATAAAAATTTATTTTTGTGCAGTTTTTTGCACAATAATAAATATCACAAAACATTTTAGTGTGTCTATGATTCATAGTTGAATATGACTACATGATATGTACGTCTTGATCCACCTTTTCGTGGATGTGTACAAGAAGGATGTGTATCTGAAACGTACAACAAAACATATCCTAAGCAATGTATTTCAGATTAGCAAAAAATGTATTCGGTGCCCTCTAGTGGATTTGTCTTCTGAAATGTGCAACAAAACATACCTAGAGCAACATAATTTACTGTACATTTTGTAAAAATTTAGGCTTAGGAACGCATTTCCTATGAGCCCAGGTTGCATTTTTTTAAACCCTTGAATTTTGTTGAAACCCAAATAGTACTTATGATGTACTCGGTCAAAAATAACTTTTTTTTTTTCTTTTTAAATCGCTTGTTAGGCTACCTTCACCAAATATTACATTATTTTTGCAAGCCTTCTTGCTTCCATTTAGGACAGCTTTTGTATTCTTTTTGTATTTTGGTTTTGTATTATGATAACTGTTCACGTCCTTTTTTGCGATTTTCCAGAACACGTTTGGTGCTGTTGAGGTGGGCTTGGTTTGGCTGAGGTTATGGTTTGGTTTATAAAACTAGGATTAACAGTGTACTGACAGAGATACAAATACAATAAATATTTTATTACAAATACAAAGTAAAACTTGTTCAAAAAGTACATTGTATCAAATGCTAACTACGCAACTCCACGACATTGTACTGTCCTATTCGCTGGATTTCTTTTGTATCTGTGAGACATGGCACTGCCCAAATGACTTCATAAACTTAAACTTAAGCACTCCACCGAGATATACATATATATTGAGAAGCCACGTCATAATGGCAGGGGTGGTGATCTCGCTGTCATCTACAGAGCGGATATACCTGTCACGCAAATTGCGGTTCCCTGTGCATCCTTATTTGAGTGTATTGCCTTTAAAATGAATGGTGCTTCTCCCGTTCTTACTGTCCTCATATATCGACCTCCAAAACCAAATCCTCAGTTTTTCTCTAAACTTTCAGAGGTACTTACATCTCTCAGCTCTGTCTCCTCAGCAATGATTCTTACAGGAGACATTAATATTCATGTGGATAAAAACAGCAAAACCTCAACAATCGAATTTATGGATACAATTGACTGTTTTAACATGATCCAGCACATGACATTTCCCACCCATAATAAAGGACATACACTTGACTTAGTATGTTCTACCGGGGCTGACACTGACCATAAGCTCCTCACTTTTAACTTAAATGTATCACCTTTTAGACGAGCTCAAAAAAGGGTCACGAGTTTTAGAAATGTCAAGAATATTAATTTTAACACTCTATCTTCTCAGATCTCAGAGCACACTACAGTTGAAACTGTTGATCACTATAATTTTGTCTTGCCATCTGCTCTGGACATTTTAGCCCCTAAGAAAGAGCGTGTGGTTTCTTTTCATAATGCGTGTCCCTGGTACACTACTGAGCTCAGAGCTCTCAAGGTGAAAGGCAGACAGCTTGAACGTCAGTATTTGAAATCAGGTCGAACTGTTCACAAGCTTACTGTATGTTTGATGATCATTTAAATCAATACTCTCCTGCACTCAAAGCAGCAAGAACAAACCACTACTCATCTATCATCAGGGATGGTGCCGCAAACCCCAATAGGATTTTTAAGACTACCAGCTGCATTCTTGCACCAGTTAAACCACCAGTTGATTCCTCTGTGCAAAGAATGTAATGTAAGTTCCTCAACTATTTTACAGAAAAAATTGACAACATTTACAAGTCTATCAATTCCAACTGTTCCCCTGAAATCCCAGAAATCCACCCACTTAGCTTGCCTGAAACTACTTTCTCCAGTTTTAACATAGTCACTACTGACATTATCTTGAAAATAGTGAATCCAATGAACACAACAACTTGCATTCTCGACCCAATCCCAACAGGCCTTCAAATGAACACACACATGAACTATAGGTTAAACACAGCCATCAGGTGTGCACACACACTGCTGCGAAACTGTAGACACACCAATCAACTGGAACCACAATAAAAAAGCAATAGATATAAATATTACTCTTTAATAAATGTGTTTACAGTGGTATAGCTAAGAATATTACTCTTCAATAAACATGTTTACAGTAGTACAGCTATAAATATTACTCTACGATAAACATGTTTACAGTAGTATAGCTATGAATATTTCTCTTCGATAAACATGTTTACAGTGGTACAGCTATGAATATTACTCTTCAATAAACATGTTTACAGTAGTACAGTTATGAATATTACTCTTCAATAAACATGTTTACAGTAGTACAGCTATGAATATTACTCTTCAATAAATGTGTTTACAGTGGTATAGCTATGAATATTACTCTTCAATAAACGTGTTTACAGTAGTACAGCTATAAATATTACTATTCGATAAACATGTTTACAGTAGTATAGCTATTAATATTACTCTTCGATAAACATGTTTACAGTAGTATAGCTATTAATATTACTCTTCGATAAACATGTTTACAGTAGTATAGCTATTAATATTACTCTTCAATAAACGTGTTTACGGTAGTATAGCTATGAATATTACTCTTCGATAAACATGTTTACAGTAGTACAGCTATAAATATTACTCTTCGATAAACATGTTTACAGTAGTATAGCTATTAATATTACTCTTCGATAAACATGTTTACAGTAGTACAGCTATGAATATTACTCTTCAATAAACATGTTTACAGTAGTACAGCTATGAATATTTCTCTTCGATAAACATGTTTACAGTAGTACAGCTATGAATATTTCTCTTCGATAAACATGTTTACAGTAGTACAGCTATGAATATTACTCTTAAATAAACATGTTTACAGTAGTATAGCTATTAATATTACTCTTCGATAAACATGTTTACAGTAGTACAGTTATGAATATTACTCTTCGATAAACATGTTTACAGTAGTACAGTTATGAATATTACTCTTCAATAAACATGTTTGATGTAGTACAGCTATGAATATTACTCTTCGTTAGACATGTTTAGAGTAGTACAGCTATGAATATTACTCTTCAATAAATGTGTTTACAGTGGTATAGCTATGAATATTACTCTTCAATAAACATGTTTACAGTAGTACAGCTATGAATATTACTCTTCAATAAATGTGTTTACAGTGGTATAGCTATGAATATTACTCTTCAATAAACATGTTTACAGTAGTACAGCTATGAATATTACTCTTAAATAAACATGTTTACAGTAGTACAGCTATGAATATTACTCTTCGTTAAACATGTTTACTGTAGTACAGCTATGAATATTACTCTTCGATAAACATGATTACAGTAGTACAGCTATGAATATTATTCTTCGATAAACATGTTTACAGTAGAACAGCTATGAATATTACTCTTAAATAAACATGTTTACAGTAGTACAGCTATGAATATTACTCTTCGATAAACATGTTTACAGTGGTATAGCTATGAATATTACTCTTCAATAAACATGTTTACAGTAGTACAGCTATGAATATTACTCTTAAATAAACATGTTTACAGTAGTACAGCTATGAATATTACTCTTCGATAAACATGTTTACAGTAGTATAGCTATTAATATTACTCTTCGATAAACATGATTACAGTAGTACAGCTATGAATATTACTCTTCGTTAAACAATTCTGAACCCTGATTGTATCAGTATTAGTCAGTTAGAAATTATACGAGTGCTTAAGATTGATCACCGCAGTGTGTAAATGAAGCAAGCAGATTTATATTGAATGAAACGTGTGTGTTCTGTACGGTGTCAAAATTGTGTTTTGTTATAATGTTGTAAAGTTTTGAATGAAGTGTTCCATTTTGCAAAAGATCTGATGTGTTCTGCTGTTGGTGTGTGTGGATGTGGAAATTGTGTGCAGTGTTTTGACAAAATGAGCCTTTATTTCAAAATTGTGCTTAACCAATCAGAAAAAAACTGTAAATGAACCATTTGGTACAAATCACTTGTTATGTACATACTGTACATTGTACTTCTGTTTTAAATATTATCTGCATATAATTAAGATTGATTTAAAATTGATTACCGCTGTGTAAATGAAGCAAGCAGATTTATATTGAATGAAGTGTGTGTGTTCTGTACGGAGTCAAAATTGTGTTTTGTTATAATGTTGTATCTTTAACTAATGTCTGTAATTACATTTATAATTTCACTAATTACCCTAACACCTTAACCCACACTTAAACCAACCCATACCACCAATCCTGTCCCTAACCTTACCCATATTGCACCTCAATAGCACCACAAGTGTTGTGCAATGAACATAATAAGTACATTGTACTTATTTTTAATGCAAGCATCTACACAGTCATTAAAGCCATTTAAAACAAAGTGGGACCCTACATTGTAATTTAAGACAATTACAATGTTGGTCCAAATATTGTAAATTTTTCACTTTTAACTTCTGGCAAACTTATCAAAGCTTCCAAATTCATAAAAGTCGCCTCAATTGTTAAAACCATAATAATACTAGACTTGCAGGAAATATAAGCTTTTTTTTCCCCATAATCAAAAAGCCCCTGAAGAAATCTTATTTGGGTTTTGCTCTAGGAACCAGTATAATGCAAACTTTCGGGATGCACTGCAAAAATACATCATCACTCTAGTGCTCTATTAAATCAAGCAAAACCAAATAGATTACAAATGAAAAACTGACTAAATGTCCAGTCGTCACAGTCAGACTGGTAAGGACAAAACCTTTACAAGTCTGATCAAGTAGTAGTGTTTGACATAGTAGTTTGAAGTTTGTTAAAGTTCATACCGATCTCGTGTCTTAGCATGCCCTCAAGCCAGTGCTGACGTGCTCCTGACAGGTTAATGGTTAGTGTTGGTCGACAACGCTCCACCATCATTACCGCCTGGGACAGAAGCTCATCAGAGAGACTTACAACCACCTGGTGACAGAATCTGAAATGACTATTCGGTCATTAGTCAAAATATTAATACACAAACTCTTAAAGGAGTACTCCTCGTTTATTCGAAATAGGCTTATTTTACTCTCATAAGCTCATTTTACAACTTCCCTAGAGCAAAACAGTCGAGTTTTACCATTTTTGAAACCAATCAGAAGATATCCAGGTCTGGCGGCAGCACTTTTAGCTTAGCTTAGCATAAATCATTGAATTGAATTAAACCATTAGCATCTTGCTCAAAGATTAAAAAACATAAATCTCAATATTTTTTCTATGTAAAGATTTTGTAGTTACATCATGTACTAAGACTGACACAATGTTACAATTTTCTAAGTCAGTATTGCTAGGAACTATACTCTTAATAATAATGACATTACACAGAGCTGTTGCCTACACTCTCAGAAATAAAGGTACAAGAGGTGTCACTGGGGTGGTACCTTTTCAAAAGGTACATATTTGTACTTAAAGGGCATATATTGGTACCTCAAAATATATATTAGTACCTAAACATTTCAAGAGGTACATTTTTGTGCTTTTTAGGTACTGATATGTACCCTCAAGGTATTACTAAGGACCCTTTAAGTATAAACATGTACCTTTCGAAAAGGTACCACCCCAGTGACAGCTCTTTTACCTTTATTTCTGAGAGTGTAGTTTCCTAGCTGGGGACTGTTTCCAGGTTCTGCGTAATATCATTGTGCAAGCAGCAAGATCCTTGATTATTTCACCAGAATAAGAGTAGAGTTCCTAACCATGCTGACCTAGAAATTAGCAACTTTTTTTTTTTCTGTAAGTCATTGAAGGACAATAGTGAATAGTGAAGCTTTACATTGTAAATTATCAAAACATTTTTTTGTTGTAACATATTATAACATTTTTTTATTTTATTTTAATTGTCTAATCCAATACAATGATTTATGCTAAACTAAGCTAGAAGTGCAACTCTAGGGAAGTTGTAAAGAGTCAAATTAGCGGAGTGTTCCTTTAAACCAAGATATCCACACACCTCACCAACACAGCCCTCCTTCTGTAGGTACTTGCGTGTTGCTGCCCACACTTGACTCTTCGGTAGCAAGTTGCCCCCTGTGACCTCCTCAAAGTTTTCGTATGTCTCAAATTTCCTCAACACACACTCCATAATCCCAACCGCCTAGAAAAGGGCATGTGGAAAGACAAACAGAAATAGTTGTAAGACTTAACAAGCATTGTGGCTGTTCCAAATGGGTGATAAGGTAAATAAAAGGAAAACATTTTTGTATAATTTGTACAAAGAAGGATATAATAACAATTATATTAGGTTATTAATAATGTTTTTTTCCCTGAAAGTCTAAGGACTATTCATTCATTCATTAATTTTCCTTTAGCTTAGTCAATTGTTTATCAGGGGTCACCACAGTGCAATGAAATGCCATGTAATGACTTTTAATATGAAAACTTTATTGTTCTTATTTTTCTTCCATAAAGGTTTAGTTTGAGTATAAGGTTCTGTTGCACTTTAAAAATGTAAAAGCTGAAGTGCCTTTTTACTTAAAAATAAAAAAGTTTTCTAATTTTTAAAGGTGCTCATTATTGAAAATATGGGTATACCAAGGCATAGTCAAATAATAAAAAATCTGTATATGGAAAAGGGCATACTGTGAGACACCATGATTCCTCATTCTCATGTAAATTCCACGAGTGTAAAACCCCAGTGGACAACGGGCGAATCAGAAGACTGTGATGAAACTCACGGGCCACGCCCTCCGCATTTGCATGTATGACTAATTTGGGTCGTTCATCCGGACCTGACAAGCAGCCATGTCATCAAGCTCGGAGATCATTAAAAAAGCTCTGAGATCCTTAACATGATACGCACTCAGGTATCGGTTCAGTACTCAGTATCAGCCGATACCCTGAGCTCAGGTATCAGAATCGATATCAGGAAGGGAAAAAATTTAAAATAAATAAATAAAAATCGGAACATCCCTACTCTAAAGTTCACTAGAACAAAGCCAAATCCTTTCAACATAAATTATACCTGGGACAGAAAGAGGCTAGAACCCTCTTTGTACTTCTCCAAAACACTGACGGGCTCCGGGGAGGAGTATTCAAACTGGGGCTCATATTGATAGTCGGACTGAAAAAAGGTCTGACGCTCCTGCTCCAGGTTTACAGGACGCAGAGCCACAAGCAGACAAGGCCCGCGAGGTGTGGAAGGTGAAGGGAGTGAAGCGATACCCCTGGCAATATGAGGCAGGGAGGTTGCAGGTCTCATCTGAGCTCTTCCCGCACGTGGAGGTGTAGAGGAGATCATGGTGCACGTGCTCTCGCTCCGCCGAAGCCAGTTTCCTGGCCCCAAACTAAGGCTTGTGAGGCTTCTCATTGGTGGAGAAGGGCCACCGGTACGCCATGGCGGCTTCATGGTCTTCTGCACTGCAGGTTGTGTAGCCCGAACTCGCTGTGGTTTGATTTCCAGACTAAGTGGCCTTCGACACGGCGGCTGTTCTCCTTTATTTCTGCTTTCTGTCTTCTGGAGCCTTCTCTGAACTTGGGAACTGCTTTCCCCGGAGGTACAAGTTGGCACATGTGGCCCATTATGAGCTGCTTTTTCTCTTTGGGTGACACTGCTTGCCCTGGCTCTGACCGGTTTGGGTTTTTCTGGACTGGGCTCTGGTTCTAACATCTCTGACACATTGTTTGCGAGCCCTCCTCCATTAGCCTGCTCCATGCAGTTTTCACCCAGATCCAGCACCATCGCTACATCCACACCTCTGTCCACTGATGCTGCACACCTGAAGAGAAAAACACAACTCCAGTTCCACTGCACAATATGTTTATTAAAAAACCGATACAGTAAGCATGCAAAACCTTTCACACTGTACTTAAGCCTGGTTTATCCTTATTCTAAAAATACTTTTAACCCTTGTGCACTGTTCAAATTGACTACCCTTTTGTTATGTCTGGGATGAAAACATCCACTAAATTAAACTGCTGTAAAGATGCATCAGATACTTTTTTAAAAAGAAATTTGTTAATCAACCTCAGTCCTGATCAAAACTACTTAATTACTTAGAAAATTACAGGATTTTAATTGCCAAATTCATAAATGATGTAACTGATTTGGTGAAAAAAAAACTAAATTATGTATTTTTAATATAAAAAATAATTGTGGACTGGATTTTTTTTACCTTTTATCACAGTCTTGGACATAAGGCAAAACTGGAAAAGAACATTTCACACTTGTAATTTAGAAGCAGGGTTAAAACACTTTTCAGGTCACTTTCAGCATTTTTATCCATGTAAGTTTAGGTGTTTAATTTTAAGTTTCGGGGCTCAAGAATTTGCGTATGGTTTTTATTGGGTTTCATTGCCATTGTAACTGAAAAGTCTGTCATCATTTACTCACCCTTCACTTTTCACAAAACTGTTTGAGTTTCTGTCTTCTGTTTAACACAAAAAAGATATAAAAAAAAGCTGATAACCTACTATTTATTGTTCCTACTTCCTACTATGGGTTACAGGGTTCTAACATTTCTCAACCTCACCTAACCTAACTAAACTATATTTAAAAAACAGAAAAAAGCAACTCATAATGTTTTTAAACCATTTGAGAGCGAGTAAAAAGTGAGTATATTTTCATGTTTGGGTGAACTATTCCCTTATCCCTGCACAAAATGATTAGCGTTCCTGTCGACAAGTGATTTCACAGAATTATATTTGTCTTTGTTCCTTCAGGATAAAATTTCCTTTAGCTTGTCTCTAAATATGCTTTTTTTTATTTTACAAAACAAATTTTAAGGTAAATAGTATCAGCTCCCTTAAAAATATTCTTTTTTTAATTAGCTAAAGAATAAACAACTGTTTTACAATGACTTGCCTAATTAACCTTACTTGCCTAGTTAACCTAATTACACTAGTTAAGTATTTAAATTGCATGTTAAGCTGAATATTAATATCAGAAAAGCTGAAATTAAAATGCAATTATTTTAGTTAAATTGCAGAATAATTAAAATAGTATGTACTGTCATCAAAGCAAAGAAATTAGTTATGAAAAGTATCATGTTTCAAAACAATTTGTTCAAGATATGTTTGGACAATATCTAGCCAACTGGAACATATTTAAACAGCATTTTCTGTTATATTTCATCTGCAACAACAATGTGAACTTATATCATTATATGTCTGGACAACTTCTGAATGCATAATTATCCAAAGACCTGAGGAGATTTCTCTGCATGATAGACTCGTGAATCATAGCAAAGAAATTAGTTATTAAAAGTATTATGTTTAAAAACAATGTGTTCAAAAATATTCTCTCCGTTAAACAGCACTTGGTGAATACTTGACACAGAAACAAAATTTAACAGAAAGTCTATTAATTTTGACTTATTATTATACGAGATGCTAATCAGCATTAAACATTGTATTTAAATTAATAGAAATGTATACATTTAAATGGCCTTTAATATACAGTGCCTGTATAAAATCCTCAAATCCCTTTAAAAATAATTACTTTATTTGTCATACAGCCTGAAATCACATCACATTGCCAGTAGTTTTTTTTTGTAGCCTTCTCCTAACCTGTGCCTTTCTACTACTTTATCCTGAATGTCTTTTAAAAGCAGGCTTAATGTGCATAATGTGATTAAAGGTATAGATTTTCACAAGATATGATTGTTTATATCACCATAAAGCTTTTAATATAATTAAGCTTTCGTTTCGATCCAATATTAACAAGCGTAATAATTGCATGGAAATAGATTTATTTTTTCAATTAATCTCTAAAACTGTCGCTGCATCAGCAATATTTATTCCTGCCTTGTAAATTTTTTAAATTCATTTATTTTTGCTAACAATATCTCTTAATTTTAGTGAATTGCACCGTCAATCGCATGAGAAATTCATGCTCTCCATATTCCGTCTGATTAGCACACTCTCCAAAGTTTAATCAAAGCTGAGATCACAGCTTTGATTGAATGGTTGTGAAACTATTGATCTTGATTTCAAGAGTTTCCATTTACATACTGCTTGACGCTATTTGCAGGTTTTGCATGCTGTCCTGGGAGAGAACCCTGAGCTCTGAGATAATTGAGCTCAGGGCTCCCACCTGGTCATTTAGCATACAGCAGGCTCCGAGATCAAAGGAGGAAAAGGGAGTCAATCTAGGGCCATAAATACTTGCAAAATTAAAAAAGAAAACTTTGCAAACAAAAAATAAAGCATTAAGCAAAAAAAAATAAATGCAAATCTCCAAAATTCGCAAAGCAAAAATTACTAGTTTTTTTTTTGAGAAATAAAAATACATTTTACTAAGAAAAATAATCAACTGCCAATGAAAAATTAAGTTTTGAGAAATAAAAATGAAATTTGCAAACAAAAAAAGAACTGCAATTAAAAATCAAGCAGTGCAAACAAATTAAAATATTTGAAATAAAAAAAAACTACATATATATATATATATATATATATATATATATATATATATATATATATATATATATATATATATATATATATATAATTTTTATAGCATTGCCTTTACAAAACCCATCCAGTCAATTGCAATGCTCATTTTGATTAGCTTTTTAGTCAACTATGAGTTTGCGATGCTGTTTTCTCTTTACACTTTACGTTTCTGCGTGTTTCACTTTGTGGCTCTGATTTGACAAGGGGGCAGAGCCAAGGGAACTTGGGCATTTACAGCAGAACCTGCCTCCATTTAATCAACATCATCACCTGGAGAGTATCACCAAGGTGGTCTTACAGCCCAGTAGGTCCGGGCTTGCTGTAAACGCCCAAGTTCCCTTGTAACATTTGATTTTGTAGAGGCAATGCTATAAAAAATGTTTTGCAAATATATAAAGTTTTTTTATTATTATTATTGCAAATATTTTAGTTTGTTCTGCACTGCCTGATTTTTATTTGCAGTTCTTTATTTTTATTTGCAAAATAAATTTTTATTTCTCAAAAATTTACTTTTGCTTTGCGATTTTTGGAAATTTGCATTTCTTTTTGCTCAATACTTTATTTTTTTGTTTGAAAAGCTTTCTTTTATTTTCCAAGTATATATGGCCCTAGATTGACTACATAGACATTGGGTGGAAGAGAGGACTCTTCCGAAATGAAGATAAGGCAAGTAGGGTGAAATCTGTCTATTTATTGTAGGCTTAGATCAATCTGAATGGTTTATCACTGGATGAGAGACCAGCCATGATCAATCATATCACATGCTCCTCTCAAAATTATGCTGCATCTTAATTCACATACCATCCATAGTATTCAAATATAGGTCCCAAACCATGGTATGTTGAAAACAGTATGCCAAAGGTTCCCGGATGGTTCACTATTTCCAGTACAAACTCGAAGTGTAGAAGCGTAGATACTCTAACCGCTAATATTACCCACAATACATTGCACTTTGGACATTCATTTGTTTAGAACTACAAGCTCAGGTGAAAGGTATAAACAAACTATAAACTCGGTGGATGAGTGAGACCAACTGTCAAGTAGAGAGGCTTCTGTAAAGTTGTTTGAATGACTGTTAACTAATATCTAGCCCACTGGAATCTGCAACAACAATATGAACTTATATAAATATATAACTTCTGAATGCATAATTATCCGAAGACCTGAGGAGATTTCTCTGCATGAAAGACTCACAAATAGCAGATTAAACTGCTGCTGCTTCTCCAAAAATTTAGGTAATTAAATATGAAAGAAATGTGGATGATGTGTGGATGATTGACAGGGGACGTAACTAAGCAACATGATCTGTTAACAAGGAAGTAGTATGTCCCAAAGCTTGCATACTCTTCTGTTACACACTCAAAAGTATATACCTTTCCTTTGCAAAAAAAAGTACACACTTTAGGGCATAGTACAAGTATGTGAATTGGGACGCAGCACCAGTTTATAAAACTTCACTTAAACCAGGTTGGACTTGTTTGGTTTTGTCAACTCTAATTCTATTCTGAAACTTTGGGTTTGTTCAACTATCTTCGTTGAACTGGGAGCTATTAAACCCTGCTTCAGATCAGAGTCACCACTGCTTTTGCAAAGTTAACCCTGTACTGCTGTGCCAAAGTATTATAGAGATAGTTTACTGAAAAAAATAAAATGACCTTTTCATCTATTCTCATCATGTGGTTTTAACCCTTTGATGAGTTTCTTTCTTCTGTTGAACACAAAATAAGATATTTTAAAGAATGCTGGTTGCTGGGACCCATCGACTTCCATATTATCTGCTTTTGTGTTCAACAGAAAAAACTTAAACAGGTTTGAAACAAGTGATGGCGTTAACTATACCTTTGAGATTGAAACTATATGGTTTTATGGCTAAATGAACAGCAACAGATCAACTTCATGTGCGTATCCACATGTTTTTAGCAGTAATGAAAATACAACAATTTGCTTAAGTAGTATGTTTGGACAGAAATCGAGATAGAAAATGCAATAATTAGTGTGAAGAATCGATTGTTGTAGTTAAGAGGGTCAATTCAGGATAAGCTTAATAGTACATTCAGTAATATGTGGAGATATGAAACAGTACTAGAACATTTATAAAGCAATTGCATGCAGTATTCCTCCTTTCAATGACACTGCCAATGCAAATGTGGATAATAACACAGGGTTTAAGAATGTACAGTGTAAAAAAAAGCTATTTATGATTTATTTATGGCTGGATTTACTGTTTGTCATGGGTAAATTGTAAGCAATGTGAAATATGAAGCCATAAACCCAAAGATTCTGTTTACCTGTAAAACTGACACTAGAGTTATTCTCCACTTTAATATACATGCATTTGGCTGTCTCTTAAAGCAGTGTGCATGCAGCAATTCATTTCATATCAATTAAAAAATTAATCTGTCTTACAGCATGGCCAAAATGTATCGAAAATTGTACAATAAATAAATAAAAATTTAATTGAGAACATTGTAAAAATCTTCATAAAACTGCAATCCAGATAATGCTGAAGTAATAAAAAAAGAAAGCTGTTATTCTTCTTTAAAATTGTAAAATACAACAATACGGTCACACATTACAGTAAGGTTTCATTAGTTCATGTATTTATAACATGAAATAATAACGAAACATACTTGTACAGCATTTATTAACCATAGTTCAACATTTACTAATACATTATTACAATCCATATACATGCTTTTTAATATTATCTAATGCACTGTGAGTTAACATAAGGGACTTTCTACCAGAAACGTACATTTTCACTTATAAAAAATGCGACAGGGCATAACCTTTAAAAAAAATACCTTTAAAAAAAATAAATCATACAAAAACAACCATAAAATCATACAATTCAATGACAGAACGCATCCTTGATCACTGTCAGCTTCTCATCTATCAAATGATGTCACTTCCTCTGAGTCATAGCCTTAAAGGTGTATTGCACGCATTTTATGCTAAATTTAATGCAAATGTAACAGGACGGACAGAAACATGGGGACAATTGTAAAATTATTTGTAGAATTTATTTATAATTTCATGCTTTTAATCAATTGATGTGAATCATAACAACTTAAACTTGCTATTTCTGACGTTATTTTTTCACCCTAAATAATAATTTTTAGCAAAATAAAACTATTAAAGCTGTAGGTTCAATTGGACAAGGACAATAATAGAGTTTGTACATTTGTAAAGTGTTTTTAATAAAGAAAAAACAAACAAATCAGAGAACTAAATGAATGACATATTCCTTTACAGAACAACTCACAGAAATTAACCATCAGTCTACTTTAGACATTTTTGGGATCAAACACTTTTTATTCACTGTATTTATGTTTTTATTTCAGAGTCAGATAATGTACGTTTCTTGTAGAATATCCCATAAACTAACAATGAGCAATTTTATTTCCAATAACTAACTTTAGCAAATATGAATAAACAGTGCAATACATGTATTGATCATTGTTTGTTCGTGCTAGTAAATGCATTAACTAAGGTTAACTAATACAACTTCATTGTAAAATGTTACCAATAATATATAAACATACTGCATAATAACATTTACTAGAACTAGTGGGATACCATCCTGCCATTGAACAGATTAAGTAATTATGCAGAGACACGCATTTAAAAAGACCCTATCTATAAAACGACCATCTTTATATGTATTTTAATGTCATACAACGGCATTTATTCCATTAGTAATAATAACAGATCAACAGGAAATACTGTAAGTGTCTCTTTTTTCACGTTGGAATTTAAAAACAACAATTAAAATACACATTACAATAGAAATTGCAACAGGATTACACTGTCGTATTTCAGACTAACATGCTGAAATAAATAAAGTGAGATCTATTGTTTAAAATATGTCAGTGCATAATAGATGACATCAACAGGACTAACAAAGCACTGGTTATTCACCGCAAATCAAAGTACTTTAGGTTTAGTAAATCCAAACAGACACATACCACGCAGCGTTTATTTGCAGGGCAGATGAAGATACTTCAGTTCATGTTGGAATTCCGTCCATAATAACAACATCCGCTCTTCAGTTTCAGTTCAGTGGGTCAGACGGCTGATATGGAGGAATAACGGGACAGGAAACCGGGAATACTGGGAGTTTTGGATGGCAGGGATTGGATTGCGTTGCAGCAAATGACGCGCTGGCGCATCTGAATGACCTGTTCACGTCGCGACGCTCCGCTCTCAGTGTACGTAAGCACGCAGATGAGGCTGGGATAATAAATGATCACAGTTTATAGTAATCGGTTTGATAGAGGCTTAGTTTATTTATTTTCTGTTTTAAGAACGCGTTATGACTGTTCCTATTCCTTTTAAAGAATATAATACAGTTCTGAGCGATCCTGGTTTAATGCATCTGGTCAAAAGTCATTTACAATACAATCCAAAAATATGAAGGAATCAGCATTATTGCTGAACGGCATTGACATTCATGATAAAAAAAATGCAATATTAAACATATTCATCTAATTCTTCAGCAAATCGTATTGTAAATTTCTTTAGATTGCATTAATTAATATAATAATATAGACTGGAGAAAAGCTTGCCTCATAAATACATTCTTCACCTTTACACCCGACCCAGAAATTGTTTGTTTGTTTGTTTGTTATTATTAAATTGCTATATTTGAGTACTCTAGTTCTCTGCGGGATCATAAATGATATTATTATAAAGTTATAATATGTCCACAAAGCACCATAATTTATGGATGATTATTGCTAAGAGTGTCATTCTAAAACTGTGGAAATCAGATTCTGTTCCTCAATTTAAGACATTACTTATCCTACTCAAATATTGCACATGGAAAGAGTCCGTTTTGAAGTTATTGATAATTTTACTAAGCTTTATAATATATTGCAGCCATTTCTTGATCACCTGGACCAACATAATGCGGATTCTGAGCATTAACTGTCTCTATATTTTCATTGAAACCGTTTATATGCCCTAATTGTTTTTTTAATAATAACTTATTTTTTTTTCTTTAATTATTTTTATTATCTATTTTTTTATTTCAATTATTATAACCATTATTTTCTTTGTATTATCATGCTCATTCCTTGTATTTTTTTATTATTGTTGTGTTGTTTAGTAATTATTTAAAAATGTAAAATCCTTTTTAAAATCTTGCATAAAATACATTTAACTCAGTTGTTTCCAAATATGTTGATATTCTGATTCTGTAATTGTACATTTTGTGGTAAGGATGATGAAACTTTAATACATTTATTTTGTATGTGTGAATTTGTCCAGAAAGTTTGGTTTGACTTGTATCATTATTTAAACATTTCTTCTACCTTTGCACAATCTTTTAGTTTAAAATAAATGATTTGTTATTACTCGAAATCTGCACATAAATCTAAATAATGTTGCTTCAACTTTTTTATCTTGGTTGGAAATTTTTTATACATAAACAAAAGTGCATGGCTTCAATCCCTACTTAAATAAATTTAGCTTTAATTATGTTTTACGCAGCAGATGCCCTTCCACCTGCAACCCAATACTGGGAAACACCCATACACTCTCACATGGACACACATACACTACATTCACCTATAGTGCATGTCTTTGGGACTGGAAACCGGAGCACCTGGGGGAAGCCCACACGAACATGGGGAGAACAAACTTCCACACAGAAACACCAACTGACCCAGCCGAGACACGAACCAGGGACCTTCTTGCTGTGAGGCGACAGTGATATCCACTGTGCCACCGTGTCGCCCAACTCGTATATCATTCATTCATTTTCTTTTCAGCCTAGTCCCTTTATTAATCTGGGGTTGCCACAGCGGAATGAACCGCCAACTTATTCAGCATATATTTTTACACAGTGGATGTCTTTCCAGCTGCAACCCATCACTGGGAAACACCCATACACACTTATTCACACACTCATACACTACGGCCAATTTTTAGCATACCCAATTCACCTGTATCACATGTCTTTGGATCTGTGGGGGAAACCGGAGCACCTGGAGGAAACCCACGCGAACATGTGAGAACATGCAAACTCCACACAGAAATGCCAACCGACCCAGCCGAGGCTCGAACCAGCGACCTTCTTGCTGTGAGGCGACAGTGATACCCACTGTTCCACCATGTCCACCAAGTGGTTTTTAGGGTGACGTGGTGGCGCAGTAGCTAGTGCTGTCGCCTCACAGCAAGAATGTTGCTGGTTCGAGCCTCAGCCGGGTCAGTTGGCATTTCTGTGTGGAGTTTGCATGTTCCTCCCGTGTTCGTGTGGGTTTCCTCCGGGTACTCCGGTTTCGTCCAGAGTGCAAAGACATGCGGTACAGGTGAATTGGGTAGGCTACATTAGCTGTAGTGTATGTGTGTAAATGAGTGTGCATGGATGTTTCCCAGAGATGGGTTGCAGTTGGAAGGGCATCCGCTGCGTAAAACATGCTGGATAAGTTGGCGGATCATTCTGCTGTGGTGACCCCGGATTAATACAGGGACTAAGCCGAAAAGAAAATGAATGAAGCGGTTTTTAAGAAGTTTGAAAGTCATAACTACATATAGGTTAGCATGTTTCTAGTATGGATTGCCATGTTTCTTGCTAGGTTGTTGATAGGGGGTTCTGAGTGGTTGCAAAGGTGTTGCTAAGTGGTTGCTAGGGTATTCTGAATGGTTGCGAGGGTGTTCTGAGTGGTTGCTAGGCAGTTCCTAAGGCATTGTTAGCGTGTTTTGGCTGGTTGTTAAGGCATTGCTTAGCAGTTGCTAAGGTGTTCTGAGTGGTTGCTAGAGTGTTCTGAGTGGTTGCTAAGGTGTTGCTAAGCAGTTGCTAGGGTATTCTGAATAGTTGCTAGGATGTTCTGAGTGGTTGCTAGGCAGTTGCTAAGGCGTTGCTAGCATGTTTTGACTGGTTGTTAAGGCATTGCTAGGCGGTTGCTATGGTGTTGCTTAGTGGTCGCTAAGGTGTTGCTAGGTGGTTGCTAGGGTGTTCTGACTGGTTGCTAGGCAGTTGCTAAGGCATTGCTAGGTGGTTGCTAAGGCGTTGCTATGTGGTTGCTAAGTCATTGCTAGGTGGTTGCTAAGGTGTTGCTAAGCGGTTGCTCAGGTGTTCTAGGTCAATGCGAAGGTGTTGCATGAATGAGTATGTTAGCATGAATTTAGTATGGATTAGTATGTTAGCATACATTTAGTATGAATTAGTATGTTAGCATGAATTTAGCATGAATTAGTATGTTAGCATGAATTTAGTATGAATTAGTATGTTAGCATGCACTTAGTATGGATTAGTATGTTAGCATGAATTTAGTATGGATTAGTATGTCGTTACTATGTTTCTAGTATGGATTAGTACATTGCTAGTATGAATTTGTTTGTTGTTAGTATGTTCAATGTAAAGTCAAGGCCAGTTTTTTTATAATGGAAGTCTATGGGACAGTGGCTAGGGTGCCGTAAGTGGTTGCTAGGGTGTGGCTAGTAAGTTAAAAGGTGATCAGTGATTGGCAGATTGTTAGTCTTAGAGTTAAATGACCGTATGACAGTCTGGTGCAGAGTTATGAGGTCACAAAGTTTGGTCCAATGTTAAGTCAATGGGACTTTTCAGAATTTTCTGGGACAGTTTTCAGAAAACCGTAAGTCGGATCAGTTGAAAAAGATATAGCAACTTAATTCAGTATAGATTGGAGGTTTGGGGTTAGTTTGGTGGTTGTAGTATGAACAGTCTAGCAGGAGATGCGTTCTTAAAATAGTCTATACTATACAATATACAATAAATCATATAAATTATTATAATGATAAATAGTTGAAATTCACATTATGTAACGTGTTTTTAAAGGAAAGACTAAAATAAAACAGCAGTTTCAGATATAGTTATTTATTTATTTGTATTTGCATAACCAGAATCTAAAAAAAGCATGCCAAGCATCAGTAAAACCATGACAATTTAAGATAATATATGATATATTAAAACAACATTCAAGTCACAACAGCATTAGAATCTTTATTTGACAAGTTACTTCATCAAGACACCAATATTAGTAAAACTATCTACCAAAATAACAAGAGACATCAGAAAAATTACATTTAGCTGATTTTCCCAGCGGTCATATTGCTTATTTGCTGGTAGATAATGTGAGTTATTAGGCATAAATGACAGGTTGACAGTATAGTTTAGATTATTGACAGTATAGATTATTTTTGATCTGGAGCACATTTCACCTAAAGCTTTATAATTCTGCTATGAAGTAATGAGTGATGTATCGGTAGCTAAGCTGAATCCTTTAGTTTTGTTTAGGTTTGGTCTGGTTGTTCGGAGGGAGAGGCTTTCCTAAATGATGTGCTGTGGTAATGCCGTAGGGTTCAGAAGCCAACTTCTCTTTAACCTCAGGCCGGAGACAAAATCCTCCTTGGAAGCTGAGGTCAAAATATTCAGACGGAGCAAAAGACAGAGGCTTTTCTTCCAACACACCACCCAGCCTCTCCCGCCATCCATCCAGCATGGCGGCTCTTCCCTCTGGAGGCGTGTATGCGGGACACCAGAAGATCTGAGGGGCGAGGACTTGGAACCCGCAGAAACGCAGCACTCCATTCTGTATGCAGTAAAAGGATATGGTTTCATTGAAAGCTGCATTAGACTTCTGCAGGTATCATAGTTTCCTGTTGCAATGAATCACTGAAGCTTTTATCACGGTATACAGTATTATCATTGACTTACGCTACAAAAAGTTACTTTAACAGTAACAGCATAACAAGAAGTACTTAATAATAAGTGAAAATCATGGTCTGAAATCCGATTAACAGTGGTCAAATCCTGCTTTTATTAACTTCAGCTCTTCCACTCAAAAAAAATATTCATTTTCCTTCGGCTTAGTCCCTTTATTCATCAGGGGTCACCAAAGCTGAAGGAACTGCCAACTTATCCAGCATATGTTTTACACAGTGCCCTTACAGCTGCAACCCAGTACTGGGAAACACCCATACACACTCATACACTACGGCCAATTTAGCTTATTCAATTCACCTATAGTGACTGTTGGGGAAACCGGAGCACCCTGAGAAAACCAACGCAAACACAAATGCCAACTGACCCAGCCGAGGCTCAAACCAGCGTTCTTCTTGCTGTGAGGCAACAGTGCTAACCACTGAGCCACTGTGTCGCCCCTGTTTTAAGTTCAATCCACTTAATTCTTTTTAAAGTTAACTTAATAGATTTGTTTTGAGGCAACATGAATGAATTGTGGAACTCATAAAACCTATTCTGTCTACGCTGTAAAAAATATTCCACACAATTGATTTGCTTAGGGAACAACATGAAAGAATTAGGTTACTTATTACTTTCTTTTTACAAATTTAAGTTGATTGAACTTAAAACAATTAAGTTGTCCTAAAAAAAACCTAAAAATTGTGTTGATTCAGCTCATTTGAAATAAGCGGTTTGAACAAATAGCAGAAGTCATTTTTTTTTTGAGTGTAGAAAGCATTTGAAAAATTATTAACAGGTTCTTAACTGAACAGGTTCTTTTATTGACTTTAAAGTGAAATAATGGAACATAAACACAAGAGGCTGAGAAAAATGCTCATTTTAAAAGAAATCTTCGGACAACATTTAGAGTTTTTTGCACATGAACTCTTCAAATATTCAACCAAATCAAATTGCAAAAAAGATGATCAAGTACAATACTTTTTTTAAGTACAGGGTTATTTAAAAAGAATAGCACAACTTTGAAAAGCGAGAACTCTGCAAGGACAAGCTCTTTCTGTCATCGATTTAAGGCTGATTTATACTTCTACATCAAGCGCACGTGTATGCTCTGGCGCAGCCTGCGCGTGGACGCATAGCCTTCACCATGGCCATCGCCGACACAGATGCGCACCTCTCAATAATAATAATAATAAGAAGAAGAAGAAGAAGAAGAAGATAAAGAAGAAGAATATATTTTATTTATAATGTGCTTTTCTGAAACCCAAAGCACTTACAAGAAAGTAAAAACAACAAAGCACAGTAAAACAATAAGAAAATAGAGTAAAAAACACAGTAAGAATAAAAGATATCACAAATTAAAAACAGTCCTAAAATGATGAGTTTTAAGTAGCTTTTTAAAACAGTCCAATGAACCAGCATTCCTAATGTTAGTGTAGTGGGAAGAGCATTCCACAATTTGGGGGCACGGAAAGAGAATGCCCTACCTCCCATGGTGCTGAGTTTGCAGCTAGGCTGAAACAGCGTAGGACCAGAGGCAGAGCGTAGACAGCGAGAGGTAGAGGAAGTGGTTATCAGGTCACAAATGTAACCTGGAGCAGAACCATGAACCGCTTTATATGTTAAAATCAATGTCTTAAAATCAATACGAGACTTGACGGGCAGCCGGTGAAGCTGTTGGAGTACAGGAGTGATGTGAGATCGAGACGATATATGTGGCAACACACGTGCTGCAGAATTTTGGATGTATTGTAAAATCTTAAGAGAATTAGCTGGTAACCCTCCGAACAGAGAATTGCAAAAATCCAAGCGAGATGTGATAAAAGCATGAAGGAGTCTCTCAGCATCAGCCCTCGAGAGGAAAGGACGTAAGCGGGCTACGTTTCGAAGATGATAAAAGGCAGTTTTAGTTACGTGTTTAAAATGAGGCTTCAGACTAAGGAGTCCAGGAGAACACCAAGATTACGCACCTGCGGAGATGGTGATAAGACAGAGCCATCAACCGTTAACTCAAATTCCCTACACCTCTTGATGTTAGAAGTGCCAACCAATAAAATCTCTGTTGAACTATTGAGTTTAAGATAATTATGTTGCATCCAAGCTTTAATTTCAGTTAGGCAAGCGTTAAGCGATGACATTGAAGCTGATGAATTGGGAAAAGTGTTAATATAGATCTGTGTGTCATCAGCATAACAATGATATCTAATCCCAAATTTTTGCAGGATTTGACCAAGAGGCAACATATAAATACTAAAAAGAAGTGGACCAAGTACTGACCCTTGGGGGACACTGTGATGTAAAGGAACAGTACGCGATCTGTGACTCCCACATAGATAAACTGTGAACGTCCGGAAAGATGGGATTTAAACCAATTTAGCACAATCCCATCCACACCAACCCAGTTATGAAGTCTGTCTAAAAGTATGATATGAGAAAGTGTATCAAAAGCTGCGGTTAAGTCTAAAAGCACTAAAATACCACAAGCCCCGGAATTTCTGTGCTATGTCCTGATCTAAAACCCGACTGAAATGCATCAAACAAAGCGTTTGTTTGCAGGTGTTCTTGCAGTTGCCCCACGACCACCCGCTCAAGAACTTTCGCCAGAAAAGGTAGATTAGAAATCGGGCGATAATTAGTCAGATCAGAGGAGTCACTGCCAGGCTTTTTTAAAATAGGTGTAAAAAAATGTAACAATATTGTAACTACACGTCGCAAGCACTGTGATTGGTCGGCTTGGTAGCTATGACAAGCATGGGCGGGACCGAGAGCCGCGCAAACCTGTTGGAGCTCGTTTGAGCTACTTGTACATTAAGGTAGCATTTAGAAAAAACAAAACATTTGCAAAGAAACTCGACACAGAGGAACATGAAAACCTCACTGCCAGCTAGCATTTCGGAAGTGTTATTGCAGAACAACACAAACAGCATGCAGAAGTATAAATGCACGACAACGTGGCAAGGTAGGTGCTGTAGGTCACGCCGATCACTCGACGCAGAAGTATAAACCAGATTTAGGCCCAATCCCAATTCTACCCCTTCCCTTTATCATGAAGGGGTAGGGGTGTCCCAATTATCTTTAGCTTGGAGGCGTAGGGCTAAGGGGAAGGGCTAGATATCCCTTGAAACTGAGATTTTTCAGGACCACACTCGAAACCAAGGGGAAAGAAAAATTCCCAGAATACACCAGCTACAAAGGCAGCATAGCTGTACTCGGAAGTAAGGAGATCCACAAATGAGTATTTCTTGTCATTATTACAAATTTTTACAACAAACAAGCACATGTTGTAATACATTGATAACCGCATTTGTGTTTTAGTCATGCTTTTAAAAAATGCTAAAATAAAAAACGCTAAATTTCACGATCTATTATGCATAATCGTAATTCCTGTATAGCAGTCCACATCATTCAGACACTCGATGACACTCGAATACCCTGTCAGAAAAGTCTAGTGGCTGGGAATTAGCTGTTTACAGTATCTGCTATAATGTTAGTGTTGTTTATGTGTGTTTACATAGATGAATATGGCCATTGTGTAAATACACAGTACATTTACTGTCTTATTGCCGCATTAGATCGTTATGATAACATGATATATGCCTTCAGTGATTTCCTGAATATAAATACCAAAATATAACACAACTGGAATAATTACAGCAGTCGCCATCATTAATCTCATACGAAGCAAGAGATCGCGATGACATATGATGACGTGTGCAGGTGCTGTCCCATTTATTAAGGGAAAATTTTCCTCTTCACACTCTGTTTCAAGGGCCAAGGGGAAGGGGTACAAAAATAAAACTTGGATTGGGCCTTAATGAAACTCTGAAGTTTTTAAGACAAACTTTGTTAAGTACACTTCACATTGAATAATTAGGTTCCACCATGTTTCTTTGATTAAATACAGATTTTCAAAGTTGTGATATTCTTTTTGAATCCTTGTTATTATTACAATACAATAAAGTTTTATTAGTTACTTTGTTAATATTAGTTTAAAAATACAACAGAATATATGTTAATATGTCCACTTAATAAAATAATTATGACTTACAATCAGATTTTGACTATAATTTTAATAGGTTATTAACTAAGAAATTATCTTAAGAGTTAATTAAAGCTTTTCATTATGAGTCTAAGTAAATTAACGTTTATTATTAACTATTGGAGCCTCATTGAATAATGTTTACATTTAATAATAATGTGTCTATAAATACACACAGAATTTTCAATCAAGTTTTCAGGCCAGATTAGCATGTGGAAATGTTCATGTTTAAAAAATTTAAGATAATTAACCAATTAAACCTTCAAGCATTTGACACTGTTCTGAACACCACAACAAAATCTGAATATTCTAAAAGTTTAAATAGTAAAGAAAAGTATGCACAGTTTTTTTTTTTTTTTTTAAAGAGCTCACTATCCATACCAATAATGTGAATGTTTATTATTATGATATATACTAATTTATTGAATACTGGCATATGTCTAAGCTGCATTTTAACTGGTGTAAATGTTATTAATAAAAGTTTAAAATTTGTATTTCTCAAAGATATAACATACAATATCATACAGATTAAAAAACCCATATAGACTACATATTTAAAGTGACAATCCACCCAAAAAAATACAAATTTACTCACTGTTTATTCACCTTCAATTGGTTCCAAACCTTTATAATTTTCTACCTTCTGCTGAATGCAAAAGAAGATATTTTGAAGAAAGCTGAAATCAGTATACACTGACTTCCATAATATGAAAAAAATATACTATAGAAGTCAATGGTTGCCAGGCTTTCAGAATTTTTCAAAATATCTTCTTTTGTGTTCAACAGAAGAAAAAAAATGTGACATTAAATATGAGCAAATGATGACAGTTTTGGGTGATCTATCCCATCCTTTTTTCTTCTTCTCTCCAGCAGGTGGCAGTAATAAATGTCTGATGGATACCAGACAAATTCTCATAGAGGGGCACAATGTCTTTTCACTAATATATATTAGGATGTATTTGCAATTATAGTTCAGTAGTTCAGACTAAAAAATCAAATTTTTCTAATTGTTCATACAGTCGTTTTTTAAGAAAGAATTTAAGTTAAAAATACTTTCATGGTGTATATTTTGCAATAGAACTTGCATCCAAAACAAGAACAAACTTCTTTAACAGCTCAGAACTCACAAACAGTTTATAAAATCTTTAAAGAGTGTTTAAATCAGTGCCGGGATTTCTGTATTATACACACAAATGAATATCTTTTGCACGGAGTTTCTGAACATGTTCTGAACCGTAATATATAATATGCATTTTATGACATTTCACTTGTTTACAAGGCATTACAACTCAGACTAAAAAGACTTAAACTACTTGACAAAACAACATTGTGCTACAGACTAAAACTTTCAGGTGATAAGAAAAAAAAAAGTGACCATGTCATGTTTGGTTTTATTCAATAAGGAATCTGGAAACACAGCATCAGACAAAAATAAAAAAGGAATTGAACAAAGGCTTTGTTATTTAAATCTTTGATAACGTAAGTGCAAAATAGACTGGTATATAATGCAACAATTAAGTTCAATTTAAAGTATTTCGTACAGCACATGTAACACATCAAGATATTAATATTAACTTAGATTATTTAAAATTATAATTCGATTATTTGATTATTATTAGATCATTTGTTTTATTTTCTTTAATTTAGATGTGTATGCAGACTGGATCAGTTTGCATGTGTTCATGTGTAATTGAGAATAGCTAAATTATTACACAAAAAGCCTCATACACTGGAATTTAAAACCAACACAAATTGAACAAGCTGCTGCAATGAATCTGGGAAATACTGAAGTTCAGGTTATAAACTTGGTTCACAGTATCAGGAGATACAGGCGAAAGGTGACCAACAAAGCACTGGTAGCTGTGTACATATTACAAAACTCACGGTTGTCTGATCTATTTCAGGTTGATTTGTAATCCATGACATGCATACACAGTTTAACTGCAAAGAACCAAGTTATTGTCACGTTTCTTTTTTACTATTTTCTAAACTGTGAATAAACTAATAATGTGAGAAATGTTTGAGGGTATAGTTCACCCAAAAATCTAAACTCTTGTCATCATTTACTCAACCTTTTACTTGTACAAAACCAATTTGAGTGTGAACACAAAAGATATTTTGAAAAATGCTGTTTGCTCTGACTCACTGACTTCCATAGTATTTTTTTCCTGCCATGCAAATAGATGTGTTCCAGCAATTGACATTCTTCAAAATATCTACTTCTGTGTTCAACAGAAGAAGGAAACCCATAAAAGATATAAAACCACATGAGGGGAAATAAATGTTTCATTTAAGGATGAATTGTCCCTTTAAGGTATCTGAATAAGTATCTGTTTGGTTTGACTGTACGTCAGGCCCGGCACCAGGATGTCATAACTGAGGGGGCATCTTAATCCCATAGGGGGCACTAGACCTGCTGATTTTGGTCCCTCTTGTTCCTTTCACTAAGGCTATTTATTTACTTATTTATTATTACTTTGCATTACTGCCTAACTTACTGACTTAAGGCAGTAATATACTTTTTATAGTAATAATAATAATAATAGTAATAATAATAATAATAATAATAATAATAATAATAATAATAATAATAATAATAATGTACAGTTTCACTATTATTGATTTTATCAATGAAGGTTAATGCAACGATACTGTTTATTAACGCAGATGGACATGGCTTCAGCGCCAAACGAGTGCTTTAAATTATATTTTATACTTTTTTCAAATAGTATAAATGTTTAAAGTTTTAGGTAAAGACTTCAAACTATGCCCGCACATGCAAGCCAACCCAATGTTAGACTATTCGTATAACCAGTAAGTAAATATAAAGAAAATCAGCATAACCGAGTCATCACGCTTCACGTTGCCTACTGCCTAACTAATCATCTATCAGTGTTAGGGAAAAGTTAAATGTTACAATCTAATGTCATATAAAAAAATTTTAGCTGAATGTGTTACTTAGTTACATTTTAAGGCAATAGTGTAGCCAGAAAAATACCTAAAAAAAGTTATTACCGTGAAAATTGGTTACATTTTGACATGGATAACACAGAAATCAATAGGCTATAAAACTTTTTTTCATAATTTTAAAAGTAAAAAATAAAGATTTATGTTAGGCTATCATGAGTGTCTTTTTTGTGATATTGTCCGGTTGGCATTTGTAAAAAAATTATCAAAAGCCATTAGGCTATTAGGCCAACCCGTAAATTTATTTATTTAACCTTTTTAATAATGTTTTCAGATTACATTTTCATTTTTAGGCCCATGAGCTACAAGTCAAAATAAAATCGATATGCTAACAGTATTTTAGCCGTTAAAAAAGGCCTAGGGTATATTTTCTGGTGTTTTATTTTGCAAGAGCAAATAGCAGTAGAGCCTAAATTAAGGCACCACATACCTTTTTCATTTGTAACACTGTAAACTTGACTTCACAGGCTGATCTAATCATCCTTAAACTCAAAAGGTATTTTTAAGTGTCCTAACTTGAGACTGCTGCTGCATAATGGGATGTTTCTTTTCACAACTGTAAAATTGGCTTTAGCGATTTGAAAATGAAAGCAAACATTCAATATGTTTCTGCGTTTTGTCAATTTCTTATAGGTTCACTTTAATAATATTAATAATAACAATGAATATAATAAATTATAATATTAATTATAGTGTAGATTCCTGTGGGACTGTGCTGTGTCCAACTAAACATATTTTATTAGGTTACATATCCCCTAACTTAAAAACGAATGTGAAAATGACTGACAGTTGCTTTTCTGCTAAAATAAATTTAATGACAAATTTAATATATAATAAAATTTAATTATATATATATATATATATATATATATATATATATATATATATATATATATATATATATATATATATATATATATATATATATATATATATATATATATATACACACACTCTCCCTCTGTCATCTTTCCATCAAGGAAATTTCTCATGTTAGCCTAATTGGTTGGCGACGTCACCGACCAGAGCGAGAGGTGGCAGTAACGCACTAAAAAGTTCCACCGACCACCGAAAAACAGGAACAAGAAGAAATCGTCAGTCTCACCATAATATGGATTTACTTTCATCGGCTAGGCACCGGCCTCACATGAATGTCGGTGCCATCACTTATTTATCTGCGATCGGTAAATGTAGCTTGTGTTGACGCTACTGCGCTATGTCACTAATAAAATAGCTTCGCTACTGAAAAGCTTTTTGATATCTTGTTTGGAAAAAATTTTTTTACATAAGCAAAAATGCATGGCTTCAGTCCCTACTTTTCGACATTTTCTGATTGAAGTTGACTCACTGCTCAAATCTTTCCGTATGTGTAAAAACAAAAAATGTCTCAGATTCCTGGTTCTATATGAAGAACTGTTGTCTATTGACTCTGATTTGAGTTAGATAGCTTTCCTAATGCTCTTAATTTATTTATTTTATACACTTTTATACAGTGTAATTTACTTACCCCTTCCTTTGTTTTGTTAGTCTTTTTTTTCTTTCTGCAGCTCATGTAGTTTGTATTTTTCCTCTTTTGTATCTCTCTTATATCGATCGCCTGATTGTGGCTGTATATTTGCATTTTTTAATAAAAAATATAAAATAATAATAATAAATTAAAAAAAGAAAAGCTTTTTGATGTAAAAAAGTAGAGATGCTACCGCCACACTACTGAGAAATGTAGTTAAGCTAGTAGCGTCACTACTTGCAGCTCTCAGACTGATTGTAGTAGCCTAATGCTTTCAGCTGCAGAGAGGATTAACAGAACTGGAAGACGTGGTCAGCCACAATCAAACCCGCACCGCATTAATAAATGGCCTTAGCAGAAAGCATCGTGCATATCAAAAACAGGCAAAGCAACAGATTAATATTATTCAACATTTTAGATGTAACCCCATTTGTAGTCTTTAACATCTTCATAAGTAACTGTAATTTAGTTACCCATTTTTTTCTCAGTAACTGTAATGAATTACTGTTACTTTTATTTTGTAATTGAATTACGTAATGCCTTTACATGTAACTAGTTACTCCCCAACACTGGTTCTAAGGCCTTTGGCTGTCCGAGCATTTCAAGAGAGTTTAATTTTTTATAAATTATTATTTTATTTATTTTTTTCTTTGTTCTATTGTAATTATCTATGCTTTTAATTTGTTTGTTAATTTTAAGCATGATTCACTTCCCTACAGAATCATCCTAAATCAATCTTGTACAATCTGAGACCCACTTTATATTGGATATCAATTAGCCAGTGGAGATCGCTGATTTTTAAAGAAAACAGTAGTAACCCAGGTTAATTAAAAGTCTTATTAGCATGCTTCGGCATATACTCCATTCAGGGACAATATGGAAAGGAAAGCATGACTGGAAACTATACTCTAATTCTGGTTTAATAAGCAATGAACTTTGCACAATGATATTACAGTGCTGTTAACTAGTTACCTTGCTGAGGACTATTTTCAGGTGATGCATAATATCATTGCACCTGCTGCAGCCATGATACGGCAGCAAAGTTCCCTGATTATTACGTTGGAATGAGAGTATAGATCCTATAGCCATATCAGCCTAGCAAATAGCAACATTTCGTTTTATGTCTGTCTTAGTACACAAAGAGAAACTACAGAAGAGTTAAGCTTCAAATATGCAAATTATTAAAAATATATAAAAACAAGATGCTACTGGTCTAATCTGATTCATTGATTTATGCTAAGCCAAGCTAAAAGTGCTCCTGCCAGACCTGGAGATCGGCTGGATGGGTTAAAAAAATTGTAAACTGTTTAACTCTAAGAGACTTATAAAATTAACCCGTTAAAAAAAAAAAGTGTTCCTTTAAACTGATTACATTACACACCCTAAGAGTTTGCTTTACTACCAAACCTGCCAAGTCTAACCACACCCTTAGATTCTGAAAAGAGTACAAAGGTTGATTGATTTCACATATGCATCGCATTGACATGGTATCTCACCTGTAAGGGCCAGAGGAGAACGTTGATGTCTCCATGAAGGCTATCATCCCGATACATGGACTCCGTTCCTCCAGTGGTGAAGGAAAGCATGGCCCTCTTATTCTGGTTTGAAAGGTGTATGACATGTAAGCTAAATCTGATCATCATTAGTCACACAAATAGGAATCAGAGCTGTCAGGCGCACAATAAGGAGCTTTCTCTCTAAAGATTCAGACCTTGAAAATGCCGTTGTCATACATGTTCTGCATGCTGAAGGCAAATCCTTGAGTTAAGACTCGGTCGATCCAGCCCTTCATGATGGCAGGGACGGTAAACCAGTAGAGAGGGTACTGCAAATATATTACAAAGCATATCATTCTTCTGCGATCAAGCTGAAATGTATAGTCTGGCATGTGTATGTAGCAGTGGTGCAAAGTAATGAATTACCAATACTCAAATGACTGTAATGGAGTCATTTCTCTTCAGGAATTGTACTGTACTATGTAGTTTTAAAAACGTTCACTTTTATTTGAGTACTTTTTTAGTTCTGTATAAGTATTTTTCTTCTGTTATTTTTCCTTAACCTGCAGTCACTACTTTATTTTTTCTTGTTTAGGGTGATAGGCTAAGTTTAACTAGATATTAAAGTTTGAGGACAAACTTTATGGTGGCTTGAAAAGCCGAGTCTGAATTAGCATGTTACTAGCATGAATTAGCAAGTAACTAGCATGATTCTAACATAAATTAGCATGTAACTAGCATGATTCTAGCATGAATTAGCATGTTACTAGCATGTTTCTAGCATGAATTAGCATAATTCTAGCATGAATTAGCATGTAACTAGCATGATTCTAGCATGAATTAGCATTTTACTAGCATGTTTCTAGCATGAATTAGCATAATTCTAGCATGAATTAGCATAATTCTAGCATGAATTAGCATGTTACTAGCATGTTTCTAGCATGAATTAGCATGTTACTAGCATGTTTCTAGCATGATTTAGCATGTTATTAGCATGATTCTAGCATGAATTAGCATGTTTCTGGCATGAATTAGCATGTTATTAGCATGATTCTAGCATGAATTAGCATGTTACTAGCATGATTCTAGCATGAATTAGCATGTTACTAGCATGTTTCTAGCATGAATTAGCATGTTACTAGCATGATTCTAGCATGAATTAGCATGTTACTAGCATGATTCTAGCATGAATTAGCATGATTCTAGCATGAATTAGCATGGTACTAGCATGATTCTAGCATGAATTAGCATGTTACTAGCATGTTTCTAGCATGAATTAGCATGTTACTAGCATGATTCTATTATGAATTAGCATGTTACTAGCATGATTCTAGCATGAATTAGCATGTTATTAGCATAATTTCTAGCATGAATTAGCATGTTACTAGCATGATTCTAGCATGAATTAGCCTGTTACTAGCATGATTCTAGCATGAATTAGCATGTTACTAGCATGATTCTAGCATGGATTAGCATGTAACTAGCATGATTCTAGCATGAATTAGCATGTTACTAGCATGTTTCTAGCATGAATTAGCATGTTATTAGCATGATTCTAGCATGAATTAGCATGTTACTTGCATGATTCTAGCATGAATTAGCATGTTACTAGCATGATTCTAGCATGAATTAGTATGTTACTAGCATGATTCTAGCATGAATTAGCATGTTACTAGCATGTTTCTAGCATTAATTAGCATGTTACTAGCATGTTTCTAGCATGAATTAGCATGTTATTAGCATGTTTCTAGCATGAATTAGCATGAGTACTGTGATTCCTGTCCAATCAAATCCCACATTGTAAAATCACATCAGACAGACCAACGTGGATGCTTAAAAAATACGGCAAACATGTACAGAAAGCATTAAAAATTACAAAGAAGACGCTAGATATTTACAAGCAATGACTGAGAGAGTGTTTAGACTGCATGTCACTGATGAGAAGATGAAGGATACCTACTCTATGATGACTGAAATTGACAAATCGTCACCTTGGAATTATAAGGTTCTATCTGCATTCTACATGACTTTGAGATATTGAGCTTCAAAGTTTTTGCATTCCATAAAGCAAACAGTATGTGTGTAACAGTTCTCTTTCATACATTAACATGACAGAGACCCTAATTGCTCTCTAAATGTAAATTATCAAAGTTCTCTTACATTTGCAAATTGGAGTAAAAAAAAAACATGGTGAACATGGCAGATCATTCATTGAAGAATTATTTTCAAGAAATACAATCAAAAAATATATAATATGGTGTTGTAACAATATGTTGATGCTTGAGAAAGTTACATTTTTTCTTTCTATAACATTTATTTCATGTTTTAGGATGAATATTTTTTTCTTGTTCAAATTAAGCATACAAGGCTGTGCTAAATATTTTGTCCAGTATGATGTCAATTTGATCTAATTAATAAGTAAAACATGTTATGCTTTATATGAGTTATTGAATTATATTTATTGAATTATATGCCCCATGAATTAAATTAAGTATTTACCCTTCAAGGCTTAATAATAAATTTAAACTTTAAAAGAAAACAGACAATAAGCAAATGAGTTTAATGAACACTGAAAAATGTTTCACTTAACCATATATACACACAATTAAAAATATTTCTCATTTAATATAGAAATTAAAAAAAATGTGTTTCTTTTTCAACAATGTCAAATGGTACATTTCATCTCAATGTCAAAAAAAGCTTTCAAATCATCACATTTACACACTTCTCAATTTTGTGTGGTGCGGCATTATTTAGTCGACTCTGATTTTGTGTGATTTTGGTCTTTCTGGTCTTTCCCGCTGTCAATGGAGCAGTCTGGCGAAACAGTAAAGAGAGCTGATCCTGATTGGTCCTCGTGCGTGCATTCAAAATGCAGATTGGCTCACAGAAAGAACCTATAGAGCTAAGTTCAACTTTGTAGATAAACCGTTTTTGTTTTTTAAATAAAAAGTCTTAAAATGTAAACAACTTATACAAAAACATCACATCATGTAAATAAGATGTCATTTAATAAGAATATGTGAATAACTCAATTTTGACAAAAATGTCAGATAGAAACTTAATTCTTCTAAAAATAATTCTAAGGGGATGAAATGCCTTAAATAATAACAAAATGCACTACAGATTGTTACGTTTTCAATCACATGCACAAATTGAATGTATTCTCTGTTTGCGGCACCAACTGCTGAAGACCCGTAGCTTGTTGGTCAGGGTTAAAAGTGCAGGTTACACAGATATCGCTCTGCATATTAACACATCAACCTTTCACAGCATAAAGCTCACTTCTCTTGAGTACTTTTCAAAGGGCAAATTTTTACTCACACTTTGAGTAGTATTTACAATACTTTTATTCTAATTGCTCCACATTTTTATGGAGAGTAATGTTACAGTACTTTATTGAGTATGATTTTTCAGTATTCTTTCAACCACTGCTAAGGAGCACAAGGAAACTGTTACCTGAAAGATAATCAGATCCGCCTGCTCCACCTTGTGCTGCTCCTCTGCAATATCATCACTTAATCGACCATCTTTCCATGCAACCATCATCTCATTATTGTACACAAAGTGCTCAGGATTCTGCAAATCACCTGCAAAGGTTACAGTAAAACAGTGAGGTAATACTTTATTTTAAGGTTTCCTTGTTACACACATACCATTTACTTATTATAGTTATAATTAAATAATTAATTTCACGCAACTAACTCAAAACCTAACCCACATTCTTACTGTTATGATTACCAGCAATCTAGCTCTTGTAGATTGCTGGAGAAGACTTCCTACACTCTCAGAAATAAAGGTACAGGAGCTGTCACTGGGGCAGTACCTTTTCAAAAGATACATATTTGTACCCAAAGGGTCCACAGTGGTACCTCTAAGGTGCATATCAGTGTCCAAATGTACCTAAAAAGTACCTTTGAGGTACCATTATGGACCCTTCAGGTACAAATATGTACCTTTTAAAAAGGTACTGCCCCAGTGACAGCTCCTGTACCTTTATTTCTGAGAGTGTATCATTCACCCGAACTACACATCTGCTAATGAACTGAACTAAATATCTCATCATGCACTTCGCTCACAGTCCCAATTCCCTCACTGATTACACTCAAACAGCTGAAGCTATTCAGAACTAATTACATGGACAATTATGGAGCCAGATCAGCCTCAAAAATAATACATTTATGAAATAAAATTCATACATGCACAGCACAATTCACACTTACAAAATTCAATTTGTATTTATGTAACAATCATAAATATTTTTGCCAAATGAATTGGATTTGTGTATTTTTGAATCGTGTGTTGAATTTACGAACTGTATTTGTGTGTTTTTAAATCATGTTTTGAATTTACGAATTGGATTTGCGTGTTTATGAATTGTGTTTTGTATTTACGAATTGGATATGTATATTTATGAATCATGTTTTGAATTAACAAATTAGATTTGTGTATTTTTTAAATGTGCTTTAAATTTACAAATTGGATTTGTGTGTTTATGAATTGTGTTTTAAATTTACGAACTGGATTTGTGTGTTTTTAATCAAGTTTTGCATTAACAAATTACATTTGTGTATTTTTTTAATCGTGCTTTGAATTTACAAATTGGATTTGTGTGTTTATGAATTGTTTTTTGAATTGACGAATTGGATTTGTGTGTCTATGAATTGTGTTTTGAATTGACAAATTTGATTTGTGTTTTTATGAATTGTGTTTTGAATTGACGAATTGGATTTGTGTGTTTATGAATTGTGTTTTGAACTTACAAATTAGATTTTGTAAATATGAATTGGTTTGTGGATGTATGAATTATATTTTTTATTTGTCTTATTTTTGAGACTGATCTGGCTCTATACACTATAAACACTCCAATTCCACACAAATCTTTACTGAGTCTTGCTTCCAGAGTGAATGTTACAAAGTGGTTTCCCTGTGTTGTCCTGCTGTGTTTTGACCCAGTGTTTTATTTACTGTTTATGTAGTTTTACCGCCTGCATCGATCTCTTCGCCTGTGACCACGCCTGTTTGCACCTATTTTAGGCTTTGCCTGAGTCATCTTTAAATAAACTGCATTTGAACCCTCACCTCTTTTGTCATCCGACTCCATTATAACCCTAACAATATATTAAGTACATGTAATTATTTAATATTACTCAGTAGTTAAAAGAATAGTAACACTCAAGACACAAAGACACCTTAAAATAATGTGTAACCAAATAGTGGTCTTGTGTTCACTATTTTAAGCACCTAGTTGTAGCATTTTGCTTTTTTAAAGACTTACAGCAGGAAGATATTTTAGAAGTGAATTTTTGGCTGAACTTTACTTTATAGTACATATAGTAATATAGTAAATATAGTACACTTAATCTGTACTTACAGTGTACTTAAGAAAGCAATGGATTACATGAGGTAAATACATGGGTTAAGGTTAGGTTCAGAGGTAGGTTTAGGAATAGCACAGTAGTAATAGTAGTTCTTATCCAGTTCATGTATAACTATGCTCAGTACATTGTATTTACAGTGGATTGAAGCCAAAATATTAGCCCTCTAGGGAAATCTGAATTCTTTTAAAAATATTTGCCAAGTCATGTTTAAGGGAGAGAAGATTTTTAATCATAATATTGTTAATAACTAATTTCCAATATCTTATTTCCTATTTCTTTTTCTATGGCCATGATGACCAAATATATATTTTTCTACTTATTTAGCAAGATACTAGTATTCAGCTTAAAGTGCATTTTAAAGGCTTAACTGGGTTATTAGGTTAACTTCACAAGTTTGGTTAACTAGGCAAGTCATTGAATAACAGTGGTTTGTTCTGTAGCAAATTGAGAAAAAAAAATCTTAAAAGGGCATATAATATTGACCTTATTAATAATTTTTTAAAAGGTTTTTAAATTTAAAAACTTTTAGCTCCAGCCAACTAAAAGAAATAAGACTTTGTCCAGAAGAAAAATAATATAACAGGAATTAATGTGAACATTTTCTTGCCTTGTTAAATATCACTTGAACATCACAGGAGGGCTAATAAGTTTGCCTTCAACTGTACATGTACATGACAGCAAATGAACATGCTACTGACATTTGTGTTACAATTTACAACTTTACAAGGTCAATATATTTAAAACTATAATCATAGAACTAAAACAATTTTTGATAGTTAAAAAGAACATTAACCTACAGAAAATGTATTAACTACCCAAAAGGCTTACTTATAGATAGACAGACAGACAGACAGACAGACAGACAGACAGACAGACAGACAGACAGACAGACAGACAGACAGACAGACAGATAGATAGATAGATAGATAGATAGATAGATAGATAGATAGATAGATAGATAGATAGATAGATAGATAGATAGATAGATAGATAGATAGATAGATAGATAGATAGATAGATAGATAGATAGATAGATAGATAGATAGATAGATAGATATTTTTAAAAAGAATAATAAAAATAGTAAAAATACAACAAAATTCCTTAGACTTTTTTTCTAATTTTCTGTCCTTTTAAAGTTTAACTGTTTACCAAATCTGCAACATAATCAATATAATAACAGTCTCCATGTTAAAATTACTAGGTGATTAGGAGTTTTAACTACTGTGTACTTAAAATAATTTAATAATAATTATGCAGAATTTTAAAACACTTTTGGTGCTATGGAGGTGTTGATACGGTTAAGGTTGTGAGCAGGTTTGGTTGGTTTTAAAGGTTGGTCAGGGCATACAGTAGGTCTAAGGTCAACAATGTAATTGTATATGTAATCACATGAAGTCATTGCAAGTTATTTTAGGTGCAATCTTAAAACTTATATTCACAACAAGTTGATGGAATTATTAATTTAATATTAAAAAGTGAATACATAGTAATAAAGACACTTAAAATCTGTCAATATGTATGTTTAATAAAAACATATTTAAGCATATTTTAATATTTACTTTTATAAAATAGTATCAACAATGACAATAAATACTTGGCAAATTAAATGCTCATCAATGGGACCTTATTAGAGTTTCAGAAATTCCCTGTTACATGTCAGCAAATGCTTACCCTTAATATCCTCCGCAGTAGCTGAAGCTTTGAATTTCATAGCATAGAGATCTGACACAAGGACTTTGTAGCCTTGCTTTGTCAGAGCCTGAACGGCTACATCTCGAGCAGCGGCATTGAAGGAGGAAGGACTCTGATGAGCATAAACTATCAGTGCAGTCTTCTGTGCTGTTCACATCAAAACACACACACAGAGGAAAAGAGACAAACAGCTCGTTAGTGTTTAATTTGAGACTGGGGATTTGATTTGAGACCAACAATAACAGAAACAGATTCATATCAAAGTTACAGCGGATCAGTTTCCCCTTCCCTCATCATCAAAATATCTTCTTTTGTGTTCAAAAGAAAAACTCATAAAGGTTTGAAACCACTTGAGGATGAGCAATAGTGATTCATTTTACATTTTTGGGTGAATATCCCTTATTGAGTGTCATCTGTGGGCCACACCATTCTTGAGTCTCATGGAGGAGCGTGGAAGTAAAAAAAGTGATGGGGGCCTGGGACACTTTGAGCTCTATTTTAACGATCTAAGGTTTAAGTTGAAAGCACATGGCGTAAAAGCACTTAGAGTGTGCTTAAATCCACTTTTGCCATTTTAAGGGTGGGAAAAACAGTCTGTGAGCCAGGTGCATTGTCTAACAGGGATGTTCTAATTCTTTTAATAAGTTATGGGTGTTTTCGGGCAAAATCTGCATTAAACCAATCAAAGACTCATTTCCCATTTCTTTTAAGAGTAGTTGCTTTTACATTTACATGGCTGACTTTGTAAGTAAAAAATTTGAAAGCTTTGCTAGTGAGAAAACATACAGTATCATACAGTATGTGCAAGGTTAAAGACCATCTATGGAACAAGCCTATTCTAATCAGCCTCTTCCTTTCGACTGTGGATTCTGGAAAAGGAGGTGTGTATGGGTGCTTCCCCTGGGTTGCAGCCGGAAGGGCATCCACTGTGTAAAGCATATGCTAGAATAGTTGGCGATTCATTCCGCTGTGACAATCTCGGAAATAGAGACTAAGCTAAAGATAAAAATTAATGAATAAACTGGCTACAACAGAGCTGGATTCCAACAAAGCCCCCTGTGCTGAAGAAAGCATGGGTGGAGGTAGCAAAAACACATGATGCCAGATTGTGTAGAGTGTATAATAGGGCCCTTTATGTTTGGTTTGGTTTTCTGTTTCGCAGGAGTCATGAGTGAGGGGCTGCTGCTGCCTGTTTCTTAAGAAATCCATGCACCAGGAGCAACCATTTGTGTGCATTGTTCAGCTTGAAAAACATAATGCAATACTGCTCTGCACATGCACAGAAAACTCTAGTAGATCAACCTGAGATGTAAGATGTAGTGCTGATGTCACTTTGTAAAGAAACACTGTGTGATTGCTGGTACATAGACCTGCAGTCTGCCAATGTGGTTTGGGTTTTTAAGTATGTGTTCATGCCTCTAGACTGAACAGAGACATATAGAGACTATAGACTTTGTTGTTTACATGGAGATGATGATGTTATTTTGAAAAAAAAAAAACCTTAAACAAGCAGTGCTCAGCAAAAATGAGTACAACCAATTTTTAAAATGAATATTTTTATCCATTTCTCAGTGAATATAGGTAATATATTTCGATGAATTTGAACAAAACAGATTTATTACACGGATATATTTATTAAAATAATATTTTAGTCATCGAATATCTTTAGAAATAGAAAGATAATAAATTTAACTTCAAGCAAAATATTGGGGGAAAACATAATTCTTCAACAAAATTGTATACATGTTTTGCTTTTATTGATTTTTGCCCTTTTTTAAAATGTTTTATTTAATATTTTTCTATAACATAAATTTGTGTGTACTAATTTTGGACTGTTATAAATTATTTTGTTACATTAACTCCAGATTTGGCTTCAGTACTGACTAATCTAATGTATATGCACAAATATAATATTGTAAAGCTTCCTATTGAAAATATTAACTTAAACGAGAGATTTGTGAGGGGTGAACTTATATATGCTGAGCGCTGTAGCACTTTAAAACTTAAATGTCATGAATTAAAGAATAAAATGAAGCGCAAATACTAAACTAAACCAAAAACTTGGACAACGTACAGTATAGCCTTGTGCATAATGTACAGTAAGCTGCATGCAAGTATTTAATTCCAAATATGGGCAAGGAATTTTAAAAACTTGGTTAAGATGTGGCGCATGATTTTGTTACATCAGTTACATTAGATTTGCCTTGTGAGATTATTACTGGAGAAAAGCATTTGCACGGACTAACCTATGCTTTGTCTGCTAAAAAATCCTCCCATGTCTTTCCAAACCTGTATGATTTTCTTTCTTTTGTGGAACATAAAAGAAGTTATTTTGTTAAATGTTTTGCTATTTAATTGTTCGTTTGTTTATGAAGTTGACAGTCACCAAAACCTTTTGGTTTGTTTTTACTGCATACTGCTGAACAAGTCATACAAGTTTGATTAAGTAACTGACAGAACTGTCATGTGCTTTATTTCTTGTGCAGCTGTGTGTGGTTGATATGAAAAAGTACAATTAATTCTTCACAATTAAACACTATCCATCTGGTAGCTTTACATCAAAATGACATCAAAAACACACTAAAAATGCAAACAGATTTCATGTAAAAAAAAAAAAAAACTGACCTCTATTTGACATCCACACATTGAAGCCCTTTTGACCATCAAAATAACAATACAAAAGTATAATACACAGTGTAAAACTGCTGGGTTCCACACAATCGATATGTGTTTAAACAACATGAACAAATTAAGTTAACTTATGAATTTTTACAAATGTAAGTGGATTGAACATAATTAATGAACAATTAAACTGTCCCAAAAAACTCAATAATTGTGTTATTTCAGCTCATTTTAAATATGTAGTTTGAACAAACAGCAGGCATCATGAGTGTAAGAAAAGTTGTATTCATCTGAAAGCTTCAATTCCAGATTATCAATGTACACTGGATTTATTATCCCTAATATGTAAACTGGCTTGATGTCTAAACAACATCCAATTGACATCTAACAGTGGTGTAATCCATTATTTGACATGTTTCTTCAGGCCAATGTTAGATGTCAATTTGACATAATTTAGACATCAAGGCTGTAAATTGAAATCAAATCGATTTGCATTTTTTAGGTGTTTTTGTAGTTGATTTGACATCAAATTGCCTGCTGGGTATCAAACTGATTAAATAATATGAAAAAAAAAAATCTAATATTACTCACCCATTTCTTGCTGTTTGCAATCTGAAATTCTGCACCAGAATGAATGAGTGAACGCTTCTCAATGAACTGCCTCTATAACAGTGCAAACCCTCGCGTGTGAAGCGGTGTCTGATTCCGTCTCAGGTTTCAGTATCTGTTATTGTGTAACCTGTAGGGGTGTGAAGTAATTGATTGGTTACTCTAGATCAGGGGTCACCAAACTCGTTCCTGCAGGGCCGGTGTCCTGTAGATTTTACCTTCAACCCTAATCAAACACACCTGAACAAGCTAATCAAGGTCTTACTAGGTATAATTGAAGCACCCAGGCAGGTGTGTTAAGGCAAGTTGGAGCTAAACCCTGCAGGGACACCGAACCTCGAGATTGGTGACCCCAGCTCTAGATCATTTGAAAAAAAAAAACTTCAAGACATCTTGGAGACAATCTAGTTAAATATGTGTTCTAGGAATGCAGCATGCAGGTATTTGGTGTTCTTTCTAGCAAAACAAAATAAAACAAAAGTCCACACTGAATACTGAAGGAGATAATAGTCAAATAATTGTGATTAAAATACTTTACTTAGAGAGGCTAATAAAATGCAAAGAGCTTAGTTTTTAGTGCAAACACAAAGCATTTTAAATTTACAGTCAACAGTGTCATAAGAGCACATCTGATTCTATTAAAAGAAAACTTTTATTGTATATCATCTATTAAACAAGGGCGACACGGTGGCTCAGTGGTTAGCACTGTCACCTCACAGCAAGAAGGTCGCTGGTTCGAGTCCTGGCTGAATCAGTTGGCATTTCTGTGTGGAGTTTGAATGATCTCCCCGTGTTCATGTGGATTTCCTCCAGGTGATCCGGTTTCCCCCACAATCCAAAGACATGCGCTATATGTGAATTGGGTACATTAAATTGTCCATAGTGAATGAGTGTGTATGGATGTTAGCAAGTACAGTGTTGCAGCTGGAAAGGTATCTGCTGTGTAAAACATGGATAAGTTGGCAGTTCATTCCACTTGGCGAACACTGATAAATAAAGGGACTAAGCCGAAGAAAAATGAATGAATTAATGTATTAAACAAAATTCAAAAAGTAAAAATACATACACCAAGGCAATAAAAACTATGTAGACTAACATCATATAATATAAATACAATTTTAAAAGCGTAAAAAAATTGCTAAAACAATATTAATAAATAAAAAGGACACAAAAGAGGTATAAAATAAACTTATAAAATAAACCAAAAATATGCCAATATTCAATGCCAAAGATTACATCAAATGCATTGTTTTGAACATTTGAAATGGCTTTGCTTTCAGTAGCTTTAAATTTTAATTGTGCATATGCTGCTATTTATATGTATTAAATGTCATGTATAAGGTGTTTTAGACAATTAAAGTCAAAAACAAGGGCATCGATGTCTCTCAATATGAACTGCACAGAGAAAAAAAAAGAATTATGCATTAAATTTTAGATCCTAATTTTAAAAATCATGTTGTTGGAAATATGCACGGATGTCTATCAGCATATTCATAATAAAAGCTGTACCAAAAAAGACCTGCTGGCATCTATGGTGACACTAAAACTGGTTTGGCAGCAAGTCCAGTTGGCTTGAGTTCAATGAATCTGACAATCAGGAAAAGCTTGAAAAACACCTGGGGAAAGGTGAGGCGTAGGCCGTTAGTGCTTAGTGTAATCGAGCCTCAACTGTAAATGCAACTGAAGCCAGTCCTACAAAGGGAAACAATGAGTGTCATATGAGACCGAGCATCATCACAGGTATGGTAAGAGGGTTCTGTTGTCATGACTATCTCTTTGGCAACCGGTTTACTATTTATAGACTACTTCAACAAAAGAGAATAGCATTTAAAACATTTAGACGCAGACTTCTATTTAAGCCCCTAATCTGGTGGTCAGGTTCTTCTTGAATTCAATTTATGAATATTTTATAAAATAATAATAAAGACAATCTAAACAATAAACCTGCACAATATTGAAAAAACTTACATTGGGATATTTTATTGTTCTGCAATATATATTGCAATATGAATATATGTTAATGAGGTGGTAACATTTTTTTAAAATAATTCATAATTTTACAAAGGATTTGGATGATTTTGTGCATCTGCATTAAGTAGGGCTGCACAATGTATCATTTCAGCATTGATATCGCAATGTGTACATCAGCAATAGTCACACTGCAGGATATAAAATGTTAAGTCTAAAATTATAGTTGACCAGGAGCCACAGAACACATGTGACTGTGGAATCACTGCAAAGTTTAACCATAATAGAGTGAGTATATCATTTGCATGTGTTTTTAAAGCCTGTGATTTAGCATTTCAAGACAGTTTAAGGATTTGTGCACAAAAAATTATGTTTGGAGGTGTAACAAAGATTATCCATTCATTCGTTCATTTTCCTTCAGCTTAGTACCTTTTTTTGATCACAGAGAAATGAACCACCAACTTATCCATCAAATGTTTTACACAACGGATGCACATACACTACGGCCAATTTAGTTTATTCAATTCACCTATAGAGCACCTAGAGGAAACCCACACGAACAGGGGGAGAACATGCAAACTCCACACAGAAATGCCAACCGACCCAGTCGAGGCTCGAACCAGCGACCTTTTTGCTGTAAGAAAGTTTTTCTTACTTTTGAATTTTTATCTTGTTTATAGTCCAAATATCTACATTTCAAAGCGAAAACAAGATTATTTTACTTTACCACATTGGCAGATAATTTAGCTAGTTTTAAGGACAAATTCTTAATTGTGACTTATTTCTTCTGAAGGGAAAAACAAATCAGTATTTTTACTTTTTACTTTATTTTTACGCTTCAGAAACTGACAATCAGCTTCACACTTTGTAAGGAATATACACATTTCGGTAGACTGAGAATGAATGATGAGAGAATTTTAAGCTTTGGGTGAACTCTTTGAGTCTTTTAAATATATTAAGCTGCTGCGATTAACCCATTGTAATGTTTTTCAGTGAATATTAAGTAATTGAGTATTAAAGTAAAGTAATTAGTAATCGGATTACTTTTTACATTAAGTAATTAGTAATGTAATCAGATTACGATTTTCGAGTAGTAACCAGTAATTTATAATCGATTACTTTTTAAAAGTAACATACCCAACACTGTAATTAAATAAAATGAAATTAATCTTTGCTAAAGCTACTATATAAATTCTAGTGCCCAAATGGTTTACATTTTTTGAAATAGTACACATTCACAAGCATTAAAAACACATCCAAAAGAAAGAAATTCACTATATAGTGTTAAACGTTACAATGACTTCACAAATCACGTTCTGAACTGTGATTCCTGGTTAATTTAAAATATTTAATTTATAAACTTGACATTGAAGATCCTGCGATTTGACTATTGCAATTGCTATACTGTGCAGGCCTAAACTTAAGCAGAGCCAAATGTAAGAGGACTGCTTATACTTGTCTTGTTTGAGATAATAATACATTTTAAAGAATAAGGTTAAAACAATATGAGACTACTGCTAAAATAAAAACTCCAAAAGAGGCATTTAAAAGTGTATGTATAATAACATGAAGTACTGTTTATAGTTGGTGGCACGGTGCCATTTTGGTTAGCATTGTTGCCCTACAGCAAGAAGGTGAGTCAGTTGGCATTTCTGTGTGGAGTTTGCATGTTCTCCCCGTGTTCATGTGCGTTTCCTCCGGGTGCTCCGGTTTCCCCCACAGTCTATAGGTGAGTCTATAGGAGTCTATCACGCTATAGGTGAATTGAATAAGCTAAATTTTCTGTAATGTATGTGTGTGAATGTGTGAGTGTGTAAAACATATGCTGGATAAGTTGGTGGTTCATTCCGCTGTGGTGACCCCTGATAAATAAAGGGGCTAAGCCGAAGGAAAATGAATAAATATTTGTAGTTAAGCATTTGCAGTTAAATGGCGTTAGCATCATAAGTGAGTGTCAAAGTCAGTGTTTGAAGAATTGTATGTTTATTATTTTAGTGGAGATCTTTAACTATTTAAAATTTGTAATAATGTACAATAAAAGCCATTTAGAACATTTAAAAGACAACAAACATATTTTAAAACACCTAAAATATTTGGCTTTTTTATTTACCTGTCTCCTGAATTTCTGAGAATTCAAGATTGTACACTAGTCATACACAACTTTCTTCTGAATATGTAGTTTTAGGTAAGCCATGTTCGTATTTATTCATATTCACATATATTAATTTTATTCATTCATATTTATTTACACCAAAACAACACAATACATTATAATTCATAATTCCTTTACTGTAGTAACGAACTGGATGACAGACAGGAATAACTTGTATATTGTCAACACACCGGTTGTCTGCACTGTAAATGCAACTTGAACTATGAGCATGCGCAAATATGTTGTTTACAGCTGTAAAGTTACAGCTTTCATAAACTCCCAACAACAACTACAACATCACAAACTGTACAGTTACGGTAATTTTAGCAAACAATAGTAAAAGGGCTATAAACAAGTAACATATAGCAAAACGTCCTATACTTATCTCATGTGCACTTTAACACGCATTATTATTAACGTAAACATAACGTAACACATATTGCCATCTAAAAACCATGATTAACACTTACTGTGACACTTTGCAGTCGAATGGTGAATCGACAAACTCTCTGCTACCACATCTGTATTCTGTACTGTACTCTTTCTGCAGACCCGCAGGGACAATCTCGTGCGACCGGTCTCGACACTGATTGGTCGGCGCAGTGTTTTCATAATGGGCGGAGACGAGCAAGAAAGAATAAAGTCCATCAGGAAATCCGGAACCAACTGTGGCTTTTTAGGTAAAATGTTTAGGTATATTCAAAAGATGAAGAGGTCATTGAAATGTTAAAAAGTTACAAAATAATAATAAGAATAAAAAAATAAATAACATAAAATAAAAGCACATACTTAATTTTGATTCCATCTAATATAGTATAACTAGATTATTAAAGTTCGTCGAGACAAACTTTGAGACTGGCTTGAGAAAGCCTGTTTGTAATAGTTTTTTTTTTTTGTTTAAAACAGTTTTTAAAAAGTATGACAGACAGACGGACGGACGGACGGACTAGATAGATAGATAGATAGATAGATAGATAGATAGATAGATAGATAGATAGATAGATAGATAGATAGATAGATAGATAGATAGATAGATAGATAGATAGATAGATAGATAGATAGATAAAAGTTAAAGCTCAGCCATAAATCTGTATTACAGTCTGATGGAAAGCTATCAGGTTACAAAGTTTAATCCAAGTCAATGACAGTCTCTTTCAATGGAGATCTATGGGACAGTTGCTAGGGTGCAGTATCTGTAGTTAGGGTGTGGTTAGAAAGTTGAAAGCTCATCAGTTATTGGCTGTTTGGTAGTCTGAGTTAAATGAGCTCAGCCATTAGTCTGTAGGACAGTGTGATGCAGAGTTATGAGCTCACAAAGTTTGATCCAATGTTAAGTCAATGACAGTCTTTTGAATGAAAGTCTGTGGGACAGTTTCTAGGGTCCAAAAGTGGTTGCTAGGGCGTGGCCAGAAAGTTAAAAGCTCATCAGTTATTGGCAGTTTGGTAGTCTGAGTTAAATGAGCCCAGTTAGAAGTTTGTGTGACAGCTCTAGGAGGAGATAGAATTGCAAATTTAGTCTCGGAAGAAGAAGAATAAATAAATGAAAATAATAAGTTTAGAAAGGATAACAGTAGTCTGGCTTTCACAAGCCAGCCTAATTATTAGGAAAAATTATATAGTATAAGACAGTGTTTCCCAACCCTGTTCCTGAAGGCACACCAACAGTACACATTTTCAATGTCTCCCTAATCAAACACACCCAAAATGTAAAGAAGTACATCTTAAAACTATGTATAAATTTAGCTTGACAAGGAATTAATTTCTGAGATTATGATTTAATATGCATTATAATGTTTGAAAAGTCTGTAATTCTGATGTAAAAAAAACTAACAAATGATTTTGATTTAAAGTATAGTTAAATAAAACAGGAAACTTCTACTTTTGTAGAAAAATGTAGATATAGTGTAATTTTAAAACATTTTAAAATACTTCACTCACAAATGTAAAGTGTTGAAAAGAAGCACCCCAGTTAATGTCTTTAAAAATGAGGTATAGTCTTAAATTATCCACTGTAAACATTGATTGTGCCAATTAGTTCATTCATTTATTCATTTTCTTTTCAGCTTAGTCCCTTTATTAATCTGGGGTCACCACAGCGGAATGAACCATCAACTTATCTAGCATATGTTTTACTCAGCCGATGCCCTTCCAGCTACAATCCATCACTGGGAAACATCCATACACTACAGACAATTTAGCTTACCCAATTCACTTTTAGCTAGGGTTAGGTACCAAAACCCGGTGCCATTATAGCACCGGTTCCTTTGTAACCGGTATGTACCGGATCAAATCAGCATATGAATTTCAGTGCCTAATTTCGGTGCCACTGGTGCTGCGACAAGGACGTAAGAAAGGGGTGCATCAAAGGCACACATAAGTACGCGTTATCACACCATCTCTAAACATTTAATTCTAAACAACTTTGAGGAATACGGACAGGCGATGTCAGTCGTTTGTTCTTGTTGCTTATAGGGAACGGACGCACGCAGTACAGCGCATTCGGTGAGTGAGAGCGACTCTCTTCAGATCAACACGCATGTTCATCAAATTTGCTTTTAAGCGTTTTAAAGCGTATTTTACAAGCAAGGATTCTAACACAACAACGTGAAGCAGATGATTTACAAAAGTTGTGTGTAAGGGGGAAACACGTCAAACTTAATGACACATTTGAGGGCTCAAAGGCAGAGGAATGCACTGTCTCTGACATCATATTGCACTTTCAATGAGTATGTACATGGACACCAGTGCTCCGATTTTAATATGATTCAGACAATACTCTGATTTAGAGTCTAGACTACCATGTAAACAGTGATTTTTTAATAACATTAAAAGGACCACAGACACCAGCATCACGAAATGTGGAGGTTTTTCTTTCCATTTAGCGTGTGGTATCAAATTCTATTAAAAAGAGCACTCTTCCATCAGTCCCCGTGTCAACAAGCTTGGCCCCCCTCAGGCCCCCAGAAATTTGAACGCGTTTTTTTGTGTCAAAATGCCATGGAGAAGCGAGATCAGCCATCGATGGCAAACTGTGGAGAAATGACTGAGGCCTCTTCCTGCGCGCTCTAGGTGACACTTGTACTCGCTCTCTATGTCATTACGGTGATGCGGTTATTAGCCTAGTTCCCGGCATTCGTCAGAGGTTGACGCCCAAAAGACAGGTAATAGCGATTTTAACACTTTTAATATAGGAAGTGCTCGGCTATGCAGAGACCATTATTAATCAGAAATCTAGTGTACATAGTTTTCGGAAATGCAGTATTGAATTTACAAACAGTTGGCAAGTACCAAAGAACAGATGTAACACAATCAAATGTTGTTATCAATCACACTCCTGTAAGTCATATTCAACTCGTTCAGTTTTGCTTTCATTCATTTTTGATTTCTGTCTTCAACACATGATTTATTTACAACACATTTTTAAACATAATAGTTTAACTAACTAATTTCTAATATCTACTTTTTTATCTTCCCCATGATGACAGTCAGTGCATAACATTTTACTAGTTATTTTGCAAGACAGTTGTCAGACAAAGTACCTATAAGTGTCTTTTATTCAGATTAAAGTGTATTTTAAAGACTTAATAAGTTAACTACATCAGTTGAAATAATTAGTCAAATTATTTTGTAACTGATTTGTTGTGTATATCAAAAAATATACAGTAAATATTTCTTAAGGAGGCTAATAATACTGACCTTCATTTTTTTATTTAGAAACTGCTTTTATTCAAGTAATAAACAATAAGATATACGACTTATTATGACTCCAGAATAATTTTTTTTTTTTAGGAAACACTGAAAATTTTCAGAAACATTATTTAAAATGAATGAGAGGGCAAAAAAAAGCAACTCATGTAAACACCATGATCATATTATTGTCTTATTCAGATTAAGACAAATCATTAAATTACTGATAACCATGTAAACATAGTCACAAGCCCCAACCCCGGAAAAAAGGAGTTCAGTATTTTGCTGACAGCCTTTCCACAGGTTAGTAGTAAGATAATGTATTTTCATAATGCAAATTTTAAATTCATGCTAACCAACAAATGATCAATGGAATTATATTAATGTAACTCAAATATATAAAATATAAATTGATGTTTACTTTAAACTTTAATTATATTCTTCTATTAAAATTATTTCTTAAAAGATTTTGTCAAATAAAACATTTTTCTAGAGTCATCCACCATAATTTTGTGGCTCAAAAGTATCGGTTCAGGCACCGTTTTGGCACTGGTACCGTTTTAAAAGTATCAATTTTGCACCGGTATCGAAATAATCCCAAACGATACCCAACCTTACTTTTAGCGCATGTCTTTGTACTGTGGGTGAACTTAATTTTTGATGGTCCGTTTGTTGAATTTAAGTTACATTGCAACTAATTCTCATTAGATTATAAGCAGACAGTTTGATTAGGGTTATGGTTGGGGTTAATGTTATGGTCAGTGTAAGTTGACATGTACTTGCAAAGATTCTTATAGTCAGTTAAATGTCTGTTGAAGCATCAGCATCAACAGATATTAAGCAGACAGCCTATACTCAAATGGAGCATCAAAATAAAGTGTTACCGTAAAATCTCAAATTGTTGTCTTATACCGTCTTCTAGGCCAGTGTTACCCAACCCTGTTCCTGGAGGCACACCAACAGAACATATTTTGGATGTCTCCCTTACCTCACCCATTCACTTCAGGTTTTGGAGTCTCTTTTAAAATTCTGGTCAGTTGATTCAGGTGTGTTGGATTAGGGAGAGCTTGAAAATGTGTACTGTTGGTGTGCCTTCAGGAACAGGGTTGGGAAACACTGTTCTAGGCTAAAAGATGGAACCATTTTGAAAGAAAAACAGTGAGAAAAACACAACACATCGGGGTTGGTTGTAACAGGTTGTTACAAATAAGCCACACACCACTGGACACCAATTAAACGAACAAAATAATTGTTGAATTTTGAGTGTAATGTTGAGAGCTTTTTATATAAAAATGTTTTTTAATAGAAAAAAATTATTTTATTGCTAATAATGCAAATAAATGCAATGGAAAATAATGGATAAATGGAAAATAATGCAAATAAATCCAAATGTGTTTATCCAATAAATAAATGAATTATCATGCGATGCTATGTAGAATAAAAACAAATTGGGCCAAGTACTGAGAAAATTCATTCATTCATTTTCTTTTTGGCTTAGTCCCTTTATTAATCTATTTTTTCGGGTAACTATTAATGTATTTTAATTAAGTTAAATATTTTAGAGTTATTAATGTGAGACTATTATCAATATAAATGTTTATACAAAATTTACAGTAGCTGTCGCACAGTATCAGTGTCATTTCCACCACAACACTGTAATGTCGCATTAAAAAGTTTGTCATTCCAGATTTAACAACATCGGCAATAAACGCACCTGGAAATCTGCAGATACTATAAAACAGTTCATGAGTGATCTTGGTCTTGGTGATGGTTGGCGCCTCCAGCATCCAGACATCAAAGCATTCTCATTTTATTCACCAGTTCATCATTCGTACTCCCGCATTGACTTCTTCTCAACAGTAATTCTATTATATCAAATATTTCTGAATCAAAGATCCACCCAATAATCATTAGTGATCACGCTCCAGTAACATTAAAACTAAATATAACCACCGCACATAAACCCATTTCTAGATGGCGATTTAATACTTCTCTTCTCCAAGACCATGATTTTGACAGCTATTTTAAGAGAGAGTGGGCATGCTTTCTAGAGATGATTGACTCTCCTGAAATATCTCCATCTCTTCTGTGGGAAACAGGAAAGGCAGTAATAAGTGGAAAAATAATTTCATATTCGGTTTACAAAAAAAAATAAAGAAAAAGAACCACAAGCTGAACTGGAACAGAAAATTAAAGAACTAGAAGACATTAACATAAATAATCCAACAGAAGAAACACAAGATACACTGAGAAAATGTAAATCACAATTAAATAAACTACTTGATGCACACACTCAATTCCTTATTCACAGACTACGACAATAACACTTCCATCATAGTAACAAATCTGGTAAATATCTGGCTAATCTAATCAAACACAACAAAGAAAAAACAACATTATCAGTCATTAAGGACTCAGCAGGGAAACCCACCAACTCACCAGAAGAAATAAATCAGATCTTTCAAAAGTTTTACAGCAACTTATATTCCACTGAAAAAGACCCATCCCAGGATGACATAAATTCATTTCTTAGCAATATCAACTTACCTCAACTAAATGAACAGCAAATAAATACTCTTGAATCCCCTTTATCAGATCAAGACATTTTTAATGCACTTAAACTTATGCCCAATAATAAATCACCAGGTCCTGATGGTTTCCCTGCTGAGTTCTATAAACACTTTTGGTCTATTTTATCACCACTTTACATCCGTTTATTTAATGAATCAAAACAAAAATCAAAACTTCCAGATACCATGAACACAGCCACAATTGTACTCCTCCTCAAACCCAATAAAGACCCAACATTACCATCAAGCTATCGTCCAATTTCATTAATCAATGTAGACACTAAAATAATTGCTAAAGCACTTTCCTATAGAATAGAAAAAATCATGCCATCCATAATTCATCCAGATCAAACCTGTTTCATTAAAGGTAGACAATCATCAAATAATACACGCAGACTCGTTGACCTAATACACCACTCATCAATAAACAAAAACAAATCTATCATAGTCACCCTTGATGCAGAAAAAGCTTTTGATAAAGTAAGCTGGATATTCCTGTTTTCCACATTAGAGAGGTTTGGTTTTGGGGAGTCATTTATCAACTGGATTAAAACTCTCTACACATCACCATTAGCTACCGTCATTACTAATGGACTAACATCACGCAGCTTCACACTACACCAGGGAACTAGACAAGGATGACCACTCTATCCCTCCCTATTCACCATATTCATCGAACCACTTGCAGCAGCTATCCGTCAAAACAACCTCATCAAAGGAATTCAAACATTAAGCATAAACAACAAAATAAGTCTTTACGCTGATGACAAATTATTATACTTACAAAATCCCCGAACATCATTACAAGAAACAATAAAACTTATTGACACTTTCTCAAATATTTCTGAATACTCAATTAACTGGAATAAATCTGCTATACTTCCGGTACATTCCGATAGTGTGGATGTGACATCCCAAACATCACAAATCCCTCTGTGCACCTACTACATCACATATTTGGGTATCAATGTTTCCCCCAGGCTGACAGAGTTGTTTGGTCTCCACTATACCCCACTACTTAAAAAAATAGATGACGACCTTCAACGCTGGATGAACTTACCACTATCCATCATGGGCAGAATATCAGTAACCAAAATGTCCATACTCCCAAAAATAAACTATTTATTTTCAATGATTCCAACACAGCCTACTCGTACATGGTTCAAAACTCTAGATTCAATTATCACAAAATTTTACTGGAAAAACAAGACCCCAAGTATTAAATTGACAACCCTACAAAAACCAAAATCACAAGGAGGATTAGAAGCACCACATTTTTACTATTTTTTGGCAAATCAGCTTCAAATCATACACAAGTGGATTAAACCTAACTCATCAGAATACACCTGGCAAGATATTGAACAATCAATCTGCAAAGACATTAACATTTCAGAATTACCTTTTCACAGTCAAACAATCAAGAAACATCACTGCTTTAAAATGCAGACAATAGAAGCAACTCTGACAGCCTGGTGGAAATTCCATCAGGTCACAAATTCCCCACTCACTCCATCTAAATACACCCCAATCTGGAATAACCCTGATTTTGTAGCTAACAAGAAACCACACTTCCGCACATGGGCAGATAAGGGAATCACACAACTTCAGCATATCTTTCATAATAATAACCTGGCACAATTTTCGCATAAAGCCCAGACATTCAGCATTGGGAGTAATTGCTTCTTGGAATATTTACAAATCAAATCGTCAATTAAACCAAAATTACTTAACCAATCAATCAATCAAGACCTTCCCCCTCAAATCTCAGAGTTTATTAATATATCTTACTACAAAAAATTGCTCTCCCAAGTATACAAAATGATATCAAAATCAGACAATGCATTAGTTCTACCAACTGCTAAATGGGAAAAGGACTTATCCATTACTCCCAATGCTCCACTCTGGACTCAAATTTGCAAAAACACATTTTCCATGACTAAAAATGCTAATTTACAACTTATACAGTATAAAGTACTTCACAGATCACATCTAACTGGGCAGAAATTATTTCAAATGGGTTTCACATATGTGGGTTTTCACAAATATGTTCACATTGCACACTAAACACCCCAGACACTTATCTTCATGCCTTATGGCATTGCACTTCAATTAAAACATTTTGGGAAAAGGTTACTGACTCACTCTCCAACTTAATGGGATGCAACATCCCATTGTCTCCTTCCCTCTGCATATTAGGTGACATATCCACAATAGATATAAATAATAAAAATGGTCAATTATTTCTGGTGGTGCTAACTATTGCCAAGAAAACTATCCTCATGAACTGGAAATCAAGAAATACCATTCACATCTCATCCTGGAAAAATATATTAACAGAATTCATCTCCATAGAAGATTCTCTTTGCCTGAAGCCATTCCCCAACAACACCTTCATCAGTACATAAACAAGAGGGGAGGGGGAGAGGGGGTCAGGTAGAGGTAAGAGAAAAAATAAAAAATAAATAAAAAAATAAATAATAATAAAAAATAAATAAATGTCTTTAATATCAAATCTAATTAAAAATAAATAAATTAAAAGGAAAAAACAAAAAGTTTTTCATATTAATCTTATTAATACTTCCCCACATTATAATTCGTTATTTACAATTTTCTTTATTTCCCCTTTTGTTCTATTTATTCTCCTTTTCTGTTTCTATCAAATGTATTTTTCTATTTTATTTATTTTTTAAATTTATTTATTTTTTAAATTTTTTATTTTTTTTGTTTATTTAGTTTTTCCTCTCCTTTTTTTCCACAACCAAGTTCCATATAACTTCAAAGGTAACAATAATAATAATTATTTGATTTAATGGAAAGAAGAAAGAGAAAAGAAAAAAATAAATAAAAAAATAAAAAACTCCTTGCATATACTTACATATACTACACTCACAGGGTAAGTGTGGCGTGGGCATGGCAGCCTGTGCACTGCACTGGACTGATCCATGCCACACGTCATACTTTTTTAATGCATCACATAGCAACTGACAAACAGTATACACTTTAATGCAGATTTTATACCTTCCACCACCTCAAATTATTGTAAAAGCTGTTGTTGTTTTATTATTATTATCATTATTATTATCATTATTATTATCGATGTTAGTATATCATAGTTATCACGTTTATTGTTCCTCCTCTTGATCTTTCATTTTTTTTCTTCTTCTTATTATTATTATTACTATTATTAATAACAAATCCTAGTATTACCTAAATTCTTCTTTTCAATATTATTCTTTACTTTGAGTTTTTACTGTCTGTATATTATCATAGTAATGTTTTTTTTTTCTCTCAATATTCTCATTGTCTTGTCTGCTGCAAATTGTTTCCACTTCCTTTTTCTTCTTCTACTCTTTCTTTTCCTTCCTTTTCTTTTTTTTTCTCTCCTTTTTTAATTCTCTAATCTTCTATTTCTTCTCTTTCCTTTTTCTACTTATTATTATTATTATGATTATTATTATTATTATTATTATTATTATTATTATTATTATTATTATTATTATTATTATTATTATTATTATTATTATTTGTTCTCTTCCTGAAATCCCAACCCCCCATCACCTCCTCACTATTATCATCAATACTATTACTTCTACTTTTGTTATCATTATTATTAGTACTGTCCTGACTTGTCCTGTTATCTCTTTATTATCATTATTATAAGTATCTCTACCATTGTCATTATTCAGGTTGCTGTAGTTGTAGTAGTAGTCATGGTAGTAGTAGTAGTAGTGGTTGAAGTTGTAGTTTGGGTTTTTGAAGTAGTAGCTGAAGTAGTATCTGTAGTAGTAGATGTCGTTGGTATAGTGGTATCAGAAGTAGTGGATGTGTAGTAGTAGTAGTAGTCGTTGTCGTTGTCTGTGTAGTAGTATCAGAAGCAGTAGACGTTGTTGATGTAGATGTTGTAGTAGCAGTCATTCCTGTAGTAGTATCAGTAGTAGATGTAGTAGTAGTATCAGTGCTAGTAGTCATGGTAATAGGTTCAGTAGTAATACACATTGTAGGAGTAGTAGTGGTTGTGGCTGTAGTAGCAGTAGTAATAGTTGTAGCATTAGAAACTCTCTGTAGTAGTAGTAGTAGTAGTTGGTGTAGTACTTGGGATTTATTTTTATTATTATTTTTTATTATTGTAGTGGTTGTTAATGATTATTACTGTTGTCCTTTCTTGCTTGTTTACTGTCATTATTACTATCATTATATCACTAGCATTGTTGTCACTCCTTATAGAAGTTACTTGCTTCATTTAGCGACTGTTATTGTTCCTTTTGTATGTGCTCTGACCTGTTTACCAAGTTACCTTTACATGCACACACGCGCACACACACACACACACACACACACACACACACACACACACACACACACACACACAAACACACGCACCTGCCGGTACTTGATTGTATTGTTGTTGTTTTTTGTATTTTTGTTATTGTTTCATTGTCTTTGTATTTGCATTATCTCAAATTGTGTACCTTTTGTAGATTCTAATAAAAAAATAAAAAATAAAAAAAAAGTTTGTCATTCATTCATTTTCTTTTCGGCTTGGTCCCTTTATCAATTTGGGGTCGCCACAGTGGAATAAACTACCAACTTATCCAGCATATGGATGCCCTTCCAGATGCAACCCATCACTGGGAAACATCCATACACACTCGTACACTATGGACAATTTTAGCTTACTCAATTCACCTATAGTGCATGTCTTTGGACTTGTGAGGGAAACCGAAGCACATGGAAAAAACCCACGGCAACATGCAACATGGGTGAACATGCAAACTCCACACAAAAATTCCAACGGATCTAGCCAAGGTTTGAACCAGTGACCTTCTTGCATGTGAGGCGACAGCACTACCCACTGCGCCACTCCTATTAAAGTTTATGTGAAAGATTATTTAGTTGGTTTTTATGAAAATGAATAGCGACATCAGAGCACGTTCAAGATAGACGGAAATAAAATTTTCATCAACAACACATGAAGAAAAATCAAGATAAATATTGCTTGATAAAGTAATAGCACAAAACAAAAATCATGCCAACATGGGGAGAACATGCAAACTCTACGCAGAAACTCCAACTGACCCAGCCAGGGCTCAAACCAACGACCTTCTTGCTGTGAGATGACATCGCTACCCACTGCGCCACCGCACTAATGAATTAATGAAATGCTTTAAAACCAGCCCTATCAGTTTCATTGTCCAATCCTTGTAGATGTGTAATACTTTTTATTGTTTTATTTATTTATATAATATTTGAATAACATTATTCACAGTATGCACTATACTGTTCATCTGTGAGACAAATCAGTTTTTTAGATCAATCCCAGCTTTACACATGCAAAAAATGTGTGGTTATGCTTAGTAATTTTGTAAATTGAGTTTAATACGTGTGAGTTTAAGAGTTTAATATTTTTTTCTAATAAACATCTAATGTTTCTCAACATTAATATTGATTCATTTTCATTTCAACAACACTCAGTCATTTCCATCACCACACACATTTTTAAAAATATTTAAAAAGTTCTCATCACACATTAAAAATGTATTCACAATTTATGAGTTCATGCTTTATTTTAATATGCAAATGTAATTAATTTAGTTTCTAATAATAAACACTTCTATACAGCTTAAAGTGACATTTAAAGGTTTAACTAGGCTAATTAGGTCAACTAGGCAGGTTAGGGTAATTAGGCAAGTTATTGTATAATGATGGTTTGTTCTATAGAGTATCGAAAATAAAATTAGCTTAAAGAGGCTAATAATTTTGACCTTTAAATGGTTTTTAAAAAATTAAAACCTGCTTTTATTCTAGCCGAAATAAAACAAATAAGACTTTCTCCAGGAGGGGAAAAAAAATTCTAAATGTATATATGTATACAACACTTCTGTCTGGTTCTCAAATCTGATTGGCTGATAGCCTTGCAATATTTTGCAGTAACAGCACTCATACAGCCTCCTCACCCTTGTGTATTACTCCGCCCACATAGAGTGACAGCAGATCAATACATCACTACAGTTTGACAAATACTGCAGCTGTTGGACAACAAAATGGACTTTTGAGGCCTTTTTTAGACAAGAATGTAGTTGTTTAGATTGCAACTGCACAGTTTATTTATAAGGATGGTTAATTATTGTGATCTCCCGCCTGCAACAGAAATACTGGGAAATCTCTGTAGACTGATGGCATTTCATGTCGTTCAGCCTTATAATGATAAAATGTCAGCAAAATCACCCGTTTTGTCATCACTCTAGACATTACGCAAGAGAATCATTCAAATACTAGCTCTAAAATGACGTTTGTGGATTAGCAAATGTTTCTGCTTTTCTGAAGGTCAGCTGCAGATGTGAAGTAGAAAGTAAGAAAGTAGTTCCTCATACAAACAGATTTTTCAGACTGTTTGATTTTCTTTTTTTTATACACCATTATGCCATCAAACTATTGTATAAATGCAATATCACACTCTTAGCAGTGCTCTTTGGCTTTATATCGTCATGCGGCCTCGAGCTAATGCACACCTCCCACCAGTGCCGATATACAGCCATATCGCACTGCTAATCGTGTGAAAAAAATACGTAAATAATTTAATGCAGATAATGAGTCAGAACATAGTACAATATGTTGATTATGTTTCCACCCATTGCGTGTCCGCAAAATTGCCATTATCTCTGTTCAGTTATTATTCAACGTCTTAACAGTCTTATATTTTAAAAGGATGACAGGCCTATATAAAGAGTTCAATTTGTGTTTTGTTCACAGAATTTTTCATAAATCTAATTTTCTGCAGTTAAACTCTTCTATACTCATTGTAAAAACATGATTTCTGAAAACTACTAAAAACTCCACAATATAAAAATCTGATATCTCAAAATTACAAAAATATGTGCTTTTGTAAATAAACTCATATATATCCTGCTGCTGCCGTGCTGGGGTTTTTGATCTGTCTGTATAGACTGGAGTATTATTAAATATTTGTGTTTCATATTTCATCTTTTATCTTTATTAATTAACTATACAGTGCACCTGCAGATCAGCTTCTGACATTTTCTATCACCAGTGTAGGACTTTTAATGTTGGGTTATAAACTCTCGGTTTACCTTCTTAATAAAAACCAGTACATCATATTCCACCTGCATGATGATGTTCTGAAGGCCCCACATCCTGTTCTTTAGGACTGAGATTTCATTCCGTCTCATTTCTTAATCAAGCATGCCGAATTGTACATTATAAAGCCATTATATATTTAAGGTCTTCGCATTGCTCAGTCTACTATTTTCAATGGTCGTTGACTTGCTCCTGAATATACCCTCACCATTTGTTTGTTACCTTCTTTAGCCATAATTTCCATCCATACTCCAAGCATTGACTCCATACTATCTGGATACAGCCTTTATGATCTCGCAGTGATGCAATGTCAGACACAATTCACTCAATGGAGCTAGTGACATCACCGTGAGGGTAGGGTTAGGGTGGGGTTATGTGAGGCCATTAATAATACAATGCGTAATACAATGCAGTTCTTAAGTGTAACAATCAGAGAAGAGAGTTTTCTAATTAAATTGCATTCTTATAATTATAAAAGTATTCCTTAGGTAAACTTGGATGTGATTGTTATTAAATGATAGAATCTTTACAAAAACGTGCTAATGTTGAGTTACTTGCATAAAAACATGTATGAATGTGTGTTGTTTCAAAGACTCTGCCATATAAGGTGTTCATGCCCGTACAGAGTCTAGTGTGACAAAAAGTGTATGTGTGAGGCTTGGTGAACACATGTTATACCAGCAGCAGTTAAAAGTGAGAGAAAATATAAAGAAAATAGGAAGTAGAAAATGAGAAGCAGCCTAATATATTACCACATCAGAAAATGGGCTAAAACATTTGATACATTTTTTCTTTTTTTCATGTATTTTTATGTGCTACCCAACTATTGTACTGATTATTTAAGAAAAAGAGAGAAAAGAAAAGTTAAAAACAAGGATCGCATAGACGTAAATATATCAAACTACTATTTAAAACAAGACTTGAACACTGTGCTACGTCCGACATATTGCACTATTATGTCTTTATTTTCTTTTTCACTCATTTATAACCTGTTTGAACACATTTTTAATAAGTTTTTATCTGTTTTAACCATTTTTAATTATTTTAATCATTGTTATTATCTTGTTTCTTTTATTCTTGTTTATGTAAAGCACCATTGTGTATGAAATGTGCTATATAAATAAACTTGCAATGCTTTGCTTATGTCTTACATACAGCCTATACATTTGTCTGGCAGGTAAAGGTTTGTTCTTGTGCGTATGCTCTCTATAACAGGAATTAATATCCATTTAAATTAATCCAAACTAATCTGTGTTTACGTGATTTAATTTCACTTTAATGAATTAGCAAGAAGTAACAATGTTAATTTGTCAAGTTAAATTGTGTGGAAATATTGGAATTCTACACAGGCACAAGACGCTGTAATTTTGCTGGTGTTGTGGAAAGTAGGGGTGCTGTATTTATGACCATGAAGCAGTAATTCATGTCAAGAAAATTCAGCACTAAATCATTTAGTCATTTCAAATGTCAAAATGTATTAATACAGAATACAGTAATTCTGAACTGAAATAATATTTCACTGTATTTCTGTTTTTCTTCCAGAAATCTTCCACACTTTTAAATGGTGATGCAACTATGATACAAACCTCATATGATCTATTGGTTTCACCTTATAGTAACTACTGCATGTATCATCCCAAAAATCAGTATTAGGACAAACAATTACTGACAAACTGAAATATCTGAAGCAAATTTCACTTAATAAAATATTAACAGGTAGGTTAAAATATTGAAACATTAATAGGATAGCTCACCCAAAATTGAAAATATGCTCTAAATTTACACATCAGGGCATCCAAAATGTAGGTAACTCTTTTTTTAATCAGTTGAATATTAAAGAAGATTTTAGCTGAATCAGTGGTCCTTCGTGATTTGTATAATCTCCTCAAAAACTAAAAAATTAAATTAAATAAATAAATTAATAAACAAACATTGAACTGCATTATATCACCAATGACCAATGATTCAGCTAGAAATCTTTAATGTTCTACTGAAGAAGAAACAAAGTGACATACATCTTTCATTTTGACAATACAAAATCTGGATCAGATTCTAAATTAGATAATTTTTTCAAATGTGGCAAATGATTCTGAGTGTTTCTTTTCTTATTGGTCAAGTGATTCATGAAACCATTCATAAACAATTAAGTGCTTTAAAAATTTAAGATTTTTATGCTCAGCATAGTTTCCCCTATGCTGGTTTCACCAGTTTATTACCATAAAACCTGTTTTAAGAAAGAATATTCTGTTTTTCCTCATAGCAATATTTGAATATGAAAAGTTAATATCAACCATAATTTCACAGCTCTCAGCAGTGCTAGATTGTGATTGGTCAGTAACAGCATTTCAAGGTGTGTTATTTCCTGATAGCAACTGGTAAGACTGAAAACATGCTCATACAATCTGAACTGAAGTGAGCAGTGTTTTTTCATAGAATCTTAGTGTTTGATTATCTAATAAAATGATAGGCTGAAATCAATATTTCGTGCATAAATATTTAATTACCATAAATTAATTATTCAAGTATTGCAGGCTTACTCTCCGTTGTTTCACATAGACAAGATCGCTTTGTATACCATTATAAAATGAAATTAGATATTTTGCATACAATTATTCACTTTTGGTTGGAAGAAGCTGGAAGTGAGACTGAGTAGGGTTCATTCTGTGAATAAAAAACAAATGGATGTCAAATATTGTTACTTAAAAAATGGCTCCATTGATATGTCCTATTTGTCCTAAATCTTCAGAAGTGCTGTCAGGTCAATAGAATAAGTCATTATTGACATGGTGGTCCAGAAAAACACAATCTGCCCACAAAGAATTTCAGCAAACAATAAATCAGAGTCAACAATTTCATAATATTCACCAATGCACAACTGATTGTGTTTCTAAATAATGGATGAAATGCCCTTTGGGAGATTTTCTGTTAGAATGAAGGAGCTGCAGTTCCAGTTTGTTCAGGTTCTGTGAGCAAAAAGATATGTATTTCCTGGAGATTATGTGTTCATGTTTTTACACACTGAAGTTGTCCTAACACAAATAATTTGTGTGGAATCCAGCATTTTTTTTACAGCATAGATCTTGCATACAACTGTTAGGCTGGTGTGCTACAGTAGACTCACATCTACAATAAATACCAAATTTTGTTCATTGTTTACTTTAAATGATTTTGGAACAATATACTGTAAACATAACTGACTGAAGTCATCCTTCAGCTTGTTAGCCATGAGCAATTATTAAAATAAACTAAAATAAAATTAAACAAAATAAAATAAAATAAAAAAGCCTTTCATTATGTGGTAATATCTACTTTACTATATGTGTAAGTCTGTGAAAATATGTTATTTAACAACTAGCATTAACTGGGGGTTTATTAATTAGCCTAACGAATAGAAATGAAGTCACTTTCGAGGTACTGCAGTCATTGAAAGCTTTGGATTACTGATAATTTCAAAACCATATCAATAAATTTTGTTTAAAAAATTTCTTAATCTATTCCCTCTTTGCGTAAAGTACATTGCATAAAGCATAAAGTATACAAAACATCCATTATCATGAACTAACACATTTATAACATCACAGAAAAAATAGGGGAGAAACACTGAAAAAGTAACTGTTGTTTGTCAAGTTCAAGTTATCTACTTTTTACTTGGTCTTCAAACATTTATTTATCTGTTCCCCATCTTAGCAGACACTTCATTAATACATGTTTTGCCTTTGTTTCTTTACACGACTCAGTCGTAGTTATTGTACATCTTCTGACCCTTACACCGCTTTTTGTAGTTAGCAGTATGGACCAGGCTTCTGTAATTTTTTCCAAAACTCAACTTGGTCATTCAAGCTACGTGTTGTTGTGGCAATGAGTTTTGAATAGTGACATCGGTTGTAGTCCACAGGGAATACATTGAAAAGACCTCCATTGGGTGGATTGGTTAGACCAATTCCTAAATGCTGCATGCACAACCCCAGGAATACATCTTCTATGTAAACCGGTTTAACAAGTTGGGCAGCTTCAACAAGTTTCTGTGACAGGTCTATAGAGAAGACATATCCTAAGCCCAGAGCATAGGGGGGATAAAAATCTGGGGCGTATGTTGTTTTCGGAAGGTACCATTTAGAATCGGGGTTTCTCAATACCACCGCTCCTCTAGCCACGAGTCCACTCATATAGTTCTGCTTTGGTGCTGACTGAAGCAGGCTCACTAGGTTTTTCACATTGAGGAAAATATCAGAGTCAACCTTCATTACGTACGAGGCGTTCTGGCAGTAAGCAGTCAGCCATTCCATCATTACCATTGTCTTAATGGTGAGATTGTAGTAACTGTCCCAGAAATCACTTTGCACAATGTCATGATACTGCTCGCTTTCCTTCCACAGATCTTCATGAAGCTTTTGGCTATCTTCTGAAGTGGAGACACCTAGTAGGAATAATAAGGTCACCACCTTGTCCCCCACTAACCTCTCTGTACCCCACGTTGAACGGACGGCATCCCGTGCAGCCTTGTTGCTGGGAGCGACTGGTATTAACAACACCACAAATGGGTTTTCCTTCTGGCACTTCTCTGGTTCATTCACGATGAAATGATACTTTGCTGGGTAAGCCACACAATAGGGTTCTGGAGGCTTCCACGGTTCTTGGGTAGTCACTGCTGATGGTGTAGTCAATGAAACATTGTTGTCTTTAATAAATAATCTAACTGTCGATGTCCAGGCATCTGAAAATTCATAGGGGAGGATGTAGTAACACAGGCACAGGACCAGCAGAACCATAAAAACGCCAAGTGAGCGAAGAGATTTGCGTCCCCAGATTGATTGTCCATGGCTAAAACAAGAACATATGTTTGTAATGTATATGAAATTAACTTTACACTTTAATACAACAATACAATACAAAACTTTATAGTCAGACTTACATCTGAAATGTTTATGTTAAATACTCCTTATAAAGAGACATAGACTTTTATAAAGGGCATACATAAAAAACACACAGATCTTATTCAACTCAGATACAGCCTGATGTATCAAGGAATGTTTTAATTTCACTTTATTAAAGCATAGGGGTTTAAGCCAATGGTTAGAATTTAATGGTGTAAATTCATCATTTAACACAATGAGCACAATCAAAATGATGTTCCTTGCCAGCTCTGTGAGGTATTTGTAATATAAAAGGTCGTATAATTTCTCAAGAGGCTTTCCTAAAAATCTTTAAGAAGATTTTAATCTGGTTCATCCAACTTTGTTTTTAATCTCACAGACAGACTCATAAACCAGACAGAATTACAATACTCATAAGTACGGACACATTGTAAAACCCAGGAGTCAACTTTATCAAATGAAATGAGTGTAGCTAACTCAAAATTGACTGAAAGTTAATTCTACTCATTTGAAAAGAGTTTTGAACTCAGTGTTGAAAGTAATGAGCTAATTAAATACCTCAGTACTTCGACTTAAATGGAGTAAGCTCACAGTACTCATATTTTTTAACTCAAATGGTTTGTTGCAATCGGTTTCCTCAAATGGTTTGAGTTGTCTTAACTAATTGGGTTTTACAGTTGGATTGAGTTCTTTTCATTTATTGGGTTTCACTGTGCTCAAATTGCTTTATTTTGATTCAATCGGTTTCCTCAAATGGTTTGAGTTACCTTAATTTATTAGGTTTTAAAGTGCATAAAAAATGTTCAAGAATCTTTTTCGATGCTCCAAAACATCTAAGATGACGTAAAAACAATAAATAAATCTGTATTAATTGAACATAAATTCATTTATTATCTTAGTCACCTTTAAGATTTACTAATACGTTATTAAAACCCAGGCACTAATGAACAATTATATTTTAACTAACATTAATAAATTAATAAATGTTGTCAAATGTTTGTAGAGTGTTTTCAGACAGCAGTTCTATACAATAAATTGATTAGATAAAAAAAAGATAGACAGGAAGATTTAATCTGTTTAAAATCTGTCCAAAATTGTCAATAGAAACAAAATCCTGTGCTCGATCATTTCTATATGACATTTTTAAAGCAAATCCTTCTCATTCAAATTGAACCCTTATTGTTACACCACTTAGATTTATTTTATCTTCAGTATACAAACAGAAGACACCAATCAAACAAATCAAGCGTATTATGATGTACTGGTACTTTACCTTAGATCTTCGCCGTCCTGCACCATATTTCCTCTGTAACTAGAGTTTCAGACACATGATGGTAAACTTGCGGTGTGAGTGTTGAGTACGTAGTGAGCCAAACCTTTTACTTTTTTGCATAACCAGTTCCACCCGTCTACCGCATCAGGAGAAAATGAGACCAACACTATTCTGATATATAACAAAAGCAAAAGAGCAAACATCTTCTGCCTTGAAGATTATGTTGTATACAGTACACGTCAACGCAGGTGTGTATAATTAAACACCAGTAGCTGTTTTTTTTTTTTTTTTTTTACTTTTCATTACTACAGTACAATACCCTGAGATGATAATGTTTTCAGTAACCATGGGGTTGTTCTTAGAATGACAAAAAATAATCACAATCAACCCAGAGAGAAGTTGTGTTTCTGTCCATACACATAGCATGACTAGACAGTATAAATAGTGTGCTTTCAAAATCTCATTCATTTATGGGAAAACCACAGTATATGTTAGTTTAAAATTGACTGGCTTCATTTGACTGAGATGCATAGTTTGTCATTGTCGTTGATTGTTTAATACTATAATTATATACCCATGTGCCTTATTTGTGTTAGCGTAATTATCTGAACATGCTCCTCCCAAATCCTTTTAATAAACTATTATGTGTGTTAAATGCAAGAACATAATTGTCACAGTCATCAGTGGTCATGCCCTTTATGGCCACTAGAGGTCTCTATTTCTGTGTTCTGGTTGTGTTTTCCTGGCCTGATATTCCCATGCACACCATAGCAGCAATCCCCTGTTTACTCATAAGTTGTGCCCCCTAAGGCTTATTATGTGTCTTGTGGTGTTATTTTTTAAAATAATTTTATTTTAAGGTTTTTTTTTAAGTACAACAGAACAAACAAACAACATTGTCTAAGAATATACACAATTTGCAGGTAAATATAATATGAATTGCCATACATGTTGGTTCAGCTGTTAGAGATACAAAATGTAGTGTTACAAAGTATGTAGTCATCAAACAGTCCTACAAGGTAGTGTACCAGTCAGTTTTCATGGGGGGTGCTGGATTTGGATTGAGCAAATTTCAGGGCTCAATATCCGAGAAAGGGTTCCCTGGTAGCAAAGAATTTTCCGTTAGAATCGGACCTCATAGATCGGAGCCTTTCCAAGTGGATAACAGAGGCCATATCCATTAACCAGATTCGAAAGAAAGGAGGTGAAGGAGATTTTCATTTTTTTAGTATTAGCCGCTTGGCCAAAGTTAAGCCTAGAGTGAGGGCTTGTTGGAGATGTTTTGGAAGGGTGAGGGAGTGTTCTGAAACACCAAAAATAGCAAGCTCTGTGTCCGGTTGAAGGGAAATGGTATATGCCTTGAAATAGGCATTCAAAAATCAAACAAAGCAGGGCAAAATCAAAAGGCATGAGCTGTAGTATCCTCTGTAATTTCACACATAGGTGAAATAGAGGATAGAGAAAATAGAGAATTTTTTTATGTGTAATTCGGTTTCGGTATAGTGCAAACGATGAATGACTTTGAACTGTATGAACTGGTGCCTACTGTTAATTGAAAAGGACCGTACTTATCCTATAGTTCCTCTGATATCTCAGTTCCAAGTTCTTTCTCCCAAGCCAGTTTAAATTTCTCACTAGAAGTTGAGACAAAGGTTTCAAACAACCCAACAAAATTTGAAATAAAATAAACGGACTGAGGAGGGTTTAGGAAGACATTAAAAATACGTTTTTCAGGCACACACTAAAAATGACACATTTTAGATTTCAAATAATGCCTTACTTGCAAGTAACGAAAAAAATGTGAATGGGGTAGATTAAACTTTTCTCTCAACTGACTGAATGACACTGTACTACATGGAACTTAAACCCTTCTCCTTCCAGACAAAGAATGTTCTATCAAATTGTGGGGGTAAAATTATATATCGCATATTGGTGTGTACAAAGAGGTCTCTGGTAGGGACAAGACTTTTCTCACTTGGTTCAAAATTCTAATCGAGTTTCACAGTACTATACTTATGGTGTTATTTGTTTATTTATTTATTTATTTTGGCATTGGGATTTTATTTGTTTGCTTTGTCTGCTCCTTGTGATTTTGATTTGTTGTTTTCCTGTTAGCATTCTGTCTTTGCTTTATCACCTGTTCCCTGCCTTGTTTCTTTTTGTCTATTCTCCTGTCATGTAGATTGCCTTTTTATTTAATAAAAAAACTGCACAGGGTGATGCGGTGGTACAGTGGGTAGCCTCACAGCAAGAAGGTTACTGGTTTGAGCCTCAGCTGGGTCAGTTGGCATTTCTGTGTGGAGTTTGCATGTTCTCCCCGTGTTCGCGTGGGTTTCCTGGGGGGTCCGGTTTCCCTCACAAGGCCAAAGACATGTGGTACAGGTGAATTGGGTATGCTAAAACTGACCGTAGTGTATGAGGGTGTGAATGAGTGTGTGTTTCCCAGTGCTGGATAAGTTGACCCCAGATTAATAAAGGGACTAAGCCGAAAAGAAAATGAATGAATGATGAATAAAAAACTGCACATGGATCCTTTGGTCTAGAAGGGATACAGCTGCTGAAACTCACAACATGCGCACATCAATAACAGAATTTGTTTGTGACAACAGGCGGCGCGGTGGCTCAGTGGTCAGCACTGTTGCCTCACAGCAAGAAGGTTGCTGATTCGAGTTTCAATGTCGAGTTTGCATGTGCTCCCCATGTTGGTGTGGGTTTCCAAAGACATGCAATATAGGTGAATTGGGTAAAAATAAATTGGCCGTAGTGCATGTGTGTGTATGTGAACTCGAGAGTGTATGAGTGTTTATAATAAAATAGCCCAAGAACCCAATACTGGGTTGCTGTTTGTAAGGGCATCTGCTGTTTCAAACATATGCTGGATAAGTTGGTGGTTCATTCCACTGTGGCAACCCCTGATGAATAAAGGGACTAAGCCGAAGAAAAAGAATGAATGAATGCTGTGTAAAGTTTCACACCTCTGATAAATATAAAAATCTAAAAATAAAAAATATATAAAAATTAATGGCCATATGAAAAACGGGCTTTAAGTTGGAAACATGAAAAACGGGATGTATTCTCCTGTACGCCAGAGGGAGTTTAAGGCGGACTACCACTGGACTAATGATCTTAGTGACAAAAAACGGGCCGATAAATTTAGGAGCAAGCTTATTACAAACGGTACGGAGTGTAATGTTTTTGGATGAAAGCCGAATACCCAAGTGCGTTGGCACCTCTGGACAAAGGCGTGAGCAGAGGGAACCGCGACTTCAGATTTCAGACTGGTAAAAACAGGTGGCTGGTACCCTAAACTTCACTCAAACGGACACAGGCCCATAGCAGATACTGGCAATGAGTTATCCCAAGAGAGTTGCTGACTCCAGGAGGAAGGATTCTGAGAGACTAAACATCGCAGTGTACGCTCCACGTCCTGGTTGGCTCTCTCCGTTTGACCATTACTCTGAGGATGGAAACCAGAAGAAAGACTAACCGTTGCCCCCAACAAATGACAGAACTCCCTCTAGAATTTGGAGATAAACTGAGGTCCCCTGTCAGAAACCACATCTTTCGGGAGGCCATGAATGCGAAAGACATGGTCGAAGTCAGCAACCGCTGTCTCTCTGGCTGAGAGTAATTTGGGCAGAGCTATAAAATGTGGTGCTTTCGAGAACCTGTCCACTACGGTCAAAATAACCGTATTACCACTGGAGGGTGGGAGTCCAGTGACAAAATCTAGCACTATATGGGACCAGGGTCTCGAAGGCAGTGACAGCGGTTGAAGGAGTCCAGCGGGCGGATGATTAGAAGTCTTAGAAACAGCGCAAACCGAACAAGCCAAAACAAAATCGTGTACATCACGAGCCATAAGTGGCCACCAGAATCCTTGTTTAATCAGGGATATAGTACGATTCACACCTGGGTGACATGATAATCTGGAAGAATTATCCCACCGCATAATGTCGGACTCGACTCGATCTCCCAAGAAACAGCAGAGATGACCATTCTGCTGGGAATGATGGACTCGGGAGTCTGCGTGCGCTCAGAATGGTCAAAAATGTGAGAGAGCGCATCAGGCTTGATGTTTTTAGAGCCTGGTCGGTACGACATCGAAAAATCAAAACGACCAAAAAACAATGCCCACCGAGCCTGCCTCGAGTTTAATCTTTTAGCGGTCTTAATGTATTCCAAATTTTTGTGATCGGTCCAAACTATGAAGGGAACCCCCAATCCCTCTAACCAATGTCGCCACTCTTCCATTGCCAATATCATAATTACTTTCGGTATTAGTGAGACGATGAGAAAAATACATGCAGGGATGTACCTTGTTGTCTGAGGGAGAGTGCTTGGACAGGATGGCACCGACCCCACCTCTGATGCGTCAACCTCCACCACAAACTGCCGGGAAGGATCAGGATGGGAGCTGAAACGAAGCAGCTCTTCAATTTAGAAGATGCCGCTTGAGCAGCACTAGACCACCTGAACGGTGTTTTGGCAGAGATTAAAGTGGTCAGAGGTGCGGCCAGTTGGCTGTTTAAAATGCGAATGAAACGACAGTAAAAATTAGCATAGCCCAATTTACCACAGCCTGGGTCTTCTCTGGATCCATGCGCATTCCCTCGACCGACACGATATGCCCTAGGAAGGGGACAGACTGGGCATGAAACATGCATTTCTCTGCCTTGACATAAAGATCATTCTCTAGCAACCTCTAAAGCACTCGCCAGACGTGTTGCACATGTTCCTGGAGAGAAGAGAAAAATATCAGTATGTCATCCAGGTAAACATAAATAAACTGATCTATCATGTCTCTCAACACGTCATTGACGAATGCTTGGAAAACTGCAGGGGTGTTGGACAGCCCAAAAGGAAAGGATGCAATATTCAAAATGCCCCCTTGGGTGTTAAACGCAATTTTCCATTCATCCCCCACTCTTATGCGGACCAAATGATATGCGTTGCGGAGATCCAGTTTTGTAAAAAAGGCCACTTCCTGCAGATGACATCAACGGCAAAGGATCAACCCTCGTTCAACCCTCGATAGTCAATACAGGGACGGAGTGAACCATCTTTCTTTTTTCACAAAAAAGAACCCCGCCCCCACCGGTGATGAAGAGGGGCGAATGTTCTTGGCTGCTAGAGAATCAGAAATATATTTTTCAATAGCCTCCCTCTCAGGAACAAAAAGCGAATAAAGTTTGCCTTTAGGCGCAGATGTACCTGGCAGTAACTCTATGGCACAGAGTTATTCCTCCGGTCAATATACGGATTGTGAACAGAAATAGGTTTAGAAAGGGGAATCAAAGGCAGTTTGAGTTTTTTGGCTAATCCAGAGTCAATAAAATTCCCCTCTGCTCCTGAATCAATGAGTGCTTGAGTTCTAAATGTCTCACCCAAATACTCCAACCCGACCTCCAAAAATGTTGCTGCAAGAGAGGTTTTGGTTAATGTGACCCTGCCCGTCAGCATCCTACTGACGCGCTGGCTCTTTTACCGGACAATGGGCTGCCAGGTGTCCAGAACCTCCACAATAAAGGCAAAGACCCAATCTGTGGCGCTTATTCCTCTCTGCCTGTGACAGCCTGGACCGACCCATCTGCATGGGCTGTTCCTCAGAGGCGGGCACTTCAAAGGTAAAGAGTGACGTCTTCGGCTGGGATTCCCCAGTGAAGAGCGTGGCAAACACCATGTGACGGTTGCGTTGAGCCTTGTTTTGAAGATGAGCATGGACTCGCACAGCTAGTGCGATCAACTCATCTAATGTTTTGGGAAGTTCAAGTGCAAAAATTTCATCCTTGATGTTATCTGCCAGGCCATAAAAGAACATATCCCATTGAGCCACCATGTTCCATTGACTCTCCGCCGCCAGCGTTCGGAACTTGATGGAGTAGTCCGCCACACTCGACTCCTCCTGACGTAACCCCGCTAGTTACAGAGCCACTTCTCTGCCCACCGCCGCTCGATCAAAAACCCTCTTCAATTCCGCCAAAAATGCCATGAACAATGAACAACAAGAGAGTTTATTCACCCAGACCGCTGTTCCCCAGAGAGCCGCTTTGTCATTAAGCAGTGTAATGACAAATGGCACTTTAGAAGTTTCCGTAGGAAATGATGAGGGCTGCAGTATCATATAAAGTGAGCATTTAGCCAGAAATGAACGACAAAGACTCGACTCGACAGTTGACCCAGCGGGCTGTGGAGGATTCCGCCGAAGGAATGTTTTCAACTTGAAAGAGTCGAACATGTGAGGTGAGATCTGACACTTACTTGACAAGGGTTGTTAGCGTTTGGTTAGTGCTGAGCATGTGTGCTTCTGCTTGATCCAAACGAGCATTGGCATTGGTGAGGAATTCTCAGAGACCAGGCATACTTGCTGGATCCATAATGATTCAGTTCGTTCTGTCACAATGTCTATTAGACTTGTTTCAATTGCAAATAAAAGTTTATTGACAAGTTCATAGAACAAATCAACATGACAGCAGATGAATGAGCAGCGTATGAATCTCACAAAAAATCAGCACTTGACCGCAGGGCGAGTCCTGAGGAAACAGGACAAACCCATGAACGGACTGAATGCTAAAGACTGGCAAACGAAGTCCTTAAATAGTCAGTCGTAACAAGTTGCATCTGTAGCTGTAATGAGTCAGCTGATTGTCCGCACGCTGTCAGGGTAAAAGATAAACAAACACACCCACTCAACAAACACAACAACAGAATGAGAGCACTGATCCATGAACCATGACAATTCCCTACATTCCCTGAATTTAAATTACATGTAAAATAAAGGCGTTCAAAGTGTTGTAATTGTGTTATCTGGAAGGGTCCACAGAACTAAATATCTTATGAGCTGAACGACTGAATACAAATGGTTTTATTAAGTTATTCACAGTTTGAGCTTAAGTTTTAGAGTTGGGTCCCACATTGTAAAGCACACATTTAATAATTGTCTTTTATTTTGTTTATTTGGTGATGGTCATGCTAGAAGTTGGTTTACAGCAAAAAAAAAATTCATACCTGTCAGCAGCGGCATTGCTAGACCCTATTTACTGAGGCATGTGTCCTAGTAATAATTTGCTGTGCCCCAGTAAACCCTTTGGGTGACAAGCGGGCTAGTGTACACCTGTATGCCATGGCAGCACATTTATACATGCTATCACAATTTCCTCACCAGCTCCTGAACGGGATTTCCCCAGCACATCGAGTGCAGTTTTGTATTTCTAAAGGTATTTCTAAATAATTTTTACTCATAAAAAACAACTTATTAAATATATTCTCATTATTTTTTAACAGATCTACAGTTATGCGGTGGCACAGTGTTAGACATCTTTCTTGACTTTACACAGAAACAGCAAAGCATGTGGCATGACATCACTTTGTTGCAGAGACACATGAGTATGTCTGCGGTCTGGAGGTATTATAAAGTTGATGAGAATTTTTAGTTCTGTTGAAAACGTCCTTGATGACAACAGGAACAGGCTCAAACCTGACAAGGTAGAGATGACAGTAAGAGTTAGGAGTGCAGTTCCTAAAAGCACATTACTGGCTTTGCAAACACTGTGGCACTTTTATTAAAAATTTTTGTTTACATGACTGCTGGGTATTTTAAGTTGAGGTGCTATTTGTTTTTATATTTGATTTTTTTTTTAAATATTAACTGTTGCACTAAAGTCCAAAAGTGAAGAATTGATATTATTTATTACTTGATTGCTCAAGCTACAGTACCTCACAGAAGTGCTCTATTTGTTAACAGAGTTGTTGAAAGTTAAAATAAGGTAAATTTAAAAAGTAAGGGACATCCAGGATCTGTTTCTTCGCTCTTCTGTATTTTTTTTTTTATGTATTAAAGAAGCATCGGATTGGGGTTCAATATCAGTAGATATACAAAATCAAATGACTCGGACTCGAAGGCAAAAAAACCTAATTGGGACACCCCTAGTTACTGCTATTCATTTCATAATCAAGAGGGAAGGATTGTTTTCCCCTATACCATGTCACAGCTATAATAGGACACCAACCATAGTGCAGATTTTTTTTCATGCTTCACCACACTTCACATTTCATATGTTTCTCTTTTCCCGTCAGACATTTGATCTAATTCCACAATACATAACCTGCAAAGTGGACAGGATGTTCTACAATGATTTCAGTTTGAAGAGAACATTTCCTATATGTTTCATTCAAATTGCAATTTAGTGTGTGATATGTAAAATTATTTTTTATTTCTTTAGCGAGGTATATTATTTTAAACGTCATGCTTCTGTAGTAACATGCTGCAGGCAATGCTGTTGCATAAAATGTCAAAAGTGAATTAAAGGTTTCTCATGCTCAGGTAGAGAACAATGAAGGAGAAGTGACTATATACACACCGAGTAGGGACATGCTAGTTCAAAGCCAGGTCATGCAAGGAGCTCTTCTAACTAACTGGTTGTCAAATCAGGACATTTAAATAAAAAAGACATACAAAGCATGCAGATTGGTGGGGCGCAAGGTCAGAGAAAAATGCAAAATATGCAGATTGGTGGGTTGCAAGCACTGAGAGAAGTGATTAGTGAACAATAAACGAGTCAATCTGAAGACAAGTCATGCAAGGAGCTCTTTCTTTTCATCTTCAAAAATGTTGAAAAATGTTGAGGGATAGGCAATATTTATTATACATTTGGTATTTGGTAACACTTTACAATAACAGCGCATGAATAATGTAATAGTGTTAATATGTAAACTAAACATTACTTTATTATGAACTAATGATGAGTTATACATGCGCCAATCATGTACTAACTTTAATTACAACATGAGTCACATGAGTTCATGTAATTACTTGTTAGTAATTACTTATTTATACTGAGTTAGGAATCATGCGATTGGTGAATCATGTGATGCTAATGCAGGACCAGCTGTGGTCAATCATAAGCACGTGATTCTCTCGAAATTAGCTTATACATAATCTTCACTTATTTCCCAGCGATGAGTTGCAGTTGGAAGGGCATCTGCTGTGTAAAACATATGCTGGATAAGTTGGCGGTTCATTCCGCTGTGGTGACTCTGTGGTTGGCTATTAAATTTACATAGATATTAAATTTGCAACACAAACAGAAAGTGTTTCAAACAGGAGGAGAGATATATTACAATTCACTCCATAGACTGGGTTAGTTTCACCACAACCTGGGTGAGATGTAACATTAAAATTTCCACTGGGGTGAGATGGTTTAACAAATCAGGCATCACTATACCAAAAAAAGATAAATAAAAAATATAACTTTCTTAGATCAAATGTAGTTTTTCCTCTCTAACATCTGCTGTGTATGTCACAGGATACATACTTATGTACTCATGTGTAATTTGAGGACTAATATGAGCATGTGTGACATGAATCAAGTAGTTTGTAACTAGTCTCTGATTGTAGGGACTGGATGTGTTACAACTGACCAGTGTTACAATCATCCCCAGTCTCCCCCTACTATAACACACCCACTTACAGTATAAGCACCAGACACATTAAAGCCTCACTCAGATTACACAATTTTGATTATCAGTTACAACATTCACTGAGTTAGTTTCCTCCATATTTGTGTCCATGTCTGTTTTCAGAATGAAAACTGTAGATAAGTAGATTCATTCTGTGCAAGCAAGAGGCACACAGAGCTGCAGGTATGGTTTCCCTGCAACGGCTGTAAACAAATCAGTAGACAGCTGACAGTCATCAAAGATACTCTCATATAACATTACCCCCACTACATTTTGAATGAGAATATGAGCGATTTGTAAATTTACGTCAGTGGTCACCATATTTTCAGCCTAAGATCCCTAAGATCTACTAAGTTCAAATGACAAGAGCTTGCCCTAAAAGTTGTGCATGATCTATTAGGAAGGGTCTGATTTTTCTGATGTTGAAAAGTGCAAACCTCCATGATCAAGCTGTTCCTACTGAATTACATGGGGTAATAGTAAACGATCCCAGTTGAATTGAGAAATTGTGTTTAATGTTTGTCGTTGCAGAGAAAGCTTATGCAAAATGTGGCACATTAAAGCCTAAAAGTGTAAGGTGTTAAGTTAAAGTGTCAAGAAATATTAGAAAGGGAGGTTCCCAGGATCCCAGGATGCTCAGTGTAGAAAGCTGGCCAAGTAAGTGTTTACTACAATGTGACAAACGCATGCAGTAAAAGTTTAATATTCAACACAACACTGTTGGTTAAGAATCATTACAGTGTCTAAAGATTTTTGGACTTAATCGCCTTCCATAGGTCATTGTTCAAGTTACAGTAGCTTTACATAATCAAAAATGCTTTCATTTCCAAAGCGAAAGACATTTGGATACCAACAGAATACAAAGGATATAGGATACATGGGATGTCAGTCCACAGACTTTCTTCCACATAAACAATCCCTTCAGGCTATTTTGGAAACTAGGTATGTGTGTGTTGCCACAGCATGGAAACTAGACTCTGTTGTAGTGTAGTGAGTTCAACAATAACCCCAAAGACACAAATGATGATCAAATGATGACAAATGATCTACGGTGATGTTACTTAGGACATAAGTATTGCCACTGACCGTAATACTAGTGTGAAGTTCAATGAAAATTAGATTTTATAAATGTGTGGTGCAGGGTATCTAACCACATGTTGACATACTGGTATATACTCTGTGGCGCAGTGGGTAGATCCCTCACAGAAAGAAGGTCGCTGGTTCGAGCCCCAGCTGAGTCAGTTGCCGTTTCTGTGTGGAGTTTGAATGTTCTCCCCGTGTTGGCGTGGGTTTCCTCTGGGTGCTCCGGTTTCCCCACAGTCCAAAGACATGCCCTATAGGTGAACTGAATAAACTAAATCGGCCATAGTGTATGTGTGTGGATGCAAGTGTGAATGGGTGTTTCCCAGTGTTGGGTTGCGGCTGGAAGGGCATCCGCTGCATAAAACATATGCTAGATAAGTTAGAAGTTCAGTTCAGTTCCGCTGTGGCAACCCCTGATTAATAAAGGGACTAAGCCGAAAAGAAAATGAATGAATGAATGAACAATAAAAGAGGTCGCCAGTGACACTAACCAAAAGCTTCATATGAAATTATGAAGTAAATATGACAAATTTATGATAACTGAAAAATGAAAGTTGAGTTACAATGGGTTTTTCTTCGTAGATCTTCAGGGTCTAGGAAGAAGAAAGTCAAGTTATGTAACCAGAGTGATTTCAAAATAATAGATTTTTATTAGACAGCATCACCAGTGACACAATTTCAAGAAAAAAAGTATTTTTATTATATGTTTTATAAAGATGTATAAATTTTTCTTTTTATGTCATTTACATGTGTATATTATATATATACTATTGTTGCAAGTGCATTATAGCATTTTAAATGATACAAAAAACTCTTTGTGACCTCAAAATAAAGCACTTTTCCTATACATGGCTTTGGGGACAAGCATTTTTGTGGTGCTTGGAATTGTACATTATAGTCATTTAAAAAAAAAATCACACTTCAAAAAAAAAAAAAAACTAATGAAATGGTAAACTTAGCAAAAATGTTAGCCACCCTCACCGTTACCCTTGATTAAACAGTTTAGACTTGTGGAGCAGCACATCGAAGCTCTTCAGTGTTGGAACTTTCAGCAGTGAAAATTAAACCACACTGAACTGAACTGAACTAAACTGAACTTCAACTCTGAAAACAGTTTCAATTTACTAAAACGTCTATGTTAAGCTGCTTAAACAACAATCTACATTGCAGAAGCGTCATAGAAAAAAAGATGTCTTGAATTTAAAAAAAGATAGGTGAGTATTCTGTTTTTCAAAAGAAACCATAGAAAAAAAGATGAATTGAATTAAAAAAATAGATAGGTAAGTATTCTGTGTTTTGTTTCAAAAGCAGTTCTGTGGTTGTTCCCATTTATTAACAAACATTATAGTAATTATGTAATGTTATAGGGGAACAATGCTTAACAGGTATAAGTTAAATGTGATTTTCTTTCATTCGTTCATTCGTTCGTTCGTTCGTTCGTTCGTTCGTTCATTCATTCATTCATTCATTCATTCATTCATTCATTCATTTTCTTTTAACAAATTTAATTAATAATAAAAACAGGCAAAAAAAATTAAGCAATTATCTAGCGCAGTTTGTTGTCAAACTATATAATTATTAACATAAATATTAGACTAATGTGGCTTGGGAAAAGCAAGATACAGTTTAGAAAATTTTTGGACATAATCTTATGACATTATTGAGCCATGCAGTAGATTTTTCTAAAGTGTAATAGTCTGGTTTGCTACTACATAAATAAAGCAAAGATTTGTTAGTTAAATATTATTCAAGTTAGTAGGGAAAGTAAGTATAATTAAAGGGTTAGTTCACTAAAAATAAAAATGATCTTAACAATTACTCACCTTCATGTCATTCTGACCCCCCAAGACCTTCATTTATGTCAGAATGGTTCAGAGACCATTAAATTTAAATAGCAGAAAAGGAACTAAAAACATTATCAAAATATTCAATGTGACTTTAATAGTTCAACTGTAATCACAATGTGCTAAAACAAATATAAAAAAAAATATAAAATAAAAACAAATTTGTTGGCCAATGGCTTAAAAGCCATTATTAAAACTTAAAAACCAAGTATTAAAAGGTGAAAGTTTGATTTATGATTATTATTCTGTCCAATTACTTTTGGACCCTTAACAAGTGGGAGGCACATATGCAAACTGTTGTAATTCCTACACCGTTCAACTGATTTGGATGTAAATACTCAAATTAAAGCTGACAGTATGCAGTTAAAGCACATCTTGTTCGTTTAATTTCAAATCTATTGTGTTGGTGTATAGAGCCAAAAATGTTAGAATTGTATCAATGTCCAAATATTTAGGGACCTAACTGTAGGTGAGCACAGTCATATTTACAGGGTTTGACGCACAAAACTGTTCATGGAGCTTCATATGATTACAGTTGAACCACTGAGGTCACATGAAATGTTTACGCAATATTTTTGGTTCCTCTTCTTGAACACATTGGAACCATTGCTGTCTATGGTGAATGAAGGAGCCCCTTTAGGTAGGTAAAATCTCTGAAAACTTAATTTCAATAAACTTAATATTTATTACACAAACTCTTTCCAACAGACTCATAATAACATACAGAAATCCAACAGAAAGACAAATGGAAGTAACATGTCAGATGTCATTGCAGCATGCAGCAGCAGTGAGGGTTGGCTGAATGGCAGTTGTGCCATTGTCCTTACGTAGGCTATTTCTGTTAGCAATGGCCCAAGAAAAAGAGTCTCTCTTCAGGAGTCTCTGGGCATCCTCTTTAGCAGTGGCATCCAGGATGGCCACTCGCTCTTCTTTATAAATCATTTCTTGTTCACGCTTCAGTTCGTGATATGAACGAGAGAAAACATGGAAGATGGATGTTGCTGGAAAAGCCATAATGAGAATACCACTCAATATGCTGCTAAAGGCCACAACCTGGCCAGGTATACTGTATGGCACCATGTCACCATAGCCGACCGTGGTCATGGATATGATTGCCCACCAATAGGACGCAGGGATGCTGCTAAAGCTATTGGGACCAGTGGCTTTGCCCTTGCTGAATTCCTTCTCTGCTAAGTGGACAAGAGGTGAGAATAAAGCCACAGCAACGAGGAGGAAAAGTAGCAGGAGTCCAAACTCTCGCATGCTTCGCTGCATTGTAAGACCAAGCGTCTGAAGGCCCAATGAGTGTCTTGCCAGTCGCATTACATAGAGGATTCGCAGGGCCCGCATGACCCGCAGTATTAAACCCAGTTTATCTAAATATCCATGACTTGTCCCGGCACCATTAAGCTCAGCTTCATCAGAAGTATCTTCGCTATCGACAACCAAAGAAATGTAGTATGGTAGAATGGCTATGACATCGATAACATTAAGTGGATTTCGAAGAAACTGCATTTTGCTTTCAGCCTGCAGGAACCGCAACAAAAACTCCATGGAGAACCAGGCCACACACACCGTTTCCACAATGAATATGTTGCGGCACTTTTCTGAGCATTCACCCTGCAAAAAAACAAATACAGGAAGACAGTGAAAAGGCTAAATAGTATCCGCCAAAAACGGAGCATTTTGATAACGCTGAAGAGGCCGTTTTCATTTTAAAATGCTGCTGCTCCATCTCAGTGTGGATGGAATTTTTCCTCAATATTAAGTAGCCTACATTTAGTTCAGCCTTGCATCCTTTCCTCCAGAGGAGACGTCAGGAAAATCTTCAAAGGGATTACTTTATAACCTCATTCACATTACCCTGGCTACGTTGTTTCATTTTCTTAACAATAAAGATATGAGGAACTGCCTATTTTCATTTTGGATATTAGCAACTTAACAGACAATAAAAATGTTGAGGCGTTGTGTAGCTGCATATTTATATGACCGTCATCTTCATGCATATTTATAACAAAACGGAGCCTATAACATTACTGCCTCCTTTCATTTTCATTGAAAATACGAAAACATATATACCCTGTCTCTTTTGCTAAATATCAGTTTTAATAATCAATAATGGCCATTATAAAAGTATAATGTACAATAAATGTATACAATATAGGAAATAAAGGCAAGTAGATCAGTCAATGTGCCGAATCAGTGTCCGCTGTTACATTATTTAATATATTAACCTAACTTATCTTTGTGCTCAGCCAACAAACATTACCTGAAAACAAGTGATAGATTTAGAAGACCAAATTTGGGGAATATGTCATTAGATATAGAGAATAAGATGAATTTAATATCACGGTTAACAAATATGGTGAGATTAGATCCAGTGGTAGATCCTTGATCCTCTCATATGGGTAGATGTGCTCAAAGCACGCTGCAGAGCATGCCAGAATGTGTGTGTGGTCACGTGATGTGCGTTTTCAGTGGTGTGATGTAGACAGAGAGTTGTTCAGAAACGCTACGTGAAACGCCAGTGTGGACGCAGATCGTTTTCATTCTAAAATGGCGTTTTAAAACTAAAATGTCTGTTGAAGGAGCATATCAACAGATATTAAGCAGTCTACTAATACTTAAATGGATCATCTAAATAAAGTGTTACCAATAAACTCATACAAGTTTGGACCAACTTAATGGTAAGTAAATTACGTCAAAAAAATTTTTTTGGGGGGTGGAATGCCTTTACGAAAAGTTAGGAATTATGGATATCCATGCTGGAAATCAAAAGACAGCTGGTCCACCCAATCAAAACACTGAAATCTTAGAGGATGAGGGCTGAGCTTCCAGCTGTGTGCTCCTGCAGAAATCATGTTCATGGGTGAGCTTAAGTATTCAAAACTTATTATTATGGTAGTATGAAGCAGTGCGGCATAAATGCAGTAGAGCTTTTATTATGCCACAGTGGACGTCTTCCAGTCATGTTCATGTGTGGAAGAAGCAGCACTGTTTCATTCATTCATTCAGTTTCTTTTTGGCTTAGTCCCTTTATTAGTCATAGGTCGCCACAGTGGAATGAACCGCCAACCCATCCAGCACATGTTCTGTGCTGCGGATGCACTTCCAGCTGCAACCCATCACTGGGAAACATCCGTACGTACACACCCATTCAAACACATACACTACGGACAATTTTATCTTACCCAATTCACCTATAGTGCAAGTCTTTGGACTTGTGGGGGAAGCCAGAGCACCCGGAGGAAACCCATGCAAACATGGGGAGAACATGCAAACTCTTCACACAGAAATACCAACTGACCCAGCCGAGGCTCAAACCAGCGACCGCAGCACTGTTTTATTAGACTAAATACATTTTAAGATTCTGTTATATTGTTGTTGTGCGCAGTCTAATAAAATGCTCAACATAATAGAGCTTCTTTGGTGTTTCCCTGTTTTCTATTAAACCAAACAGGAAATCAAGGGTATTTGACGTCATTAGCATCATTAGTAAAATTGCTTATTTCTCTGGGTTAAAGTATATAATCAGCAAAATATATAAAAATGTTGTATTGTTTTTTGTGTGAATATATTTTAATGAAAAAATCCTAAATGCCTTTAAATCATATAATTTTATTTAGAAAGTGATTTAGTTCAATTAGGCAACATTTAATTGATCAATAATAGGAAAAAGCCTTCACAATAGTTCATTTTCTTATAGTCTGACATGTTCTTATAGTCTGCTTAGCACTGTCGCCTCACAGCAATAAGGTCATTGGTTCGAGTCTTGGCTGGGTCAGTTGGCATTTCTGTGTGGGGTTTGCATGTTCTCCTCGTGTTGGCTTGGATTTCCCCCCAGTCGAAATACATGCTCTATACTTAATTGAATAAATTAAATTGGCCGTAGTGTATGCAAGCGTGGATATGAGAGTGCATGGGTGTTTTCCAGTACTGAATTACAGCTGGAAGGGCATCTGCTGTGTAAAACATATGCATTATAAGTTGGCGATTCACTCTGCTGTGGTACCCCTGATGAATAAAGGGACTGAGCTGAAGAAAAAGGAATGAATAAATGAACTATTATAACTGTTCAGCATATAATTCTGTGAAAGAAGACTGAAACCCTAGAATGGTATGATATTATTTGAAAAAATGTGCCATTTGTTGGAATAAATGTATAAAGTAAACTAAGGGAATCAAGAAAGTTACGTCATGTCATTAAATTCAATGTTTTTGACATTACTTTTGTATCATGATATACCATAAAGTGCCCACAAACACAATAGAACCTGGCTGCAGACCTGCACATGCAAGCTCAGACCTGCAGTCTCAGACACATGTACTCAAGAGAGTTAGTGACGTCACTTTGAGGGGTAAGGTTAGGTGTACACATTATTAAACATCTGGTCTGCAGCCAGACCCTTCTTCACAATATAAATATAACTCACAAACACAATACAACAGTGATTATGAATGTGATTGGTTCAACCAACTCAAAGTTAAAACTTGAACTCTTGAGTTGATTTACCGAGAGATTAAATACTCAGAGTTTTTGGTTTCAGAATGGCCGATCTGAGTTAGGTCAATCAACTTTGAGTAGAGCAACTCAGAGTTAAGCGCGCACACCGCAACTATAAAAAGGCATTATCAATGGAGCGCAGATATTATGAGTGACCGTGGCAACATCTTAAAACAGAGATCACCATTTCTTTCTCCAGCTGAACTTGATGTGCTTGTGCAGAGTTATAGCAAATATGACCATATATTTTAAAAAGCAACACCACTGCATCAGGGAAACAGTTAGCGCGGGGAAACATAGCTGCTCAAGTTAATGCTTAATTTTACATCTAAAGTATTTAAACATTTTTTAGTATAATAAAATGAGTAATGTTATATGTGACGTTTATAAAAGTTTTACATACGGTCCCACTTTTATACATGTTGATCAGTATTAATAGATTTAGTGCACTAGTGATAGAGGTTGATATGACATTTAGAATGTAAGCAGAACTAAACAATAGTTTTTAGAAAGAATAATGATTCCAGTAATCTAGTAACAGTACATGTCCCTGTCGAAGGTCAGTGAATTTAAGCTAATTATTTATTAAAAAAGGACAAGCCATTCTTGTACCTGACTGTGTTCTTTGTGTGACTGAAATGTAGGCAATAGCTATGTTTCCATCCAAATATATGAATTAAATTTATGTGCAAAACTGGAATAACGCATAAAAGATGTGTGAATAAAGCAGCGTTTCCATCCAACGAGTCAAAGAGAACAAAATCAACACTTCCTAATTAACTAGCGCCAAACATCAACAGTATAAACAGAATTTACTGCGGTAGGAGAAACTGCGTCAATCGTTTCTTTATTTAATAAATGTACTTGCACCTCAGAAGAGAATGCTGACTCACAATGAACACGTGGGGGCGTTTGAAGCCATGAGACGCGGAGAACAGACGCTCTGGAGGTCATTAATAATATATTAACATTAACAACATTTCAGATGTTTTACAGTGTGCTCAGCCTGCTGGTTTGTCCATTCACACACATTTTCATGAACATCTCTTATAACAAACCTTTTTTAATGCACTGTAATTTGTTCAGTAAAAGTGTTTACATCGTAGTTTATGCGCATCTTTTCTATTGAATAAAAGTTTACCCTACTCAGTTATGCGCGTGTTTTTATGCGTGTTTTCAAAAGTTATGTGCATCATGACTTTTCCATCAATCCGTTTTATGTGCATCTCCAAAATGAGCATTAAATAGGTGGGTGGAAACGCAAGGCTAAAGCAAGAAATACTGCTTGGTCTTTAAAAAGGGGAGGAGACTGACAGAAACTCAGAGTTTAGAGAATAAAACCTGCTCCTGACCAGGTTAGGTTCACAGAGTAAGTTACCACAGTAACTGACTCTGAGTTAAAGTTACCTCTCTTTCAGTAACAGGCTTGACTTACCCTGCTTTCTCGAGTTTAACAAACCTGCCATTTTGAAACGGAAAACCCAGAGTTTCTCTCATTTCAGGGTTAAAATTTTCACTTAACCTCCTTTCTAAAATGGGCCCCAAGCATGGGCAAACTTGATCCTTGAGGGTAGGTGTCCCTGCATAGTTTTGCTCAAACACTAATCAAACACACCTAAACACACTAGAAAATCAATAGAAAGTGTGTTTGATTAGGCTTGGAGCAAAACTATGCAGGGACACCGGCCCTTGAGGATCAAGTTTTCCCATCCCTGGATCCCCAGACTTGCCTTGCTTTCGTGATCAGGCATGGTGCTGATACACAAGCTGATAACCGTCACTGCAATCATGACCACAGAGAAACATGCAAAGAGCTTCCCGGGCCAGCCGGAATGAGGGTTTTCCACTATCTCCTGCAGTCGATTCATGAGCCGGATGTAGCCCTTGTCCTGCGCTAGAGGCCTCTGTAGGGCATGCCTCTTCTGCTTCCTCTCATCCTCCTTCCTCTTCTTCTCTGCCACATCCTCCACACGAGACAGCAGCTTACGCCGGCAGCAGCGCTCCATATGAACAGGGTCGATGCCCCAGTATGTGAGTTCATCCGACAGCGACACAGCACAGACCTGCCGCAGCAGTCTCAGTTTCCCTGCGGCCAGAAAGTTTAGGATGACCCTGAAGGCTATTGAGCTGCGGTCGAAGAAAAACTCCCGTCGGGCCTCGTCATAGTCGTCACAGAGCTGGGCGATATCATCCGGGCTGCTGCAGTGACGCAGCTGTCCCAGCCGAGAGAGGGGGAACTCATCCAGTGTGCTCCAGGGGAACGTGTAGCGATCCCCTCCAACATTAATGAGGGCTAGTTTACTGTGATCTACGTCTCTCAGGGTGGAGATCCCACATAATCGCTGGGCCCGCTGAAAGTACACGCCTTTGATGGTTTCAGTCTCTGGGATTTCAGTGAAGAACAAGTCAAGACTGCTGTCGTCTGTGCTGACCGAAAGATTGCTAAAGTCGTGGTTAGCATTGCTGATGATGGGCATGGTGGCATTTGGGCTGTTGGATTTGAATTACTGTGGTATATGTGGGTATGCAGTTTACGTAGCTTAAACAGGAAGCAGAGCACCGGAGTTGAAGGAACACTGTAAAGAAAAAGAGATGCAATTGTACTGAAATGAATTAGCATTATCAACAGTTTTTAAAATTCAAAGCCAGATTTCATAGGGTGACCATGTGTCCTCTTTTTGAAACTTAGAAAATTAAGAATTTTTAAATCTCCTAAAATGTCCAGAATTCAGTTTTGCTTTCTACAGTCATCATTAATTGTATGTGTTTTTGGATTATGTTTACCTGCGTTTTAAGCCATGCCTTGTTGCACACCATTGGTCTATGGAGAGAGATTAGACGCAATAATAATTCACGCAAAAGACACGATGTACACATGCGTAGCCAAATTCACGTACGTAAAATATTTATTTTTACTTACAAAAACAATTCACATGCACAAAATAAAAATACATTTTCATAAAATACGTTTCACAAATGCAAAACACCATTTGCAAATATATAAGAGTGTACAAAAAGTTTTGAATGTTTAAAATTCACGAGTTCATCCTGAATGAGAATGTGCAAATCCTCTCTCACGTACGACTCACCCTGAATACGAGTGTGTGCATTTTTGAGACTTTCCTGTCAGCACACACCTCCCACGTGAGTCACTCGTGCCCTGTAGCCAATAAGATGCGAGCTTACTGTTCAACCAATCACAACCAATCACAACTCACCATTTGCGCAGTCTGACTTAATTAACGGAGATGATCTTAATTTACGTTATAAAGTTTACATTATAAACAACAGCAGCCATTGCTTTAACAAACGTTTGATACTTAATCTTTGCATAAACCACTATAGAAATCAAGTAACCACTTACCCGCGCATCCCGCTCTTCACCTGCCATGCTAAATAGAGGAGTATTCTTCTTCTTAGAGGATCATCTCCGTTAATTAAGTCAGACTGCGCAAATGGTGAGTTGTGATTGGTTGTGATTGGTTGAACAGTAAGCTCGCATCTTATTGGCTACAGGGCACGATTGACTCACGTGGGAGGTGTGTGCTGACAGGAAAGTCTCAAAAATGCACACACTCGTATTCAGGGTGAGTCGTACGTGAGAGAGGATTTGCACATTCTCATTCAGGATGAACTCGTGAATTTTAAACATTCAAAACTTTTTGTGCACTCTTATATATTTGCAAATGGTGTTTTGCATTTGTGAAATGTATTTTATGAAAATGTATTTTTATTTTGTGCATGTGAATTGTTTTTGTAAGTATAAATAAATATTTTACGTACGTGAATTTGGCTACGCATGTGTACATCGTGTCTTTTGCGTGAATTATTATTGAGTCTAATCTCTCTCCATATTGGTCAGTCATGTACTGTACATACACAAACATTGGCAAGTGCATCTCAATCCCTTAGTATCAAGGCAATAGCAGAGAGAGAGAGAGAACAGCAGCTTTTACCTGTCAGTGGGTGCCACATGGCTAGCGTAACAGTGAAAAAAAAATTTATTTAAACTTTTTTAATACTATTATAATCTATTATTGGTTATATAAAAAAACAGTCATCCTAGATTTAGAGCCTTATTTGACACCACAACCCCCCAGAGCCACCCCACCCTTCCAAACAAACGGACCAGGGGTCCATTTTAAAGTTTGCTGCAACAATTATTTTGGTAAAAAAATCTTCAACTTGGAGTCATTATTATTTTACTACTCCTTGATCCAATACTAAAAAACACCACACATCCTTGATTAGGCTGCCTGCTATTAGGACTGTACAATGTATAATGTTAGCAGTGACTTGCTAGCAAGTAGTAGATTAATTGTAGGGCAGCAATGTGGCTCAGTGGGTATCACTGTCACCTCACAGCAAGAAGATCGCTGGTTTGAGCCCTTGCTGGTCCAGATGGCATTTTTGTCTGGAGTTTGCATGTTCTCCTTGTGTTTGTGTGGGTTTCCCGCACAGTCTGAAGACATGCGTTATAGGTTAATTGAATAAGCTAAGTTGGCTGTAGTGTATGTGTGTGAATGAGAGAGAGTATGGGTGTTTCCCAGTACTGGGTTGTGGCTGGAAGAGCATCTGCAGCGTAAAACATATGCTGGATAAGTTGGCGGTACATTCCGCTGTGGCAACCCCTGGTTAATAAAGGAACTAAGGTGAAAATAATATTAATAAATGAATGAACTTTAAGTTTAATAGATTGAGAGTTTTTCATTTCCATTTGCTTTTATGGCCTGCTGTATGGCCTGTTAAGATGCCAAAATTGTGATGTTTATAATTTTTAACAAAACAATTAACAATAATTAATTTACAAAGTGAAGATTATGCAGAATACTTTTTACATTAAATCAATACATATAAGTACGTGAATGCAATGTTTAACAATGCTTGTTATTAGCTTATTACATTTTATGCAAAATGCCTAATATACATTTTTTAATAATTTTTTTTTTATCTGCTGATTTATTTTTGTTGTTATATCACAATATATTACAGAAAAATAAAAGATTGCGATATCTGTTTTTTCCAATATAAGGCAATTGAATTGGCAAGGGCCAATGAGAGCGAGGATTCTTCATCAACTGGATACATTACAGCCAAGAACAAGTCAACAGCCAAGTCACAAAAGTGGAGTACTGACAGAAATTTGTGCAATTTTCTCTGAAGTCAAAACTGATCATGGAATTTTCTGAGATAATTGCTATTACAAATTGTTATCCAGTGCTCTTGAATCAACCAAAGGTGTAATTTGCCGATTGTCCTGCAGATGACCTCATAACTCTGTCTTCTTACTGTACACTAGATCACATTTAAAATTGACACAATTGAGGCACTCTCAAGTGGTTGCAAACATTTATGTGTTTCCTTTTCCTGTTGCATCTAAAAAAGACATTTGACGAAAGCTGAAAACTATGGAAGTCCATGGTTACCGATTTCCAGCCTTTTTTCCAGAATATCTTCAAAATATCTTTTGTGTTCAACTGAAGAAAGAAACTTGGTTTGTGACAAGAGAAGAGTGATCAAATGATGACAGAATCCTCCATTTGTGGTGAACTATCCCTTTGAGTTATATTTTATAGGAAACAAACCAGTCATACAGTCATTTACCAAACTGCTTACGGTGCATTTACACCTAATACAACTAATTAGCACATAATACAATACAATACAAAGTTATCAGTCTGTAATACCATAGAATGGAAAACTGTTCTACTGCCACGTTTTCTAAAGGAGGCGCTATTGAGTTTCTACATGATCTAAAGAATTAATAAACCATATGGGCATTTAGATCTGTGCCTACAGGGCACCATACATGGCTATGAATCTTTTTAAATAGCAGCAGATTATGTGATCTGACCCTTAAAAATTACTTTCCATTCAGCTGTTTTCAGTTATGTAAGTCCACATCCTCTTTATTAAAAAGTTACATTCTGAAAATGGGGCAACATAAATTATGCAATAAACTTCTATTCTAAAAATACTTCTAATTTTTTTAACTAAAATGTGTGCACATAAACACAAACTAAGAATTCAGTTTACTCAACACTTTAATTATACAAAATTAAACTTTCAAATTAAAATCCAAAAAAACTTTCCATAACAAAAAGGGGTTCTTTAGATTATTAAAATGTATACTTCACACTAAGAAAGAAATTTTCTTGTAAGAAATGTTCACTGAAAGGTTCTAAAGGGAATTTTTTTTCTTCTATGGTATCACTTTGATTCAGTTTTGTAATATTTATTTTACGACTGTATCAACTTCATTCATATGGATTCACTGTAAGATGCCTTTATAACCTGTTTTTATCTTTTACTTTTAGCTATTTACTTTTATGCTTATTAAAAACAATACATTATGACATATTGTATATGGATAAATTATATATTTAATTTCTACACCCTCATCCCTTAAAATCTATAAGTTAGCATAACCAGAAAGAAAATGTGTAAAGAGAAAATGTAAAATTCAACTATGACCAAATTAAGCACCTTTATGGTTTATAAATGTGTTTTTTTTTTTTCTATAGTGTTTTGTGCTTTATGACTATGCAATATAGATTAAAATGTGTCAATGCAACCATTTCATAAAACAGAACAAACAAAAAGTCTTAGGACTTACCTGCATTTTTATCCTATTAGATTTTTTCTCATTTGTCATATTATTCAAATAGTTCAATTAGTAAGGAATATCACCCAAGTTTAAAAAGTCAATAGATATTCCTCGTCCCATCCTGGAAGTTCGTTTGCTGCAGTGCAACGCTGCCATGAGCTCCTCTTGCGCGTCTCTTTCAGGACACTGCTCTGATGGACAGGAATAATCTGGCTGTCTCATAAAGATCACCTGAATATCTATCACAGTCAGCTTGGGGAAAAAAGGTTGAGTAAAAAAAAAAAATGCTTTCGGGAATAAAGCCGATTATCTAACACTGATGTCCTCCAGAACCCCGCTGTTGTTTATCCCTGTGCTTTTCGGATATTAAACACCAGCGGTTGTGCGCGCACGCGCGCGTCCAGTTATACTTGAGGAACAGCATGCGTCAAAAGAAGGAGAACTATAAAATATTTTAGAACCATGTCATCACTGTAAACATTAAGTTTATTTAAAGTGGAGGAGTCAAAATATGTCTGTTGTGTTCACTTAATTGCTTTCCCAACAGATTTAACCGAATGTTTAATTGTAAGATTAAATTTGACTGATAAAGCTTAATTGTCAATGAATTGTTGTAGGTTATTGAGGACATAGATCAAGCTATACATTCTGAATGAATGCACAATGTTCACCTATGACTACATATCAACTTTTTATAATTATATAATATTGCATTATAACTCCGTTTACTTGTTGGATTGCATAAGACATACTTGAGTTAGAATAAAATATTCCAAAATTTTACAGAATTATTCTAATTATTGTTATTAATTAGAATCAATAAATTTAACAAGTTATTAAACAATTGATTAACCATATGGAAAGGGGTGTTTATGTGAACCTAGAACATGCTTTGCAGAGGTAAAATCTAAGACACTGCATGAATCATTGCTTTAGTCAAATATGTACATTGGGAGATTGTAACCCTTGATCCACAGATTAATGAATATCGGGGCTTAGCTGTAATCTCCTGTAGACAGATGATGGTGCCTGAACAGTAAGCATGCTGGGACAGTTGAACCAGTGACGACCCATGCTTACCACATTGGATAAACAACAACACGGTTATCTACAGGGTTTTGGTGAACAGCTGGTGTTTGGAAGAATCTTTACTCTTCTGTAATCAAGTTTTTGTTTTTGTCACGTTCAACCTGTCCTTAAACCAGCTCTCAGGTTACCTGTAACTAGATGAACTGGGTCTACAGAGAGAAACAGGAGAACCTTATTAAGTGCTTTGACATCAGGGTCTCCTTACATTCAGCATCTAGGTTTTCTTTTCTTCCTGGTCCTTTCAACAAATAACCTTCAAAGAGTAATCAAGTTTATTAGTACAGTTTGAAGTAAATGTATGCCTGTGTAAAACTCATCACCAATGCTGCTTGTAGGTACAGTAGTTGCCGTGATATTCTCAGTATTTTTTGGGAGTGTCTACATTGGCTAAGGTGTTCTGGATGATTGATGTATATATAATGAGTTGTTAGACTGTTCTGGGTGATTGCTTACTGGCCCGTGTCAGTTCCTTAGATGCTGGGTTGCCTTGTACAAAACAAGGTCACTAACATGTAAAAGTGCGCATTGTAATGTGTAATGTAATGATGCCTATTTGTGGATAATTATATTGAAATTAAATGGCCCTTAACAATTAGAATGCACACTTCTATTACGAATGAAAAGTGTTACAGTAAAGTGAACATTAAACAATACAACATATGCATGTACATAATACAGAAAAGAGAACAATGTATAACATCTATATAAAATTGTAAACAACCTAAAATGTACAAAATTTCCAGGAGTTAACTAAGTTGGGCTTAAATTCGGATGGTCAAATGGTCATTCTGATGATTGAAAGCTTGTCCATGCACACATCACAAGTGAGTTTATGTAAAAATTGTTCAGACGTGATTTTATGACTTGGCTATTTCCTAAGTAATCACATGAAATTCACAGCCAATAACGTGAACAGAGGAAAACACTAGAAAGCTGAACTTGTAGAATTTTTATTTTATTTTATTATATTTTATTTTGTGGAAGCACCATCTACTGAATCAGAGAACCACGGTCCAAGCTGCATTTTCAAGACTTTACAGTACTTTTAAGGACCAAAAATGTGCAACTAAGGCACCCAATAACTACCTACAGTTTTAGGGCATTTAAAAGTTCCCTACACAATTGATAAAAGATGGATGTTAAGTAATTATTGTGACTCACAACCATAATAATAACATTTTTTTATAAAAAAAAACATTGAATGATGGTACAGCAGCCTTCTCAGTCAAAACATGAACCACATTTTCATGTACAGAAGACACAACGATGAGTAAGGTAAATGTAATATTTAAGAAAATAACAACAGTTGAACATCCAGTCAATCAACCAACCAAGCAACCAACAAACCAATCAATCCATCAATGAATGAATGAATGAATGAATCAATCAATCAATCAATCAATCTATTAATCAATCAATCAACCAACTAACAAACCAATCAATCAACCAACCAACCAACCAACCAACAAATTGCTGTCGGCTTGAATTTGTGAGGTGTGTCCAGTTGAATGAGCTGATCATAAAATCATGTTCTATATCACTACATTAGAATGATTTTGAATCCACCTATTTCACCCCTTTTTCAAGATTTAAGATACATCTTTTGTGTCTACGGAGACATGTTAATACATGGCAGTCAATCAATTCAGCCGGGGAAACCACACTCCTACGTTCCATTGTAGACATTACACTCATTGTCAAACGGGAGAAAGACTGAAGTCAAAGTGTAAGAAGAAGTCAATGAAAGGTGGAAGTGTCATGGATGGTGTCATCTGCAGCAGTACTGCAGTAAGTCCTTTAACAGATACACAAAAATGCAAATGTTCATCAGAAGCTCCTTCAGCAACATGCGTTTCCATCCTTCATACTAATACTTGATTGCTGCAACCTTTAGAATTCTCAATTGTACCAGCGTGTTTACCACTAATTATAAGGCTATTGTTAAACTAGCACGGCAAAGCCATGACCAAAATTCCTTCCAAATTTGAACGATGCACTGTAGGTGACTATTTCATAATATTTATAAATAATTTTCTAATGTTGATCTCCATTTATTGCAAAACACACTTAAATTAGGTGTACAAAACATTACTATCAATTTTATACACTTACAGTTTACACAAGCTGAATATCATTTCCATATGAACTATTTAATGAATGGCACAGTATACTTTTCATAAGGATTACCTATACTATAAGATGTACTATATTACTGTATAGTATGTTTGTCTGATTTATCTGCCAGATGGCACTATAAATATGAAAAGCAACAGCACAGTTTGTTTGTAAATGTGATTTAAAGACTAGTCTTAATATTTTTTGCCTCCCACAGATTACGAAAGCAAACTGCCTCTTAAATTGTGTGCTGTCGTCCTTTCAAACTTCCACATCAGTCAAATCCCGCCTGATCTCACAAGCAAACAACTATTTTACTTTTTGTCAGTCTGGTGGCCAATATACAAATTTGTATGAGTTTATTTTTTAATTTTTTATTTTTTTACGAATTGCCTTGAGATTAATTTCATAATGTTATTGTAAAAAAAAAGGTTTAAAGCATACAGAATGACAAAAACACACCAAACTTGCTATAAAATGCTGGTCTTTGTAAAATTTCACTAAGTAGTCGATTGTCTTTTATGAAAACCAACATTTTGGAAAGTACTACAACAGTACATGAACTACTAGGCAACATCAGATAGCCTACACTCAAAAAATATATATATTTTTACTTGTTCAAACTACTCAATTCAAATGAGCTGAAACAACACAATTTTTGAGATTCCAATGGGACAACTTAATTTTTTATGTTCAATCCACATAAATTTGTTAAAAGTGTTAAGTTAACTTAATTGAGTTGTGACAACATGAATGAATTGTGTGGAACCCTGCATTTTTTACAGTGCATGTGCTTTTGGTCTTAAAGTGACCACCGCTTTAGAAACCTGCTCTTGTCTCAATCCTTTGATTACATGACAAAGAAAAATCATTCAATTATTTAATTAAAACCGAACTTAATAGCATGGATAATAATTTGACTATGTTATATAAATTTCCATATAGTTGACTATTGTTTTTAGTAGGATTTTCATTTGTATTTCTCTCTCTCTCTCTCTCTCTCTCTCTCTCTCTCTCTCTCTCTCTCTCTCTCTCTCTCTCTCTCTCTCTCTCTCTCTCTCTCTCTCTCTCTCTCTCTCTCTTATATATATATAATAGGGAGGACTTTATTATGAATGACAAATGAACAACCAGTTGTCAAAATGAATGTGGACACAGCCACTAGTATTGTTTTTGAATAAACAGGCCTCAGGACCTCTGGAGGTTAATGGTTAAATATAGATAACAGGAAGAACAAGTAATAATAATAATATAATAATAAACATAATAATAATCAACTTACAGTACCTACAAAAATATTGAGTTGAGACTGATGCTGTGTGTAACAAATATATTTAACATATCTGTATATTCAATTATGTCCACCAGGCGGAGATGTTGACTTGCAGTTTTAAAAAGCAGCACAAGGCTGACACACTCCGGATGTTTTCAACACATATTCGCTGTGAGCCTGTCTTTTAGTCACTCAGCAACGTTTGAGATAGAAACAGTCCGAAATTGCATTTATCTTTATAGACAAATAATAAATCTAAATAAATGGATAAAAAAATTAATGTGTAGTTTTATATTTTTAATTATTAAAACCAGTAAATTTCAATGGATTCTACTGTGTTTTGGTACATATTAAACTAAGACTCCATATTCCAGTAGAATTTATTGATTTTAACTTGACATGATGAATAGCAAGCAGTAATTTACAAATTGTTGATGTCGTGATGTTCATTCAAAGCGCTATTCTGACATTGAAATTTTGACACAGGAGGATTGGGTTTAAGGGTGGGGTAAGGACAAATAATAAGTCGTTTTTACTGTTTGAAAGCATTATGCCTACTGTGGTGTCTGGTTGGTTTAATAACATTAATTGTAAAAGACACAAAACTTCACTTATATATTTGAACATTCCTATGCTTAGCAAAACCATAGATGTATACACTGAATATTCCATACTGACTCATTCAACTGCACTATAGTCGAGACTAAAGCCAATGTGAAGATGCTGAATTTTTTCATAGGTAAGATTTTGTTTTTTACGTTTTTTGTATGTTATGAACTTTTGTGCTCAGCAATTAACGTTATTGATGAAAATACAGTCTCTTACTGCATTCACTGTAATGCAAAGTAGCACCAACTTGCACTAAATACTTGGCTTATGCTAGTTTTGCTGAATAAAATAAGCAAACAATGTTAATAAAATATGACAATAAGATTGTATTATTATTGTCAGCTAAATGAACGAGTCGATCATCATTCCATGTTTACAAACACACGCTCTTTGTCAGCAATGCCAAAGGTCACTTATCCATCAATGAAGAAAAGTGATATGAAATTATACATTTCCAAATTGAAAACAAATTAGCATACTGACCACCGGGAAAACTCCAGATCATAGATATGTGCATATATGTATATATCTCTTGCTCTGGATGGCCACAGTCCTCCACTGCACCTTGGTCCAGCATTCGTTTCATAGAAGCACTACCTTGTACTAAAATGGCAGCTCTATTGATGCATTCCTTCCAATATACAACAACAGGGTAGGCGACATCTAATGTAAATATCTATGACCAAAACAGCTGTTAACAATGAGAGAAAGCATAAGAGACGACAGAGGAGCCTTCGACAGAGAGACTGAAGTGGGTCAGCCATCTGCTGGTGCTAAAGGAGGATACAGTCCAGATAACAGTTCTAAACAATTGCTAATCGCAACCTGGAGGAGGTAAGGGAATGCCACCTCCAAAAGAAGATATCCTTGACCAGCTAAAAAATATGACTTTAGTGGACAACCCTGATGAACTGTCCAAATGTTGATTTACATATTTAGAGATATACTACAAGCTACCTTGATATAGATATTCTACAAGCTTTCCTGATATAGTAATACCCAAAAATATCAGCAGTTACACATGTATGAATACTGTGCAAAAGGCTGGAGCATACAAACCAGCAGTGCTCTTAACTGACTTCTTTATACTGAATGTCTTAGGCCCTTTATTGTCTGCGGAGAATAAAGTAAATGATTTTGTTTTGTTCTCTTCCTCATTGGAGAGGACACTGGCTTCATTTGCAGAACCCATCAAGATACCTTGTGTGGTAAGGTATGAATCTAATTATTCCTTGAACAACATTACTAAGATGGTCCTAAACAAAACTAGAGCTAATATAGCCAAGAGGGGATTCTGGTTTCTTTATTTAATTAGGGTATTAAATAAAGGCATCCCGCACACTATGGAAAGGGCCTGTAAATCACCAATACCAATATGTGTGTCAGTTTGTTAATGTGCATAGATCACCTTGTTTTGTTAGGACCTTGCTGCATCAAGTTCATCTGCTGGTGTGCCTATTATCTGAGCCTTGAGTTCCCTGTGTTTTCCTGTTCTCTGTGTTATTGTCTGAACTGCACTGCACTTTGTCTATTGTGACTATAGTGCCATGCTCTTTGTTTCAGAGGTTTTTGGAGGAGCTCAAAAGTGTGTTTGACTGAGCGGCCTAGGGCAGAAAGGTGGAATGGGTCCTAGCTGAACTGAATATGTACCTGCACTGACACTTATACTATAAGACTTAAAATCTCTGGTAATCACTCTGAGACTATTCGTTTTTTTTTAACAGATTCCACCATTTGTCACAAGCTCCATATTAACTGCAGTCATGTCTTATGTATGCTTGTTCTCCTGTGTCTTGTTTTGTTTTTCGAGAGAAGCACGTGGACCTGTCAGATGTGTCTTTTGATTACCTCAACCGAGAGAATCATCAAGCTGCTTCTCTACCTCCACATGGTCGTGACTGTGCAATAGATTTATCACAAGGTACGTCTCTGCACTTCTGCACACATCTCCACTGTCTTCATGATGATCTGAGATCAGCTCTGGCCTTGAGAACCAGCTGCATCACTGATCTCCATGAACAACAAGTCAAGTGGCGTTTCTTGATGTAGCAGCAGACTGTTATGAGTTGCTGGGCTCCTGAGCTCATGTGGCTTTATTTGACAGCATTTTTTTTCATCAGTTTATTATGTATACAGTTTAAATCTCAGGTTCAAAGCCGAAACACATTTAGCTGATGGTTTTTGCCTGCTCTACACAGATTTTTCTGGATTTACTCAATATTTTCACAAAATTAAATATGGTCATAAATTGATTTTCATTTAACATTGATGAATGCGATTTTTGAGTTATTTGATTCTCACATGACATTTGGCAGGGCGACACGGTGGCTCAGTGGAAAGAAGTTGCTGGTTTGTTTCTCGGCTGGGTCAGTTGGCATTTTTGTGTGGAGTTTGCATGTTCTTCATGTTCATGTGGGTTTTCATGTGCTTCTTTTTCCCCCACAGTCCAAAGACATGCGCTATAGGTGAATTGAAAAAAGTAAATTGGCCATAGTGTATGTGTGTGAATGAGAGTGTGTGGGTGTTTCCCAGTACTGGGTTGCAGCTGGAAGGGCAACTGCTGTGTAAAACATATGCCGGATAAGTTGGCGGTTCATTCTGCTGTGGCGACCACAGATTAATAAAGGGACTAAGTCGAAGGAAAATGAAAGACTTTTGACACAGAATAATGAGTCATGATCCTGCCTTATTTACAAAGACTGATCCGCAAATTTTATGCCCAACCATGAAGTCCTCACGTATCACCAATTCAACTGCTTATTGTGGACCGAAACTTAACTTAAAAATTGCTTCATTTGGATACTCAAAGACCATTTCACTTTCAATTTGTCCCTGTCCAAACTTTTTTGTGGTGTGCTTCAGGCATCAAAATTAAAATGTGTTTATATTTCCAAAATACAATTAATTTACTCACTGAAACACAGGAAATGTTTTCTTTTTCCATTTGTCAATTAAATAAAAAGTTTGAAGAAAATCAGCAAATGGTATATTTTTGATTTTATAACAATAAAAAAAAGTGGCAACTTTTCTGCAATTCAAGTTGTTGACACACTCACATACGCGAATCACCGTCTGTAACACAGAGTAGTTGGAAAAACATGGAAAATTCATTCAATACTTCAGTCATAATGCAGATAGAAAAGAAAGGAGAACACCCTAAACATGTTCATTCATACACACACACCCACACACACACACACAGACACACATACAGGTATATAGTGTTTACAGGGACAGCATGTAACCACTGTGGTTTAGGGGGACACACCTTTCCTTACAACCTACAAATGAAATTTATATATCAAACTATCTGTTATGGCCTCATTAAGATACATCTCACTTAAAAAATCACATGAGACCATGGAGTTGTGGCAAAACTACACCTGTTTTTTCACAGGCTTATAGGGTCATCTGTATCATGGTTTGTTGGGACACACAGGTTTAAAGGGTCTCCTTGTGTAAATCATTCATACACAACAAGCAAAGTGGTTTAAAGGGTCAAACATGGTTTACCAGGACCAGTAACAACAAAAACACTGACTGGGGTTAGATGCATACTTCAAGAAAATTATGAATGAATGAGAAGTTTTTTTAATTGTTTCTTAAACATCATTGATCTGTGATCTGTGCTACACATACTTGCTGTTTACATGTACACACATTGTGCTAATTCATAGTAATCTGAGTAAAGAGTTAATTGCATTAATAATAACATTATAAGAATAAGAAGTAATAATAAAAACAAGCTGCCACAAAACTTACTGAATACTAAAAACAGTATGCAAAGGTTAAAAATGTTAAAACTGAAGTACATCAAGTACATCATACATTTGAAGAACAGGAGTAAAAACCCTGTTACAACAGTGAATCAAAATGTACTCATGAAAAACAAAACCTTGTCATCGATAACAAATAGCGGGAAAAAAATCTTACCCTAGTCATTTCAAATTAACTTCATATGCTCAGATATAGAAAGGGATGCAATAAATACTAAAATCAGTCCAACATTTAAAATGAGTTTAAAACTGTTATTTTAAAAATATTTAAAAAGTAGAAATCTAAAGTTTACAAAAGTAGAAATTGTTCACAGCGTTCACATTTTGACTTAGTACAATTGTCCAAATGACATCTTTTAGACTTTTTCTTTAGACATTAAAATGAACCGTGATTATCAAGGCATGTATGCCTTAATATAATGTAAATCATTTTTGATATCAAGAATTTGGGCTGGTACTTGTGGAAATGTAATTCCTGATATCAACAATCAACATTTTTGATATCACAAATGTAATTATTGAAATCAAAAAATATACGTTTTGACTTATATTTATTCTCAGGATCTATGGCAAGCCGTTTTGACTTTTATTCATTCTCAGTATACGTATTCTTGATATCAAGAACTGAATTGTTGATTTCAACAATCAACATTCTTGATATCAACAATTTAGGTAAATTTTGATTTCAATATTACATTTCAACTAGTAACAAAGTTAATTCTTGTTATCAGCAATGATGTCACCATTTGCAGAAATACAATTGTTGATATCAAGAATTCGGATTTTTGAAATCAACAATTTAATTCTTGATATCAAGAATTTATATCCTGTTATCAATAAAAGACAAAACGGCTATTCTGGCAAGCCGTTTTTACTTTTATTGCTTAACCAGATATGAATTCTTGATATCAAGAATTAAATTGTTGATTTCAAAAATCCGAATTCTTGATATCAACAACTTAATTGTTAATATCCAGAATGCGAATTGTTGATATCAGGAATTGCATTTCCACTAGTAACAATGATAATCCTTGATATCAACAATTCAGTTTCACTAGTTAAAATGTTCATTCTTGATATCAGAAACTGAATTTCAACTATTAAGAATTAGAGTTATTAATATCTGTAATTGTATTTTCACTAGTTAACTGTCACCATAGGCTGCCATCCAAATTTAATTGTTGATGTCAAGAACTGATTTCTTACTAGTTAAAATTTTAATTTTACAAATCAGAAATACAATTTTTACTTGTACATTTCTTTTACAATACAATTCTTTTATTTTTTATATCAGTTGTCATATGGATACCAGTGCAAATGTCTATTCTTGATATCAACAATTGAATTGTTATTAATGAAAATTGTAATATTTGATCTAGTGAAAATGTTAATTTCTGATACCATTTTTAGATATCATAATTTATATTCATATCAGAAATCCATTTTCAGATATCAGAAATAACAAATTAACATGTTGAAATACATCTAACTAATATCAAGATTTAACATTTCAACTAGTATCAAATTAATTCTTGATATCAGGAATTGACATTTAGGAATTGACTAGTAAAAAAATCATTATTCATATCAACGAAGGCAGCTGATATCTGAATTTAGCTTTACAACTCGTGAAAATATAATTACTTATATATTCAATGATATTTTAACTAGTAAAAATATTCTTGCAGATATCTAGAAATATCATTTTTACATGTAGAAATACCGGTAACACTTTATAATACACACTATGAATCATTTACCAAGCATTAGCATCTAGTGAATTCCCTATCTGTTAAGCATTAACTGTACATTAATAAACGTTACTAAGCAGTTTATAACTGCAGCTACAAATGATTTATTATTGACTTACAACCACATTCATAATGTGCTTAATAATTGTACTTTCATACTTTGTTAATGATTTACTTTTCATTACTAAATTAAGTATTGCATTATTAACAAACCAGTTCTATTTAAGAGTAGTCGATGGTTAGTAAATGATTAATAAACTATTGAAATCAACATTTATATATCTTATTATTCAGGCATATACTAATAGTTAACTAATATGTTAATAAATGCTTTATTAACTCAACTTCATTCAGTTTTGTGATCTAATCTAAAGTGAGGACTATTTATGCTTTATAAATCCCTTATAAATGACAATTAAAGGCTCAGTATCAGTTGAACAATCATTGCAAACTTATCTAAAAAGTAAAATTACTGTAAAGTTTAAACATTGCTGAATAACAGGAGTGTCAAAATACAACATAAAATTGGATAAAACAACAGCAATATAGTAATTTAACAATATAATAAGATGCAGTGTTTAAACTGTATGGTAATTTTATTTCACGTAAGGTTGCAGAGATTTATTATTTATTTGATACTGTTTCATTTGTGTATCTTTAAATGAATAGGTATGAATAATGTTGTTTATGTTTGGTTTTCCTGTTTGGAATATAACTGAGCCTTTAACTGTCATTTATAAGGGATTTATAAAGCATAAATAGTCCTCACTTTAGATTAGATCACAAAACTGGATGAAGTTGAGTTAACACATTTATAATGTGCTTAATACTTGTATTTTCATACTTAGTTAATGATTTATTTTTCATTACTAAATTAAGTATTGTATTATTTACAAACCATTTAAGAATAGTTTGTGTTTTTTAAAGATCATTCAGAATGAGTTAGTAAATGATTAATAAACTATTAAAATTAACATTTATAAATCTTATTATTCAGGCATATACTAATAGTTAATTTGTATGTTAATAAATGCTTTATTAACTCAATTCAAATTTAATTTCAATCATGTTGAAATATAATTGCAGATATCAAGAATTAACATTTCAACCTGTGAAATTAAGTTCTTGATATCAGGAATTGACATTTTTACTAGTGACAATTCAATTGTTTATCAAGAATAGACATTTACACTAGTATCCATATGACAACTGATATCAAAAACAAATGCATTTACAAGTAAAAATTGTATTTCTAATTTGTAAAATTAAAATTTTAACTAGTAAGAAATCAGTTCTTGACATCAACAATTAAATTTGGATGGCAGCCTATGGTGACAGTTAACTAGTGAAAATACAATTACAGATATTAATAACTCTAATTCTTAATAGTTGAAATTCAGTTTCTGATATCAAGAATGAACATTTTAACTAGTGAAACTGAATTGTTGATATCAAGGATTATCATTGTTACTAGTGGAAATGCAATTCCTGATATCAACAATTCGCATTCTGGATATTAACAATTAAGTTGTTGATATCAAGAATTCGGATTTTTGAAATCAACAATTTAATTCTTGATATCAAGAATTCATATCTGGTTAAGCAATAAAAGTAAAAAACGGCTTGCCAGAATAGCCGTTTTGTCTTTTATTGATAACAGGATATAAATTCTTGATATCAAGAATTAAATTGTTGATTTCAAAAATCCGAATTCTTGATATCAACAATTGTATTTCTGCAAATGGTGACATCATTGCTGATAACAAGAATTAACTTTGTTACTAGTTGAAATGTAATATTGAAATCAAAATTTACCTTATTTGATATCAAGAATTAAATTGTTGATATCAAGAATACATATCCTGAGAATGAATAAAAGTCAAAACGGCTTGCTATATTACATTTGTTATTTCTGATATCTAAAAATGTATTTCTGATATCAACAATTAGGGAAGTAATTTATGATATCTAAAATTACTAATCTCACTAGTAACAATTACATTCATGATATTAGAAATGAACCTTGTCACTAGTGACAAACCAATTGTTGATATAAAAAATTTTACATCTTTACTAGTTGAAAAGTATTTCTTAATATCAACAATTTAATTCCTGATATCAACAATGAAATTATTGATATCAACAATTACATTTTTCATATCAACAAATAAATAATTGATATCAAGAATTGCATTTAAACTAGTAAGGAATCGATTCTTGATATCAACAATTAAATTTGAATGGCAGTCTATGGTGACATTTAATTAGTGAAAATTCAATTCTTGATATCAAAAATTTAATTGTTGATATCATAAATGTAACTGTTGTTATCAACAATTAAATTGTTGATATCAAGTATTTTAATTCTTGATATCAACAATTAAAATTTTGATATCAACAATTACATTTTTGAAATCAACAATATCCTTTTTGATATCAAGAACTGAATTGTTGATATCAAGAAAATATATCCTGAGAATGAATAAAAGTCAAAACGGCTTGCCATATTTCTTGATATCTCCAATTATATTTCAACATGTTACATTTGTTATTTCTGATATGTAAACATGTATTTCTGATATCAACAATTAGGGAAGTAATTTATGATATCTGAAATTACTAATTTCACAAGTAACAATTACATTCATAATATCAGAAATTAACATTGTCACTAGTGACAAACCAATTGTGGATATCAAAAATGAACATCTTTACTAGTTGAAAAGTATTTCTTGATATCAACAATTTATTTCCTGATATCAACAATTAAATTATTGATATCAAGAATTGCCTTTTAACTAGTAAGAAATCAGTTCTTGATATCAACAGTTAAATTTGAATGGCAGCCTATGGTGACAGTTAACTAGTGAAAATACAATTGCTGATATCAAAAATTGAATTGCTGATATAATGTAATTGCTGATATCAAAAATTAAATTTTTGATATCAGCTATTACATTTGTGATATTAACAATTACCTTTTTGATATCAACAACTGAATTGTTGATATCAAGAATACATATCCTGAGAATGAATAAAAGTACCATACCATGTAAAATACCATGTCCCTGTATACCATGATGGTGTTCAACACATATGAGTGACACAGTGATGAACTGGGTAGGGTTGCACCAGCTGTTCGTAAGTTTTTTCTTAAATTCAAATGAAAAGTCCACACTAGAGGCTTAGTAACTTGTCCTTGTCTTGGAACGCCATCATGATTTCACACATATATGATTGACATAGTAGTTAACTAGTGTCTATGGGACTTTATACACTAGTCCTGCTATACCAAACCATGTCCCTGTATACCATGATGGTGTTACACACGTGTGAATCAGTGATGAACTAGTGTCTATGGGACTTTATACACTAGTCATGCTCTACCAAACCATGTCCTTGAACACCATGATAGTGCTACACACAAATGAGTAACAAAGTGATGAACTGGTGTGTATGGATTTGCATACACAAGTCTTGCTATACTTAAACATGTCTTTGTAGAGCACGATGGTGTTGCACACATATTATTCCTGCTATACCAAACTATGTCCCTGTACACCATGATGGTGTTACACACATATGAGTAACACAATGATGAACTGGTGTCTATGGGACTACATACACAAGCCCTGCTATATCAAACCATGTCCCTTTATACCATGGTGGTGTTACACACACATATGAGTGACACAGTGATGAACTGGTGTCCATACGACTACACACACAAGTCCTGCTATACCAAATCATGCCCCTGTATACCATGATGGTGTTACACACATATGAGTAACACAGCACTGAACTAGTGTGTATGAGACTTTATACACAGGTCCTGCTATACCAAACCATGTCCCTGTATGCCATGATGGTGTTAAACACATATGAGTAACACAGCACTGAACTAGTGTGTATGAGACTTTATACACAGGTCCTGCTATACCAAACCATGTCCCTGTATGCCATGATGGTGTAAAACGCATATGAGTGACACCGTGAGGAACTGGTGTCTATAGGACTACATACACAAGTCCTACAATACCAAACCATGTCTCTGTATACCATGATGGTGTTACACAAATGTGAAACAGTGATGAACTAGTGTCTAGGGGACTTTATATACTAGTCATACTCTACCCAACCATGTCCCTGTATACCATGATGGTGTTACACACATATGAGTGACACAGTGATGAGCTGGGTAGGGTTGCACCAGCTGTTTGTAAGTTCTTTTTTAAATTCAAATGAAAGGTCCACACTAGAGGCTTAGTAACTTGTCTTTGTCTTGGAACGCCATCATGATTTCACACATATATGAAAGACATAGTAATTAACTAGTGTCTATGGGACTTTATACACTAGTCCTGCTATATCAAACCATGTCCCTGTATACCATGATGTGGTTAGACACATATGAGTGACACAGTGATTAACTTTTCTCTATGGGACTACATACACAAGTCCTGCAATACCAAACCATGCCCCTGTATACCATAATGGTGTTACACACGTGTGACGGTGATGAACTAGTGTCTATGGGACTTTATATACTAGTCATGCTCTACCAAACCATGTTCCTGTATACCATTTTGTGGTTAGACACATATGAGTGACACAGTGATTAACTAGTGTCTATGGGACTACATACATAAGTCCTGCTACACCAAACCATGTCCCTATATACCATGATGGTGTTACACACATATGAGTGACACAGTGATGAACTGGCATCTATGGGACTTTATACACTAGTCATGCTATACCAAACCATGCCCCTGTATACCATAATGGTGTAACACACATGTGAAACAGTGATGAACTAGTGTCTATGGGACTTTATACACTAGTCCTGCTATATCAAACCATGTCCCTGTATACTATGATGGTGTTACACACATTTGAGTGACACAGTGATGAACTGGAGTCTATGGGACTACATACACAAGTCCTTCAATACCAAACCATGTCCCTGTATACCATTGTGGTGTTACACATGTGTGACAAAGTGATGAATTAGTGTCTATGGGACTTTATATACTAGTCATACTCTACCAAACCATGTCCCTGTACACCATGATGTGGTTAGACACATATGACTGACACAGGGATGAACTTGTCTCTATGGGACTACATGGACAAGTCCTGCTATACCACACCATGTCCCTGTATACCATGATGTGGTTACACACATATGAGTGATACAGTGATGAACTGATGTCAATGGGACTATATACACAAGTCCTGCAATACCACACCATGTCCCTGTATACTATTATGGTGTTACACACATATGAGTGACACAGTGATGAACTGGGTAGGGTTGCACCAGCTGTTTGTAAGTTTTTTCTTAAATTAAAATGAAAAGTCCACACTAGAGGCTTAGTAACTTATCTTTGTCTTGGAACGCCATCATGATTTCACACATATATGAGTGACATAGTAATTAACTAGTGTCTATGGGATTTTATACACTAGTCCTGCTATATCAAACCATGTCCCTGTATACCATGATGTGGTTAGACACATATGAGTGACACAGTGATGAACTTTTCTCTATGGGACTACATACACAAGTCCTGCAATACCAAACCATGTCCCTATATACCATGATGGTGTTACAGACATATGAGTGACACAGTGATGAACTAGTGTCTATGGGACTTTATACACTAGTCCTGCTATATCAAACATGTCCCTGTATACCATGATGTGGTTACACACATATGAGTGACACAGTGATTAACTTTTCTCTATGGGACTACATACACATCTACTGCCATACCAAACCATGTCCCTGTATACCATGATGGTGTTACACACATTTGAGTGATACAGGGACGAACTGATGTCTATGGGACTACACATACACAAGTCCTGCAATACCAAACCATGCCCCTGTATACCATAATGGTGTTACACACGTGTGACACAGTGATGAACTAGTGTCTATGGGACTTTATACACTAGTCCTGCTGTACCAAACCATGTCCCTGTATACCATGATGTGATTACACACATATGAGTGACATAGTGATTAACTTGTCTCTATGGGACTACATACACATCTACTGCCATACCACACCATGTCCCTGTATACCCTGATGGTGTTACACACAGATGAGTGATACAGTGATGAGCTGGGTAGGGTTGCACCAGCTGTTCGCAAGTTTTTTCTTAAAATTAAAATGAAAAGTCTACACTAGAGGCTTAGTAACTTGTCTTTGTCTTGGAACGCCATCATGATTTCACACATATATGAGTGACATAGTAATTAACTAGCGTCTATGGGACTTTATACACTAGTCATGCAATACCAAACCATGTCCCTGTATACCATGATGTGGTTAGACACATATGAGTGACACAGTGATGAACTGATGTCTATGGGACTACATACACAAGTCCTGCAATACCAAACCATGCCCCTGTATACCATTATGGTGTTACACACGTGTGACAAAGTGATGAACTAGTGTCTATGGGACTTTATATACTAGTCATGCTCTACCAAACCATGTCCCTGTACACCATGATGTGGTTAGACACATATGAGTGACACAGGGATGAACTTGTCTCTATGGGACTACATACACAAGTCCTGCCATACAAAACCATGTCCCTATATACCATGATGGTGTTACACACATATGAGTGACACAGTGATGAACTGATGTCGATGGGACTATATACACAAGTCCTGCAATACCACACCATGTCCCTGTATACCGTGATGGTCTTACACACATGGGAAACAGTGATGAACTAGTGTCTATGGGACTTTATACATTAGTCCTGCTATACCAAACCATGTCCCTGTATACCATGATGGTGTTACACATGTGTGAAACAGTGATGAACTAGTGTCTATGGGACTTTATACACTAGTCCTGCTATATCAAACCATGTCCCTGTATACCATGATGTGGTTACACACGTGTGACAGTGATAAACTAGTGTCTATGGGACTTTATATACTAGTCATACTCTACCAAACCATGTCCCTGTATACCATGATGGTATTACACACATACGAGTGACACAGCGAGGAACTGGTGTCTATTAGACTACATACACAAGTCCTGCTACACCAAACCATATCCCTGTGTACCATGATGGTTATACACTCATAGGAGAGATGCAGTGATGAACTGGAGTCTATGGGACTACATACACTAGTCCTGCTATACCAAACCATGTCCCTGTATTCCATGATGGTGTTACACACATATGAGTGACACAGTGATGAACTAGTGTCTATGGGACTTTATACACTAGTCATGCTCTACCAAACCATGTCTCCCTATACCATGATGGTGTTACACACATATGAGTGACACAGTGATTGACTTGTCTCTATGGGACTATATACACATCTACTGCCATACCAAACCACGTCCCTGTATACTATCATGGTGTTACACACATTTGAGTGACACAGTGAAGAACTGGTGTCTATGGGACTACATACACAAGTCCTGCTGTACCAAACCATGTCCCTGTATACCATGATGTGGTTACACACATATGAGTGACACAGTGATGAACTGATGTCGATGGGACTACATTCACAAGTCCTGCTTTACCAAATCATATCCCTGTATACCATGATGGTATTACACACATAGGAGAGATGCAGTGAAGAACTGGAGTCTATGGGACTACATACACAAGTCCTTCAATACCAAACCATGTCCCTGTATACCATGATGGTGTTACACACATGTGAATCAGTGATGAACTAGTGTCGATAAGACTTCATACACTAGTCATGCTATACCAAACCATGCCCCTGTATACCATAATGGTGTTACACACGTGTGACACAGTGATGGACTAGTGTCTATGGGACTTTATACACAAGTCCTGCTATACCAAACCATGCCCCTGTATACCATAATGTGGTTACAGACGTATGGGTGACACCGTGAGAAACTGGTGTCTATAGGACTACGTTCACAAGTCCTGCAATACCACACCATGTCCCTGTATACTATGATTGTGTTACACACATATGAAACAGTGATGAACTAGTGTCTATGGGACTTTATACTCAAGTCATGCCATACCACACCATGTCCCTGTATACTATTATGGTGTTACACACATATGAGTGACACAGTGATGAACTGGGTAGGGTTGCACCAGCTGTTTGTAAGTTTTTTTCTTAAATTAAAATGAAAAGTCCACACTAGAGGCTTAGTAACTTGTCTTTGTCTTGGAACGCCATCATGATTTCACACATATATGAGTGACATAGTAATTAACTAGTGTCTATGGGACTTTATACACTAGTCTTGCTGTACCAAACCATGTCCCTTTATACCATGATAGTGTTACGCACATATGAGTGACACAGTGATGAACTGGGTAGGGTTGCACCAGCTGTTTGTAAGTTCTTTTTTAAATTCAAATGAAAGGTCCACACTAGAGGCTTAGTAACTTGTCTTTGTCTTGGAACGCCATCATGATTTCACACATATATGAGTGACATAGTAATTAACCAGTGTCTATGGGACTTTATACACTAGTCCTGCTATATCAAACCATGTCCCTGTATACCATGATGTGGTTACACACATATGAGTAACACAATGATGAACTAGTGTCTATGGGACTTTATACACAAGCCCTGCTATATCAAACCATGTCCCTGTATACCATGATGGTGTTACACACATATGAGTGACACAGTGATGAACTGGGTAGGGTTGCACCAGCTGTTCGTAAGTTTTTTCTTAAATTCAAATGAAAAGTCCACACTAGAGGCTTAGTAACTTGTCTTTGTCTTGGAACACCGTCATGATGTTACACATATATGAGTGACATAGTAATGCACTGTTGTCAATGGGACTGCATACACAAGTCCTGCTATATCAAACCATGTACCTCTATACCTTGATGGTGTTACACACATATGAGTGATGAACTGATGTCTATGAATGGATGGATGGATGGATGGATGGATGGATGAATAGATGGATGAACAGATGGATGGATGGATGGAAAAAAGACATGGATGGATGGATGGATGGATGGACAGATGGATGGAAAAAAAGACATGGATGGATGGATGGACAGATGGACAGATGGATGGATGAACGGATAGACGGATGGATAGATGGATGGATGGATGGACAGATGGACGGACAGATGAACGGACGAATGGAAAAAAGACATATGGATGGATGGATGGATGGATGGAGAAAAGACATATAGATGGATCGATGGACAGATGGAAAAAAGATTTATGGATGGATGGATGAATAAAAAGACATGGATGGATGGATGAGCTGTAGTTAGAATAATAGTTCATGGTTGTGTTCCACTAAGCCCTATTCATATAGAACGTTCCAACATTTAACATAAAAAAAGAAACATTAAAGCAATCTCTTTTACGTCTAATTTGCTTTCAAAGTACTTTTTGCAGTTCAGTTTGAGCAATCATCATACTGACACTTGTGCTCCCTTCATAGTGCACTTTGAAATCATTTATGCCATGTTGAATTCAGCCGTGGCTCATGACAAAAGCTATAGGTGACCTTTGGAATGCAGAATGTACATTATGTCTCCAAAGCTTGGGAAAACAAAAATATATTGGCTACGTTAATGGTTTTAATTTATAGTAGCCTAGGCTATTTATTAAGAAATGTATGTACTGTATATGACATGGGCCTATAGGCTAGAACAGGGGTCACCAATCTCGGTCCTGGAGGGCCGGTGTCCCTGCAGAGTTTAGCTCCAACTTGCCTTAACACACCTGCCTGGATGTTTCAAGTATACCTAGTAAGACCTTGATTAGCTTGTTCAGGTGTGTTTGATTAGAGTTGGAGCTAAAATCTGTAGGGCACTGGCCCTCCAGGAACAAGTTTGGTGACCCCTGGGCTAGAACATTGCTGCAGCAGTGATATGAATGTGTCAAATTTGTAAAAGTAGACTATAATAAAAAAAACATAATAGACTACTTAAAAATTAAAAACTACAAAAAAAATTATATTATATATATATATATATATATATATATATATATATATATATATATATATATATATATATATATATATATATATATATATATATATATATATACACATATACAGTTTAATTCAGAATTATTAGCCCCCCCTGATTTATTAGCCCCCCTGTTTAATTTTTTTCCCAATTTCTGTTTAACAGAGAAATTTTTTTCAACACATTTCTGTACATAATAGTTTAATAACTCATTTCTAATAACTGATTTATTTTATCTTTGCCATGATGACAGTGAATAATATTTGACTCGATATTTTTCAAGACACTTCTATACAGCTTAAAGTGACATTTAAAAGCTTAACTAGGTTAATTAGGGTAACTAGTTTGTTCTGTAGACTATTGAAAAAGCTATAAGGGGCTAATAATTTTGACCTTAAAATGGGTTTTAAAAAATTTAAAACTGCTTTTATTCCAGCCAAAATAAAACAAATAAGACTTTCTCCAGAAGAACAAATATTATCAGACATACTGTGAAAATTTCCTTGCTCTGTTAAACATCATTTGAGAAATATTTAAAAAAGAAAAAAAAATTCAAAGGGGGCTAATAATTCTGACTTCAACTGTATATATATATATATATATATATATATATTCACATATACATACACAGTTGAAGTCAGAATTATTAGCCCCCATTTATTTTTTTTCCCAATTTCTGTTTAATGGAGGGAAGATTTATTCAACACATTTCTAAACATAATATTTTTAGCAACTAATTTCTTATAACTCATGATGACAGTAAATAATATTTTATTAGATATTCCTAAAGACACTTCTATACAGCTTAAAGTGACATTTAAAGGCTTCACTAGGGTAATTAGGGTAACTAGGCAGGTTAGGGTAATTAGGCAAGTTATTGTATAATGATCGTTTGTTCTGTAGACGGAAAAAATGCTTAAAGGGGCTTATAATTTTTACCTTAAAATGGTTTTTAAAAAATGTAAAACTGCTTTTATTCTAGCTGAAATAAAACAAATAAGACTTTCTCCAGAAGAAAAAAATATTATCAGACATACTGTGAAGATTTCCTTTCTCTGTTAAACATAATTTGGGAAATATAAAAAATAATAATATTAATTCAAAGGGGGGCTAATAATTCTGACTTCAACTATGTATATATATATATATATATATATATATATATATATATATATATATATATATATATATATATATATATATATATATATATATATATATATATATATATATATATATATATTTAATTATTATTTTATTATTATTAAGTTGGATATTGTTTTGTAATTTTATTTCTTAATAAGTAGCCTACTATAAATTAAAATTATTAACGTGACAATTTATATATAACATTAGAATATGAGTATTTTTATATTCTATTAATATTCCATATTCTATTCTAAAGCATAAAATCACTTACAAAACTCTGTTTTGTAAGTGATTTTATGTTTTAGAATATATTATGGAATATTCTCAATAATATTCATAAAGGAAACACAGGCCGTATATGTGCCATTTATATATATTTCAATTAATATGATTAATATGGAAAATGAGTGCATGTTTTTTTCCAAGACTAATATTGGATTTTTTTGTTAAAATGCATGTGCATGTAAAGCAATAATTTTCACAAAGAAAAAAGTTATGGGGATTTTCTTGAAAGTAGTTGCTAGTTCATCCCATTTAGAGCATCATTATGGACATTTTACTTGCTCTGTTAAACAAAATTTCCTTGCTCTGTTAAACATCATCTGGGAAATATAAAAAATAATAATATTAATTCAAAGGGGGGCTAATAATTCTGACTTCAACTATGAATATATATATATATATATATATATATATATATATATATATATATATATATATATATATATATATATATATATATATATATATTTTTTTTTTTTTTTTTTTTATTATTAAGTAGGATATTGTTTTGTAATTTTATTTCTTAATAAGTAGCCTACTATAAATTAAAATTATTAACGTGACAATTTATATATAACATTAGAATATGAGTATTTTCATATTCTATTAATATTCCATATTCTATTCTAAAGCATAAAATCACTTACAAAACTCTATTTTGTAAGTGATTTTATGTTTTAGAATATATTATGGAATATTCTCAATAATATTCATAAAGGAAACACAGGCCGTATATGTGCCGTTTATATATATATTTCAGTTAATATGGAAAACGAGTGCATGTTTTTTTCCAAGACTAATATTGGATTTTTTTAAAAATGCGTGTGCATGTAAAGCAATAATTTGCACAAAGAAAAAAGTTATGGGGATTTTCTCCTGAAGGTAGTTGCTACTCCATCCCATTTAGAGCATCATTATGGACATTTTACTTTATAACTAATGTAGTTCAAATGATGAATCTGTGACAGAGCAAGTAAAGTTTTGGGAAACACTCGTCACTGTATCGTTCTTATACCAAACGATGCATTGTACTATGATTGTGCAGCCAAGAGTTACGTTGTTGTTTGGGAAATGCACCCCTGTGCTGTTGTGTTGGCATTTCAGTTACTGCAAACTGCCCATGCTGCATCATTGGAAAAAAAAAAATTATTACAAATTTGTTAAATGTGTTTGTAGTTGTGTAAAATAATGTGAAAAATTTAAAGTTATTAGTTTTGTAAAGCAGAGTGTCTTTTGATTTAGTTGGTTACCTCAGATGTAGGCTTATTAATTCGCATGTGATTCAAATGGTGTGGGACACAGAAGATAGACTCAAGCTATTTTGCCATGCTTGAAGCTTAGAGGTGGAATATAATTAGAGTTAGTTTCTGTGTGCACAGGAGGAACCACAAACCATACCTGTGTCTGCCAGAAAACAGGAGTTGGTGTGCGGTTAACGGTTAAATGTTGGATCAGTTCACTTAAAGTAATCTTATTTGCACCAAATCATGGAAATGGTCCACATATGAGTTGGTCACGTAGTGTATTTATGCATTTAATCACTCACTTTTCTGACACACATACTCTAAATGACCCTCAATAAGCAGATCTAATTTCTTATTTAAATACGTAATTCCAAATAGTATTAAAATACAAGTTAATGTTTAAATTTCAAAGGTATACAAATATGTATATGTACATGCAACATATATTTAAAAATTTATCAAAAACATTTCCAGGTTTTGATGAATAAACTACTACATGTTTATACTTTACATTTAAGTACATCAGTTCTTTTTTGACTTTTTAAGAACAGAGCCATTTTTGATACATTTTTAAAAGCACATGGAATCTACACTGTTGTGATGTCACAATTGCATTGCATTCATTGCATGTGTGAGATTGAGAGAGTGTATGGGTGTTTCCCAGTACTGAGTTGTGGCTGGAAGGGCATCTACTGTGTATAACATATGCCAGAGTAGTTGGTGGATCATTCCTCTGTGGCAACCCCTGATAAATCAGTAACTAAAAAAAATGAATGAATGATTAAATAATAAAAATAAAGCTGCAAGTAGCGAAAAAAGAGACCTCACTGTGGCAATGATTTGCAATGAAAGGGTGGCGCTATGACTGTGACTCAATATCGGAACATAGATGTCTTCAGGAGAGGAATCTCAGTTTGTGAATTTTCAGGAAGATCAGACATTATGTGGCTGAGTTATAAGTACTTCCTCCTCAGTGGCGAAGCACTGAACTTTATCAGTCTGCCACGGACACGCCCTTTGGCGAAAACTATGGATCATCACAATTTATCATCACAAAGGCCTTTGGATTATACTAACAGAACTTGGATTCAATCTGATAAAATTGCTTGTAGGAGTTTGTTACAGTGTAAAACATTTCATTTAATGTAGCCAGCAGGTGGCGCTATAACTGTAACTGGATATTGGCATGTAAACGTGTTCAGGTCAGGACATCAAACACGTGAATTTTGAGGCAGATCGGATCATGCATGTCTGAGTTATAACAACTTCCTGTTTCGTGGTGAAACATCAAAGTTTGTGAGGTCACCACGGACACGCCCTTCCACGAAAACTCTGGATCTTCACAATTTAACATCGCCAAGGCCTTTAGATGACAAAAGCCAATTTTGGTGTCGATATGATAAAATCTCTAGGAGGAGTTTGTTAAAATACAATGACTGGAAATGGCAAAACCTCCACTTTTTTGAAAAGGAATTTAAAAATATCCCACTTCCTGTTCACGTTTGGATTTCGCTCCAAGACACTTTTTTGTAGGTTTTGGCATGTTTGATTTGTGTGTTAATTTTCATATGTGTGCGTGAAATGTAGCTTGGGGGCTACTCTGTCAAACGCACATAGGTGGCGCTGTCGAGCCATTTTGCCACACTCATTTCCGAAGCCCATATCAAACGTAAATATACACCACTTTTGGCGTGTGTGTAAAGTTTTGTGAGTTTTCGAGCATGTTTAGACCCTTAAAAATGCTATTCATTAGAAAAGGGAAATTTCCCGGGAAATTGTAAACATCACATCATGGTTTAAGGGGACAGTTGTAAAATTTCCCGGGAAATTGTATTGTATGAAGACATCACATCATGGTTTAAGGGGACAGTTGTAAAATTTATACACATGCACATCATGGTATGTAGGGTCAATTTTTCAAATGCCTAAAAAACTAATAAGGGGCTTTATTAGGAGTCATAAAACAACATAGTGGGTCTCAGAATTACAGGGTCACGGAAGTGTCCCTCTATACCATGGTGACCCTGTAATGCTGGTGAGTAACCTGGTCTTTTGACCCTGTAAACCATGTATACAAGAACACACAGACACACACACACACACACACACACACACACAAACACACAAACACACACACACACTATAACGTTTCTCACAGCATTTCTCACATTAATCACAGTTTATTGAATATATTGTCGTTTACAAGAATTGTAAATATATAAGAAAATATGAGAAAATAATCAACCAAAAATAGTTCAGACAATAACAATATTTATTTTGACAATATTTACACATTTATCAATACTTTGTTTGAGTTTGAGTATAATATTCCACTGTTTCTATATTTTGCTATTCTTGCTTACATAAATGAACGATATATATATATATATATATATATATATATATATATATATATATATATATATATATATATATATATATATATAAATTATTATACACACACACTTTTGATTGTTGTTTCTATTAGTTACTGTTCACTAACATTTTATTAATTAAAATTGTTTACATTAAAAGTGCATCATTATTAAATGAATCAAATAGATAGCATTTTTTACTTTTTCACTTTGCACTCTCATTCTAACTCAGTGTTCAGGATTTTGAATTTGTGTTTTATTTAAAGGGATAGTTCATCGAAAATGTAAAAATCCTGTTATCATTTACTCACCCTTCACTTGTTCCAAACCTGTTTGACTTGTTTTCTTCTGTTGAACACTGAAGAAAATATTTAGAACAAATCTGGAAACCTGTAACCATTGACTTCCAAAGAAGGAAAAACAAATACTATAGAAGTCAATTGTAACAGGTTTTCAGTTTTCTTCATTTTCTTCAGTGGTGAACAGAATAAACAAACTAGTAAAGATTTGGAACGACTTGAGGGTGTGTAAACAGTGAGTAGATTTTTAATTTTATCTAAACTGTCTCGTTAATAATTGGGTCACAATTTATTTGAGATAAAATTCTCCCTATTAACAAACCATTAACTTATACTTTTAGCTCAATAAACTGCTAATTTGCTGCTTATTAATGATAGGTAAGGTAATAGTTGATTTTAGGTAAAGGGTAGGATTTGGGTAATAAGCCAATATACAGTAGTTAACAGTGGGAATTGGGACTTAAACTAAAGTGTTACCAATAAATGTAGATATAATTTTGAACTATAATTATATAGCCTAATCATGTTATGTAGGGAGCTGTTCATGAAAATCATTGTGTTTTTAAGAGAAGAGATGATTTTGTCATAGTTGTCGCATGTGTTGTGTAGTGTGTATGGGAATGTGTGGGTGAAGGCATCAAGATAAGGGTGTGATCCTGCTGGAAACAGGGCTGGTTTGTTTTCTGGATTTCAAATAGCAACATCATTTTCCAGAAATCACTTACCGCATCTTTGATAAGAATCATTGCCAGACATTCAAAAGTAGTCAGTATTACGTACATCAAAAAAGCACCGAGTTACTTTGCTGGTATTGACGTCAAAAAACTACCTTTCCAGTAGAGGCTGTTTTTGATGAATTCGTAAATAAGTCAAAGATTACTGAATTAAGTTATATATACATATATAAGTCCAGTTATTTCAGAATTTCATATTCGGTTCAACATTATTTACTATCAATTTATGATTTTTTTTACAAGACTTCATAGCATACATAGAAAATACTGACATTTTTTAGATTGCAGTTATTTTAACTTCATTGTAAACTGGAAAAAAAAATCACTGTTATTCTTATTTAAGCTATCGCAGAATTGTTTGTTTTGTTGTTATTTAGGCCATGTAAATTAAGTGATTAAATTGATGTTAATGTGTACTTTTTGTCCTGTGAGCTTTTTGCCAATCAATAGTTGGCCTGTTTTGTTAACTTAAAATTAACCAAGTTACAGGTTTTTCTTTTGCTAATATGTGAACACAAAACTAGTCACAAGAGTCATTTTTTTGAGAACAAAATTTATATAATCTGGTGAGCTTTCCATTGTTGTGTGGTTTGGTTTGTCAGGACAGGACAATATTTGGCTGAGATACAATTATTTCAATATCTGGAATCTGAGAGTACAAAAATCTAAAAATCAAAACACAGAGTAAATAACCTTTAATGTTGTCTAAAGTTTCTAATGATTGATAAAATCCAAAATTAGGTTTTAATAGATTTACAGAAGGTTATTTGCAAAATGTTTTCATGGAACATGAGCTTTACTTAATACTCTAATGATGTAATATTTATATATTAGATTTTACATTGAATGTTCTTCATATTTTAGTAGCTTAATTAAACTTCCAAACATCCAAAATAGGTAATTATTTTGCCATTACTGTACTATACTTGCCACATATATCACTTTTTTTAGTCTTAAATGTTTTAAAACTCTCTCAAATGTGTCTTCAAGTCAACTCTTTATCAAAGGTCCCAAAACAGTAGACAATCTAAAGAGAGATTGATTACAACAACTTGTTTAGCAGTGCTAGAATCAGGACAAGTGGATAGAAAGATTGTGCGCAAGTTGAGCTGGATTTATCAGAATAACCATAGTCTGTCCTGCAGGGGTTCTGGACTTCTTTAAGAGGAATGGGCTTATCATCTGGTTTGGTATTTCTCTGGCTGTCTCTTACCTAATAAAATATAAAAGTTAGTTATATGAAAATGTTTGAGCAGACAAACCAGTGTGTTTGAGCATGTATGCATGGCATGTGTCTGTTTCTTACAATCTCAACATCTCTGAACACTCTCAGCAGATTTCCTCCCAAAGCATCTTTGATCTCATTATCTGACCAACCACGCCTGAGAAGTTCAACCACCAGGTCTGGGTACTTTGACACATCTTCTAGACCAACCGGCACCCTGGTGAAAACATATTATTTTTTAATTGTTACATTTTTGTTGTTAGTGTTATGGTTAGGGGTGGACATTATTTTTACTTTACCCCTGAAGTGCTTTGAAATGTGCATTTTTGTTTAAAGTGTGACGTAATTTCAGCTGAAACATGACGACAATGCCTGAAAATGAGTAGTTCTTCCCCTTTTTTAAAAAACAGCCAATAGCATTCTGTTGTGGCAGATACTAGAGAGCATTTGAGTATGAGGTGACGTCAGAAAAATTGTTTGATCCAATTAGGCAGTAGTGATAAACTACAAGCTTCGTATATACAGTTTACACAGTTTATATTTAATACAGTAGATATAGATTAAATATAATTTATATCAGCGGTCTCAAACTCAATTCCTGGAGGGCCACAACTCTGCATAGTTTGACTCCAACCAAGTCCAACTCACACCTGCTTAATAGTCTCTAGTATTATTGAACATCTTGATTAGTTGGATCAGTTGTGTTTGATTAGGGTTGGAGCGAAACTGTGCAGAGCTGTGGTCCTCCAGGAATCAAGTATATGATCTATATAGATATACAACGGGTGACACTTTAAAAGGAGCACTCATGCTGCGAGTGGCACCGCCGCTGGACTAAAGGAGTAAAAACGTGTTTTTAAGTATAAATGCCGCCAGGCGGCATAAAGGGATAGGATGCGAATGAACAGAAATATACAGTAGCTGTAAATACCCTGCTACTTGTAAATGAAGATGAAATAATGAAACAAAGCATTATAATTCCTTCATAATTGAATAAAAATTTGTCAACAAATTTATTATCATTGTAAATTAGTTAAGTGAAATGAGGATTCATTTTGGAAAGTAAAATAAAAGAAATAAAAGACAACTAAAATGAAAGTACAAACATACATACACAAATAAGTAGGCCTAAATAAATAAATAAATAAATAAAGCAGTGTTTTAGCCTAAATATAGAGAGATGTTCGATGTTTGTTATTTTAAAGTGATAGGACTAAGACAGTCAATAAATAAGCTTTTTCATTTACATTTTTCATTTACAGTTTATTTAGATATTTGGTGTTGATTATATTTTACTATCTCATTTTATATCTCAATTATTGAACACAAATAATAAAAAAATAATTAAATAGGCCTAAATAATTTTTTGTTTAAAGATATGCGATTAGACTGATACTGATACTAACATAATACTGATACTGATAAAAACAAAACTCTGATTTCACTGGGACTTCAAGAATATATTTTAATTGATTGGAGTATTTTTATCTAAGGTAAATTTGCTTTCGGGCGACGTGGTGGCGCAGCGGGTAGCACGTTCGCCTCACAGCTAGAAGGTCGCTGGTTCAAGCCTTGGCTGGGTCAGTTGGCATTTCTGTCTGGAGTTTGCATGTTCTCCCTGTGTTCGCATGGGTTTCCTCCTGGTGCTATGGTTTCACCCACAGTCCACAGACATGAGGTACAGGTGAATTGGATAAGCTAAAATTGACCGTAGGGTATGAGTGTGTGTGTATGTGAATGAGTGTGTATGGATGTTTCACAGTGATGGGTTGCAGCTGGAAGGGCATCCGCTGTGTAAAACATGCTGGATAAGTTGGCGGATCATTTCGCTGTTGTGACCCCAGATTAAAAAAGGGACTAAGCCGAAAAGAAAATGAATTAATGAACGAAATTTACTTTTACATACTAGATACTGAAACAAAATAATGGACTTTTTACTCCACTACATTTCCTGAAAGAAAGGTAAAAATTTATTATCCAGAGATTACTAAGTACTAAGAATTCATCACTTAGTACTTTTACCATCATTACTTAAGTGGATTAAAAAATAAAGTACTTTTGTACTCAAGAAAAAGGAGAACTTTACACTTTTACTGGAATAATATTTTATTAGGGTACCTGTACTTTTACTCAAGTGCCTAGTTTACTTGTACGCCACCACTGGTATGTGGTACTGTTTATTTGTCCACCTGTCTTAAAGGAGTCTTAAATAGTAATTAAAAATGTTTGATCCGCTCATAATATTAGCATAATTTTGCATAAAACAGTCTGTGAACAGCCTCTCTTTGAAACACTCTGAAGCCTGATTTATACTTTCGCCTGGCACCGTGTCGCAGACCTCTATTGACTGTGCGCACACCTCACGGAAAGAACAAGGTTTTTATACTTGATGCGTTCACCGTTGAGATATTCTTTAAACGACAGGGGGGCTATGTTATGTCATTAATATTCATTCAAGATTTTTAAACTAATTATTTTTATAAATTATTTTAATGATTATAAAGATTTTTATAACCATTCAAGATTTTTTTAAATCAAACTTTAATGCATAACATTTTTTTGTTTATATCTCTGACAGTTCTACCTATTGAACTTTATTAAAATATTAATGACAACAGAACATGGGTTGCTGATTAGTTAACCAGGCTTAACAAGTAAAGTAAAGGTAGTTACAGTACCTTTTCAAAGATTTACACGTTTGGTAACACTTTATTTTGATGGTCCATTTGAGTATTAGTAGACTATCTGCTTAATATGTTGATATGCTCCTTCAACAGACATTTAACTGACTATAAGCAACTTTGCAAGTACATGTTAACTTACACTAACCCTAACCTTAACCCCGACCCTATCCCCAATATGTCCAGCTTATCATTTAATGAGAATAAGTTGGCATGTAGATGCAGTGTAGCTTAAATTCAACAAACGCACAGTACATTAAAGGTAGACTTTAAGACTACCTTTAATTTTATATGGGGTATATTTGTGGTACTTTTTACTAAAATGTACAGGTTAGAAGCTAGTAGTTACCTTTTTAAAAACATACTCATACCTACCCAGTGACAGCTTTTTGTACCTTCTTCTGAAAGTGTAAACATGCCACATTTGTTTTTATTTAGTAAAAGTTAATGTCAGATTGCTGTTTTGTTCTTGGGAAACAACAATGACGTGACAGTAGTTTTTACACATAGTACAATATTTAACAGTGCAATCGAGGTTAAATAATGTTAACTTGTTAAAGTATTAAAAATATGGTTTAAAATAATTTAAATAATATTATTAATAATAACAACACTCAGTTTCACTAACAGATTTTTTTTTTTTTTTAGAGTTGGATAAACGTTTCCTTTTTATATTACAATGATCTCTGAGTCAAAAGATCAATATTTGATTTTTCAGTTCATGCTCCCTTTAAGAAATTCTCATTACATACAATACACATGCTTGACAATGCCTCGTACCATCAAGCTGCATGATCCTTAGATTACAATACAGGCAGTTTCTTGACTAATCTTCATGCTTACCTTGGCACACCATCATAATCTCCTCCAAATCCAATGATACTGGCATCAGCCACTTTCTTGATATGGTCGAAGTGATCTAAAGTTTACATATAGAGGTTAGGTTAAGACATCAAAGTGTTGATTTGTATCTGAAAGTGTTCAATGAAGGGAGTACTGTTTGCTTAGAGGTTGCTTTTAAGGTATTTTAACTTACCGGCCACATCTGAGAGGGTAGCATGTTCATTGCAGGTTACATAGTCATTATAAAAATTAACCATGACAATCCCCCTGTTTAATTTCTGAAACAGAAATTCATAAAATAGATAATTTGAAAAACATTACTGTTGGAACCTTTTACGGGTTGCAATTTTCTTTCGCACCACTAGAGGGTGTGTATGGTATTTATGCTCTTCTCACGATGAGCTGAGAGGTGTAGAAGAGGGTCAAACAAACTTTTTGACGGTTTTTGTTTTGATGTTTACTTTTTAATTTTGACAAAATGGACAATAAATGGATTGGAATATCCAACTTTATTTGCAAAAGGTATGGACATTTAACTTTATTATTGACCTGTTCAAGCAACAAGCACGTCAGAACCAACGACCAAAATATACGCATCTACAATTACTAAAAACGTTTAAATATTTCTCACAATAGATGATATTTAACTGCTAGTTTTATATTAAACTTTTTTTGCAATGTAATGTAAATGCAAATGTTGTTTTCTGCACTGCAAATGCAGTTTTCATGGAGTTCCAAAGGATTGTGACTCAACGGCTTTGCTACTGTTTATATTGTGTTTTCAAGAACCAAGGAAACTTACAGTGCTGCCATTCAGACATGATAATGGATGTTTCATGTCTGACATGCCCACTTTTGAATATGGTTGGGTGTAAACCTTTTGTAGGAGCCAAAACAAATCTCCAAACAAAAGTAGGCCGGTATATGAAACAACAAATACTGATTTTGGCAGAGTTAGACATGTTTCTGGGTCGACATAATTTAATGTTGAATTCCTGAAATCACACGGAAATGATTGCCAAAAAAATGGTGATAGTAAACATATTTCTCAAGTCTGATTAGACACTCTAACCCCAACAGTTGACTTTACTTTAAAATTGTGTGGAAACCTGTTTTAATAAATGAGACAAAGTTTGTCAATGAGGCGAAACTCAAGAGCCCAACTTGAATTAACATCCCATTAACCAAAGTCTCCAAATTATGTATTTTAGACATTTTTTATTAAATCTCTCAAAATCACAGCATAGAATCATCAAAAAGCACCAGCAGCTTCACTTATTACTGTACAAACCTGTTTGACTATTTCTGACCCTACGTCTACTCAAGTCCTTATTTACATTTATCGAGAACTAAGTTTTAAAGGGCATAAAGGGCACCTATGATAAAAATCCTCTTTTGTAAGCTGTTTGGACAGAACTGTCTGTAGGTATAATGTGTAAATAAACACAAGTTTCTTTTTTAAAATTTCCTGATGTTAAAATAGGACCCAAATACCAGTGATTCTGAGGCCCACCACAACGTAATGTAGGAGTGCGGTTTTCCCCACCCACTTTATTGATTGACAGATGCCATGTTTCTATAATAACATGTATACACATGTCCACAGAACAATTTTTGCGAAGAAACTGGGATTTAAACATCTGTCCCAACTCTCTGTGATTTTTAAGTTTTTAAAACCGAGCATGTTCGTAATAAAGAGAGTAAAATTGCTCTTAACTGCTATAATTACCACAGCTGTATGGTGTCAGTAAACGCTAATATGTGTGTGTGTACTGCAAACCGCATTTGTGTGTGACTCATCAGTTTAGAAAGGCTTAAATAAACTCCACCACATAGACGTGAAATAAACTTACATGGTATTTTTGACTAATGAGCTCTATTACAGCTTCATCCGTGTCTGTTTCTATCAGTGACGGCTGTTTATCTGACGTAAAGCAGGAAAAGCACACATGCATGTGGGAGGAGTGGATGGGAAGAAGCAGCTCATTTGCATTTAAAGTCACAGGCTACAAAAACAGGTACAATTCATAAGACACTGAGCATATTCTGGAGGCTATAACAAATTATCTGATGGGTATTTTGAGCTGAAACTTTACAGACACATTCTGGAGACACCAAAGTCTTATCTTACATCTTGTAAAAGGGGTAAAATAGGTGCCTTTTAAGGAGTCCCCATTGTGGTGAAGAGGGGTTGCTTTACCTGCTCCCTTTGATTCTTCGTTCCTCATATGTACTTTTATTTGTGTGCTGAAACTTTGTTTTATGACAAGACATACTAAAAGCAAAGTGATTGTTGCATAATTTTACTATCAGTTTTGATTCACTGATATTGTCAGTGATTTTAATCTTAATTATGCTATGTAGTTATCTCTAAACTGATAATAGAATACATTATTGAGGCCCAGCAGAGAATAGGTCATGTTTTAAAAACACATTGAACATCTGAATCTAAATGAAACACAGCGTGCACTGTGGCAAAATAAATAAATGAATACAAATTCACCATTGTTGAGATTTATGCTCAGATTCTTGATGTCTGTGTGTTTTAAGGGATTCATATGTACATTGTGTCTTTAAAACCTGTCCAAAGTACGTCTGGCTTTCGTTCTGCGATCAGTACAGTGTAATCAACACCACAGCACCATTATTATACATTAAAAAAAATCACTGACCAGTGAACCAAATGTTCATTTGACAAAGAAATATAACCAAGTAGCTTCTTGTTTTTATTGCCATAACATACAGTGGCAGCAATCTAAGACAAACCTAACAGTAAAGTTCACTCTTCATCAGTGGTGACATCAAATTTAAAATGTTTTATTCTCAATAACTGTGACTGAGGTCAAAGTCAAAAAGGTTAGCAAAAAGTGAAGTCGTTGATGCAGTTTGTGAAAATGTTTAAGGTTTGGGTATAATGTGATGTTATTTAATTAGATCTGTTTAGTTTCACCTTGTGCAAAAAATTAAGTAGTTTAAGGTAATGGATTTACATGTAAATTTGGCAATAATACACCATATTTTATTCACTGCATGCTGTTCAAATCCAAGCGTGAGCAATAGCACTTTTTATAATATTAATATGTTATTTTAGGTATAATAACTGGGACATTTGTTGTCTGTGTATAGTATACACAAAGCCACATAAGTCTCACTTCCTTTGATTTTTTTAGCTTATTTTGAAGTATTAAGAGGCAATAGTGGTTAACCTAGTTGATGGCTTTTAGTGTGAACAGATCAAAGAGTTCCAGAGAGCTGTTAAAATACCATACACTAAAGCAATCAGTGAAGAACAAATAGACTGGCACTATTAAAGGGTAACTTCATCCAAAATTATTAATTAATTAATTTTCCTTCAGTTTAGTCCCTTATTTATCAAGGATTGCCACAGCGGAATGAACAGTTAACTATTCTGGCATATGTTTTACGCAGTGTATGCCCTTCCAACCGCAACCCAGTATTGGGAAACACCCATACACTGACATTCATAGAATTACACACAAACATTATGGCCAATTTCTTCTTTCTTTTCGGCTTAGTCCCTTTATTATTTAGGGGTCGCCACAGCGGAATGAACCGCCAACTTATCCAGCATATGTTTTACACAGCGGATGCCCTTCCAGGATACCCAACACTGGGAAACACCCCCACACTCTTGCACACACTTACATACACTACTGCCAATTTAGCTTATTCAATTCACCTGTACTGCATGTCTTTGGATTGTGGGGAAAACCGGAGCACCCGCAGGAAACTTACGCAAACATGGGAAGAGCATGCAAATTCCACACAGAAACCCCAACTGACGCAGCCGATGCTCGAACCAGTGACCTTCTTGCTCTGAGGTGATTGTGCTCCCCACTGCGTATGGCCAATTTAGTTTATCCAATTCACTTATAGTGCATGTCTTTGGATTGTGAGGGAAACCGGAGCACCCGGAGGAAACCCGGGGAGAACATGCAAACTCAACACTGAAATGTCAGCTTGTCCAGCTGGGACTTAAACCAGCAACCTTCTTGCTGTGAGGCAACAGTACTAACCACTGAGCCACCGTGCTGCCCCACTCAAAATTATAATTATGTAAATAATTACTAAGTTACCTGATGTTCCAAACCCCTCACCTTCACAACAATTTTAGGTATTTTAGGTCAAATCTGAGAGCTCCTTTATCCTTCGTTGACAGCAAGGTTCACAACCAGAAAAATACCAAAAAACATCCTCAAAACTGATCATATGCCTTTAGTGGTTCAAGTATATTATTATCAACAAGAATACTTTAGTGCTCAAATAAAACAAAAATAAGGACAGGAGATCACTTTGCATTGATTTATACCCCAAATGGGCCAACAAAGCACAGGTGCATGCAAAGTATTATGTTACTGATATTGAAGATTTTGTTCAATGTGTGCACAACAGTATTCTGATTAAACCACTGAAGGCATATGGTCTATTTTGAAGATGTTTTTGGTATTTTTCTGAAATTGCTGTCTATGGAGGATAAGGGAGCTCTCAGATTTCACCTCAAATATCTTAATTTATGTGATGGATGGAGGTCTCAGGGGCTTGGATCAACATGAGGGTGAGTAATTAATGACATTATTTACATTTTTGGGTGTAGTAACACTTTAAGTCTAAAAAAATTATTAAATGTAACCCAACAGTTTATTCTGATTCTTAAATGTAATAGGGTGTGCTCTGTTTTCAGAATCTCAGAATTATTTCTCCATATGTAAAATTTCTAACAGATAGTGTCAGATGACTAAACTCACAGGGAATGCATACTACTGCATTTGTGTCACATAATGCAGTTTTAAGAATTTTTTAGGAAACTAAGCTGTTATGTAGATGTCAAAATATTATTTTTTTTTCTAACAGAGATGGGGAACTTGGAGAGACATTGTCATATATGGTTTGCTCCAAATATGTGAACACTATAATAAATTCCTTCAAAACCACTAGAAAGCTACAGGTATGTGTGTTTTATTAGGATTGGAGCTAAACTCTAGACTGTAAACTCATAGTTTTAGGGGATGTGAACTCCAGGGGTTCTCAAATACCTTAGTGCTCATAAACATGCCAAGAACAGCCTCAACTCGGAGACTTCTTCTGAAATCTGCCACTGGCTCTGATAGTGATTAAACATGAGAAATAATTATCCTGAGCTATATTTAATGGTCAGTCTTATTTATCTATTATTTATTGGCAAACAGCTGTGGTTAGCAATGATAGTTATTATTATTAGTTATCATTTATTAAATATTATTGTCCAGTCAATTCATTCATTCATTCGTTTTCCTTCAGGTTAGTCCCTTATTTATCAGGGGTTGCCACAGTGGAATGAACCACCAACTACTTCAGAATATATTTTAGACAGCAGATACCCTTCTAGCGCAGCCCAGCACTGGGAAACACTCAGACACTTATACACTACAGCCAATTTAGTTCATCCAATGTCTTTGGACTGTGGGGGAAACTAGAGCACAAAGAGGTAACATTGGGAGAACATGCAAACTCCACACAGAAATGCCAACTGGTCTAGCGACTCGAACCAGTGACCTTCTTGCTGTGAGGCGACAGTGCTAACCACTGAGTCACCGTGCTGCCCTTGTTCAATCAATAATATTAGCAAAAGTATTTTATTTTGAGAAACGGCATGTGTGTTTGTTAGTAATGGTGACTGACTTTAGTTCATCATTTCATTGCTATGCCTTTAAATGGTAACAAGAGACTTTCATTAAGAGTGGAAGAATAGGTACCAAAGAGTTTATATTGAAAGAGACCAATATAAGGGTGTAAACAAGGACTTTAGTTTTACAAGATGGAAGATCTGCACTGACTAGCACTGTCATGGGATTACACAATGAGAAATATATTAACAGCAGACAGTCAAATTATTGTTTTATTATGTACATGATCTGAGGAATAAGCAGCCTCTCTCAGTCAATCTCTTATAAATAATACTTTACATAAAAAAATAAACTATTAAGTTACTTAAACATTCCTTTGTTACTTGCTCTAATGCGAATGTTTTACTGCTATTTTTACCACATCACACAATATTAGTTCTTTCTATTTACACAATTGTACAGTTGAACCATTATAAAAACATAATATCATACGCATATCTGTGTGATATAACTCTATATTAACAAAGCTGAGATTACCTCAAATAACAGCCATAAAATATGTTAATATAAAGCCATATCACACAGCATCTTGATTGTAGATTACATTTTTGTTTCACAAAAGCAATATCTCACTTACAGTCATATATGACTGGTCATAAAAAGTAATATGTCACTTATGTAATTATATGACTTGCTATCTATCTCATGATAAACTACAGCATTTGGAGGTTGTAAGTTTATGGTGCGCTTACCACTTTTACGAGTACATCATCAGGAACATTTCTCTTGTGTTTACAGATGCTGTAGGCAGAAGAGTGGCTGAAGATGACAGGGGCTTTGGAGATGTCCAGCACCTGGTTCATCACTTTCTCTGACACATGAGACAAGTCAATAAGCATTCCAATGCGGTTCATTTCCCAGATCACTTGCTGAAAGGATCAAACAAACTGATGACCACATATGCAACAATAGTCTAAAACTTTCTCTAAAGCAAGACAGGACATTCTACTGTATCCACAACTATGTTCCAAGTTAAAGAGCACCTATGATGAAAATCATCTTTTGGGAGCTGTTTGGAGGTATAGTGTGTCCACAGTCATATTGGGGTGATATAAAGACAATAAGTTTTTTAATTTCCTGATGTTAAAATAGGATCCAAATCCCTCCCATTTTGAGGCCCACTGCAATGTGAGATAGGAGTTTGGTTTCCCCGCTCACCGAAATTGCTTGAAAGCCACCTATTAACATGTCTCCACAACCTGATCTCATAAGAAAACCTAACTATTTTACATTTTGTCAGTTTAGTGGCTAATTTTTACGAATTTTTACGAAACTCAACAGTCATTGGGTAATGAGCAAATCATACTAAATTGTACAAATTAGATCGTATGAATTCATTCGAATTAGCCACTAAATCAAAAAGTTACCAATTGCTGTGAGATTGCGTTGAACTCAATAGTAATGCGTATAATCATATCAACAAGACAGGACGTGCGCAAAACAACTGGGATTAAAAGATCTATTCAGCTCGCTGTGAACATCAATCATCATCAAATGTGGTCAAGAATGAGTTTCACAAGTTTAAAACCTTTTTAAAACAGTGTATGTTTGTGATAAAGAAAACACAGTAAAATCGTCAGTACAATTATAAAAGAGGATGCTTTAATCCCGGTTTGTGGACGTTAAGTCAGGTTTATTTTGTACAATAACATAACGGATATCCATAGAGCAGTGGATATTAACGTATATCCTGTCACATTTGTCATGCAAAAACAGTGCAAAGTTAAACGCGTGAGCTGTGTGTGTGTATGCGTGCGTGAACTTCGTTATGACATTGTGTGTGACTCATCATTGCAGAAAAGCTTGAATTAACTCCCCAACAAATATATTAAATAAACATTAAGAAAGTTCTTACTGTAGTATTTATCACAAACGTTGTGTGAGATCTGCTTCCTTCATGTCTGTCACTGTGCTGTTTATCTGACACAGCCTGAGAATAAGACACGCTCTGACAGGCATGTGGGAACGGTGGACGGGGAGTACTTGCTCATTTGCATTAAAGGCACAGGCAACAAAAATAGCTACAATGTGGTCAGAGCTGAAAATTCCAATATTCTGAAAGGTATAATAAATAATCTGATGGGTGTTTTGAGCTGAAACTTTACAGACACAATCTGGAAACACAAAAGACTTATATTAAATCTTGAAAAAAGAGTAAAATAGGTGCCCTTTAACATGGTAAATGTAAAAATCTATTAATTGCAATTAATTAATTGACAACCCTTAAAACAATAATATATCACACATTCTAAAGACTAAATTCTTCATAAATGGAATCTATAATTTGAAACCAAAAAGTTGAAAATATCAAAATCTGTAATATCCAAATACTGTTTTATTATCATTTTTCAAATCTTAGACAAAATTAAGGAATCAATTGGTGATAAGAATCTTAAAATGACCCTTGAAATGCATTTTGATTAATTTATTGTACTAAATTAATTGTAATTAAGGATGCCTAAATAACACAATATAGCCTATATATAATTTTCATATATCATGTCTTTATATAGTTCATAGAAGAATAAATTAGCAATAAATAAATAAATAAACAAACAAACTGAATTTATGGAAAATAAATGATTTTGTAAATAGATATTTCAATAATTTTAAGGATCAAACCAAACCATTACCGTCATTTAAATACATTTGGCTGTAACCTTTATTTTATTGTTTGCACAATTATATATTGGTTTAGGTGGTATAACCAAAAGTGTGTTAAGTGTATCTAACCTTGCCGAATTCAGACAAACCAATATTTGACACAGGATTGGATTCTGTGTCCATCAGCCAGTTGTCTGCCCTAGAAGGAAGTGAGATAACAATGTTGTAGCGGGAAAAAAACCAATGTTATTTTAAGAGAGAAATTTAAATGTCTTCCTCAATCAGATGTGCATGTGCGCTACTGTGGCTTTTGTCAATTCCTAGGAAAACTAACATTGCTTTGATTTCAGCCCGCACTTTATCTCGAAATGCCAAATCTGTGAAGAGATCATGTTTTGAAGACAGTTGGCACCGGCCTGGAGTTTCCCTCAGTTTCCATTCACTTTCTAAAGCAGCTGTCAGTGTGTGATATGGGCGTGTTGCCAAAAAAGCACTGTATTGTAGGGTGTAAAAACACCTTTGGCAGTTCCCTTTCCCGACAGGTTCATGTTTACTTTCCTCCAAACTCATGAGATATTTTTAAATTTGAATTTCCTTACAATGCAGGATAAACCAGTTTGTAATTTTTTTGGAAGTTGATCAATTTCAGATTATGCTGTAATAGGTCAGATACAGTTGAAGTCAGAATTATTAGCCCCCCCCACCCCGTCTTTAATTTTTTTTTCTTTTTGAAATATTTGCCAAAGTGAAGTTTATTTATAAACTAAATTCGAGAGGATCACGTGCTCATGATGGCTAGAGGCTGGATCCGCATTATCCAATTCTCAATGCACCAATAAGATGGCTCCTTAGCCACTACAAATACCCTGGGTTACGTACCACCGCTATCTTTGTTTTGAAGATTCCCCTCTTCCACCCCTACTCCTCCTTCCTAGATGGGTGACATGGTGGCCCAGTGCTTAGCACTGTTGTCTCACAGCAAGAACGTCTCTGGTTCCAGGCTTTACCAAACCAGCAGACGTTTCTGTGTAAAGTTTGCACTTTCTCCCCGTGCTCATGTGGGTTTCCCCCGGTTTCCTCCCACCATCCAAAAACATGCAACTTAAGTTAATTGACTAATCCAAACCAGCAACATAGACATGCTCTTAGTAAGTAGTTATCGCTTAAGAGCAATCACTATCTGTTCATCAGTTACTACGGCAGGGGAGTTCTCGAGATCTATCTGAGCTCAAACTCCCCTCTCGCCTTGCAACGGGAGGGAACCTCGGGCTCGAGGATCTTATGAGCTCAGGGCTCTCTCCCGGGACAGCATGCCAAACAAGCTTATTATTAATTATCAGCTAAGTGTGAACTCTTGAATGATGTTTAACAGAGCAAGGAAATTTTCACAGTATGTCTGATAATATTTTTTTTCTTCTGGAGGAAGTCTTGTTTGTTTTATCTCGGCTAGAATAAAAGAAGTTTTACATTTTTTAAAAACCATTTCAAGGTCAAAATTATTAGCCCCTTTAAGCTATTTTTTTTTTTTTCAATTTTGTTTTGCAAAACAAACCATCGTTATACAATAACCAGCCTAATTACTCTAACCTGCCGAGTTAACCTAATTAACTTAGTTAAGCCTTTAAATGTCACTTTAAGCTGTATAGAAAAAAGAATAGAGTATAGAAGTATAGAATATATATGTGAATATATATGTGTATATAAATATATATGTATAGAAGCTGTCTTAAAAATATCTAGTAAAATATTATTTAATGTCATCATGGCAAAGATAGAATAAATCATTTATTAAAACTATTATGTTTACAAATGTGTTGAAAAAAATCTTTCCGTTAAACAAGAATTGGGGAAAAAATAAACAGGGGGCCTAATAATTCAGGGGGTCTAATAATTCTGATTGCAACTGTATGTTTCGAGTACGGTCACTCACCAGGGTGTATTGCAGCTGTGTGTGAGAGTAAGATATCGGACCCCCAGTTGGTACATTGTGCGCAGGGTACCCAGACTGCTGTCAATCGAATGCCCACCTTCTACGCCAATCAGACTGGCTGTCTTATTCTGTTCAAATGCATCCATTATATCTGTAACCACATTTTAGTTATAGTTTAAATTAAAAACAGTTATAAATATGCACACATTTTTTTAATTTCTCAGATGTTGCAACAGTATATCATTTATTATGTTGGTGCATTGGTGCACGACGGGTGTGATTTTGCCAAGAAGGATGCAGCCCTGGATTAACAACTATGTTGATGCTGAAACATCATTCTTGTTCGAAAATGTAATCCAGGCCCAATTCGTATCCCTAAACTTAACCATAACTGTAAATTACAGTCAGAGGGGAATAACAGTTGGATAACAATTGTATATGACCCTAACTGCCTTAACTTAGCATAAACTGTCAATTTATCTCATAAATCTTTTTGGCTTATTGGAATGTTGTTCCTGGATCAACATATATCCACAGATAGTCCTACTCGGTGGAATCACACTAACCATCAGTGCCAACCCAGGTTCATTATTGATAAGTATTCCTATATAAATTTCTGGAGATCGCAAAATACGTCCCAGGAGTTTTGTTTTATTCGCAGTTTTTGTTTTCACGAATCCACCAGAGGTTGCTTTGTATGATTTTTCAGATCTCAAATTTCTCTTGTGAGTGCCATTCACACCTGCTGTTCTTGTGAAACACACCAAAAGGCAATGTCAGCTGACTGACTGACCAACCGACCGATCAACCTCACCCACCCCCTTCTCTAAACTCAGCGGATAGTATTTTCAAAAGCACCGACTGACCCGATCACCCACTTCCCTAAACCCAACCAACAGTGTTTTTAAAAGCAATCTAGAAAAGGAAAAGACCTTGTGGTCGCCTGATTTTTATCACGTCTTCAGATCTTACCACATTCTCGCCCTGTGATTTACTTTCTGGAACCGTTTTTCACCAGACTTAAATACAGTCATCACGGTCAACTCCTCTTTGCATCTCAAGTCTGCTGAGGTATGCGGGGAGCTACTGGGCAAACTGGTAACAGTGGAAAAGATGTCTACACGGAGGTAAGTGGTCAGCTGGTAGCGCGAAAAGAAAAAGAAACCGTTGACTGTGTCATACCACCCCGTAGCATTTTTTTGAAGACAAAATGCAGCCATACGTAGCTCTGGATATATAATTCATGCTCTCTAGAAATGTATACAGGTGGGCATTTTTACAATGAGCCTGTGTTGATCAGTGCACAATTTGTGATTTTTGGACACAAGCTGCCCACCAGAGACAAAATAAACTCCGTATACATCAGATCATACATCATCAGTTTTTTAAGATTCCATGACACTCCACAGCCTCTATTTGAGGCAAACTGCTGAAATGTAAATTCATTGAAAACATAATAAAATTTCACATCTGCTGTTTTGTCTTTTTAAATTAGTGTATTGAAGATTACAGTTTTTTAATTGTGGAAACTTTTAATTGTCACGATCAAGTCTAATCTGTCAATGCTCAAGCTTCTGTTCTTGACTCATTAATTTCCACTTTAACTGCTGAAACTTTTAATTCTGACACTTTAATCAAATCTGTGAATGCTCAAGCTTCTGTTCTTGATCAATTCAGAGTTAAACATGTGAATTCCTTAAATGCAGACTCTCCTGACCGGATCATTTGAATCAGTCAATGATTAACTGCAGAATCACTCTGACCTGATCATTTGAATCAGTCAATTGTTAACTGCAGAATCACTCTGATCGGATCTTTTGAATCACTGAGTTGATCTGAGATGCAGATAGATCAGTTCAGTTTACAATATTTGTTCAGTGCGATTTGTGAAATGACAACTGAAGAGAATCAGCTTTTTCATTCAACATCAACATTCATTCATTTTCTTGTCAGCTTAGTCCCTTTATTAATCTGGGGTCACCACAGCAGAATGAACCGCCAATTCATCCAGCATTTGTTTTATGCAGCGGATGCCCTTTCAGCCACAACCCATCTCTGGGAAACATCCACACACACTCATTCACAACAGCCAATTTAGCCTACCCAATTCACCTGTACCGCATGTCTTTGACCCGTGGGGGAAACTGGAGCACCCAGAGGAAACCCACACAAACGGAGGGAGAACATGCAAACTCCACACAGAAACACCAACTGACCCAGCCGAGGCTCGAACCAGCAACCTTCTTGCAGTGAGGCGACAGCACTACCTACTGTGCCACTGCATTGCCCAAATCAAACATTTACTAATACTATCCTCTCTGAGTGAAGGTTCTACATGTTTTAAGACATCCAGTGGTGTAAAAGGTTTGATATTATGCATAGTAATGTAGTGACGTAAAATAAAACACAGCACATAATGTAGAAAAACCCCAACATTCTAAAAACGTAGCCCTATATACATTTCTGAATATTTGCAAATTATGTATCCAGCAAAACGTATAGCTGCATTTCGTCTTTATAATGAACACTACGTAGGGGTATGATGCCATTCCTTTTCACGCTTACCAGCTCACCGCTTACCACCAAGTGGATGGCTTTTCCGCTGTTTCCAGTGGTCAAGTGGCTCGTTGTGTACGTTAAAGGACTTGAGATGCAAAGTGAAGTTGACCATGACGATGGGGTTCGTGTCCAGTGAAGAACAGTTCCAGAAAGCAGATAAGACAAAGCCAAAAAACAAACAAATAAATAACAGGGTGGAAATGTGAGAAAATTTGTAGATATGGTAAAAATTTGGCTGCCGCAAGGATTTTTTCTTTTTCTGGAATGCTTTTGAAAACACTGTTGGTTGGGTTTAGGGAAGGGGGAGGGTGGGGGATATCTGCCGGTTTGGTCATTCAGTCAGTCAGTCAGTCGATAGCGGCTTCTGGTGGATTTACGTGAGAACAGCAGACCGAATGGCACTTGTGACAGAAATTTGAGATCTCAAAAAGCGTAAACACCAGCCTCTGGAGGATTTGCAAAAACAAAAACTGCAAAAAAAAAACAACAACAAAAAATGTAGCTCCAGGGACATATTTGGCACTCTTCAGAAATGTATATAGAACTATATTTTCCAAAAAATGAGCCAGGGTTAAAAAAACATGTACATTGAAAAAAATTGTTTATTTACACATTTTTTTCTTTAGAGGTAAGTGGCTGCAAACAATTCATATTCACTGAATTTAAACAAATTAATTTTAGTTATGTTCAACTTAATTTGTTTGTTTAAACTCGTTTCATTTGTTTGCAACCATTCATCTGAAAAAAAAATTGTAAATCCAATGAATAATTTTTTCAGTGTACCTAAATACAGTGATAAAGTAAAAATATTGTTACTCTCAACTAATTTGAACATGTCATGGATGCTGATGAGTTTTCTTGCAAACAGTATGTTCATTTGCAAATGTTAGAATCTTAAAGGGATAGTTCACCCAAAACTAAAAAAAATCTGTCGTCATTTACTCGTTCCAAACCAGTTTGACTTTCTGTCTTTTCTTGAACACAAAGGTATTTGTTTAGAAAAAAGTTGGAAACCTGTAACCGTTGACTTGCACAGTATTTGATTTTCCTATCATGGAAGTCAGGGATTACAGGTTTTTCAGCTTTCTTCAAAATATCTTCTTCTGTGTTCAACAGAAAACATAAACTACGCTTGCAACAAATGAGGGTTGAGTAAATGATGACAGCATTTTCAGTTTTGAGTAAACTATCCTTTTAACTCTAGTGCACAGCATGACATGGCTTTGTGTCTGACAAGCTACAGTCATAAAGGACTACTATAAATTGTGCAGTAGGCATCTGGTTTAATCAGTTCCCTCCTGACAGTAAAATAATAAATGTTTCCACTTTTCCAGTTCCTTTTTCTTATAATGCCACAAATACTGAGGCCTGTTCCTGTGGGTGCACTGAAACCGTCACATTACACCATACTGACCTTTATTTGATTTACTTTAAGTGGGATTTAAATTCACTACCTTTTCACATGGCTTACCTTGACTGCTAGCAGCAAATTTGAAATCATCTGGGTATTTGTCACACATCCTGTGAATTACATCAATCTGCTCCAAGGTCTGTCTGACTGCATCTTTGTTCTGGGTATCACATGGTACATAGGCTGCCCAGAACTGCATCAGAAAATCAAAACCATTCACATGTTGTGTGTGTGTGTGTGTTAGGGCTAGGTTTAGGGGATATAATATACAGTGTAAAAGTATATTAAATAAATCATTAAACCATTACATCTATGGAGAATGTCTGGGATTTATTGTGGGGACCAAATAACACCAACCATTTTTTACTTTAAAGGAAATGTCTCATTCACATGATGAGTAATTCAGCTTTCAAATCATTTAGAATGAAGTGTTTTGAAAAGGTAAAAATGCAGAACATTTTCTGTTAGTGTTTGAGGTAAGGAGATTGATCATACAGTTTGTACATTATAAAATGCATTATGTCTATAGGAAGTCCCCACAAAGATTGCTATACAAGTATGTGTGTATGTGTGTACCTGTGCTGAGAGGCGCCCGTGTTTGATTTTTTCAATGTTGGTGTGTGTGGAGTTTAGTCTGTGCAAGTCCACATCATTGAGCTGATTATTAAACAAGTTTCTCATCTGCCAGGGCAAGTCATTGTGCCTGTTTATTGAGAGATTTAAAAAAAAATAACAATGATAAAAAGAAAAGATAATTAGAGAATCCAAGAGAAACATTTTGTAACTGTCATTGTTCCGACAAGACATTTGTAAGATCAAATAAGGTAAGAAATGCAATTAATTTTCACAATTGTAATCTACTGTATAAATAAAGGCAAGGCAAGTTTATTTACATAGAACATTTCATACACAATGGTAATTGAAAGTGCTTTACATGAACAAAAATACAAGAAACATAAAATACAAGTATAAGAAATAAAAACAACAAAGAATAAAAATGATTAAAAACGGAATAAAAATGTGTTAAAAACAACCCAGACTCATTCTGAATATGGAGCCCCTTTATACATTTCTGGAGAGCAGCAAATACGTCCCAGGAGGTGTGTTTTTTTGCAGTTTTTATTTTCACAAATCCACCAGAGGCCGCTGTGAATGAAGCCCCACCTACTAGTACAGTAGCCAATCATCGATTGCTGTAGACTGACATTTCTCCATGGAGAATCTCGGATCAGATGTGTGCTTTAACAACAGTTTGGTGGTCAGAAAAAGCACTGAAATCTCAGTGAATTCTTGCTCCACAGACATAAGAAATATACCCACATAAGGCTTGAAATCTGTACTTTTAAATGGACCCACTACATTGACAACAAATTTTTTTTGTTCTGTAATCTGTATGAAATGAACGAAAGGTCCAGTCCGTCCTGTCAAATGCACATCACATAACAGCAACTACTCAAAAGCCCACAAACTTGTAAACAAAGAGACGCTTTCATTTCTGGAGGAGATTTGCCATCAAGACCAAGCTGTGAATGACTTCAGAAGACCAGCGCGAAGCATTATCCAGAGGATGATAATGTGTAGAACGGCCATAAATGAGGTTGGTGTCGTGATCTCGTTTTTTTTTTCGAGTGCGCATGCGCATTAGCTCGGGCACCCTGAAAAAAATTTGAACGTCGAGTTGAACGTTTATAAACGAAACTTATTAGACAGCAGCTGTTTAATTTTATTGGTGATTCCAAAAATTTAATGTAACTGTAATCTTGGCAAACAGTTTTGGAGAATATGATGTTTCCCCATTCAGACAGAATGACCAAGCATACTGCCCGAGAGGCATTTTAAAGATGGCCGACGAGTGAAATGACTTGCCTTAAAGGGACTTTGTTTTGACCATGTCTTCAGATTTTACCACATTCTCACCCTGTTATTTACTTGTTTATTTTATTGGTCTCCTTTATTTTAACTCCTCTCTGCATTTCAAGTCCACCAACGTACATGGTGAGCTACTGGACAAACTGGTAACTGTGGGAAAGCTTTCCACACGGAGGTAAGCGGTCAGCTGTTAAGCACAAAAAGGAACGGCGTCATACCAGCCCGTAGCCTTTCTTGTAAAGATAAAATGCAACCATACTTACTTCTGGTTATATAATTTGCGATCTCCAGAAATGTATATAGGGGGACGTTTTCAGAATGAGCCTTTGTTGGTTAAAACAGGTTTTAAAGAAACAAAAAAAGAAAAGAAAGACATGAAACTTATTTGACTGATTGCACCCAGTCAGTTCTGAAAAGGTTGTAAAATGCAATGAAGTCTAGAATGTCTGTCTGAATTGTCAGTACCCGGTAACACTTTATTTTGATGGTCCATTTGAGTATTAGTAGACTGTTTGCTTAATATCTGTTGATACTGCTCCTTCAACAGACATTTAACTGACTATAAGAAACTTTGCAAGCACATGTCAACTTACAGTACACTAACCCTAACCCCAACCTAACAGTCTACTTATAATCTAATGAGAATTAGTTGGCATGTAAATGCAATGTAACTTAAATTCAACAAACGGACCATCAAAATAAAGTGTGACCCAGTACTCTTGTGTTAAATTGATACAATAAAAAAAGCATATTGTTTTCACCAGCAAACTTAACTGTACTTTGTAAATATTAAAAAATTTGATTTTGAATGCTGCACCACGCAAAAAAAAAAGTTGGTACAGTAGCGTAATAAAAAAGTTATAGAACATGCAAATTAAACAATGCACAATAAACAGAAACAGAGCAGTTTGGCAAGCAGAATGAACATGCTAGACTGGCCTCTCTGCAGTCCAGGTGTGCATTTCTAAAAACTAGCATTAGCCAACTAAGGTCGTGAGTTCCGTTGTCACAATTATAGTTCATTGATTTGATGTTTTAGTGGATAGATGGATTCAGGAAACACTGAATATCTGAACTATAATTGTGAAAACAGAAATTGTGACCTTAGTGCTTTAATGCACCCCTGGACTGCAGAGAAGGGTGTAGTTAGAAGGATAGTTCCTGGTTATGTTCTATTCTGAGTTATTCTAACTATGTCCAATTCCTGTTGCAAAAAATAAATAAATGAAAATAAATAAATAAACAATGGTCAGGGAATATTTTTAAATCCCTGAAAATAAATTTTAACTCGGATTCAAGAGACCTTCACTTCTACAGCACAATGCAGATTGTGTCAAAGCAGCTTTTCAGAGATGAGCTACACTCAGCAATGCAAAGAGAAATTAGATAGATAGATAGATAGATAGATAGATAGATAGATAGATAGATAGATAGATAGATAGATAGATAGATAGATAGATAGATAGATAGATAGATAGATAGATAGACAGATAGACAGATAGACAGACAGACAGACAGACTTACCCATCTATAAGTGGGGTTTCACCCATCAGTTTCAGTGCCCGTTCCATCAATTCATCTGCTACAGAGCTGAATGAGAAAACCAAGAGCACTAAACATAAAATCTTGACCCATTCCATCATCACCACACTATTTAGCCACTGTTACTCCTGAAATAACACTCGTTTAGCTCACTGCTAGATGTTTATCCTCCTCTCTGTGTACAGAGTCACTAAAATGCAGAGTCAAGGATAAGGTTCCCATAATAATTATGCACTTTGCCAAATGTCAGTTAATGTATAATTTTGGGCTGTAAAGTTGCCCCATGAACACGACAACTGTCACATAAAAGCCATATCTTTATTTTAATGATAGAGTAAGGCGATTGTGGTAAAGTACGGCATGTGATACTTTTTCAAGTTCATGTTTAAAGTCTCTGCAGTCTCTGGACAATGTATTTAGAGAAATTCCTATGACTGGAGAGACTTAAATACAGCTTAGATTTTAACCTGCATATCGTCCATGGTACCCAAAGTTATAGCAGTCCAGGAATGCTAAGGGGTTAATGTATACTATCATTAGAAAGACATGTTCCCATACAAAAAGCAAACAAACAAATGTATACTCTATAACTGAAGAATACAGATGATACACTGTTAGGCTGTACTTGAATTGGTAACTCTTTCTTTTAAGCGAGGGTCCATTAGGTCATGAAATGTTTATAATTATGGCATGAATATGTTATGCATGCTTATGACAACTGTCGTTAAGTGTCATTTGTTCATTTGTCAGTGTCATTTTAAAGTCAAAGGTGATATTGATTGATTTGTCTTTGTTATGACTTGACATAACCAAATACATCACAACCTTGACATTATCAAGACAACATATTTCCACTGTAAACCCCACTGTTGCCATTACTAAATATATTAAGTTAATATAATTTGACGTTGCTTAATATACTAAGTTTTGGCATCAAAGCTTAAACATGTATGTTACCCATTAGGCAGCAAAAAACTTTTAATTAATATTTTAAGTTCTCTGAACTTAACATTTGGTCACACTTTTTTTTTGATGGTCCGTTTGTTAAATTTAAGTTACACTGCATCTGCATGCCAACTAATTCTCATTGGATTATAAGTAGACTGTTTGGTTGGGATTAGGGTTGGGGATGGGGTTAGGGTTAGTGTAAGTTGACATGTACTTGCAAAGTTTCTAATAGTCAGTTAAATGTCAGTTGAAGGAGTATATCAACAGACATTAAGCAGACACTCTATTAATACTCAAACGGACCATCAAAATAAAGTGTTACCTAACATTTTAATTTCTTTAAACGATTCACCATGTCTCTGTTTAAATAATTGGTTGCGCTTGAAATTTTGCCCTGACAACAGTGCTGATTGGTCGATATATGTTGTATGACACAAGGTGGTCATTTTGCTTGTGATGCTGAATTTTGCTGAAGCGCGGCAGGACAGAGGCACTACCTGAACTCATCTGACGAAAAAAAATAGTTTAATAAGTAAGTATATTTAAATGCTTATATACATTTTTTTAATTGATATACATGCAGGGTGTAGCACTGTTCGAGCAAGAAGGTCGCTGGTTCGAGTCCCGGCTGGGTCAGTTGGCAATTCTGTGTGGAGTTTGCATGTTCTCCCCATGTTGGTGTGGGTTTCCTCCAGGTGCTCCGGTTTCCCCCATAAGTCCAAAGACAATGTGCTATAGGTGAATTGGGTTAGCTAAAATTGTCCATAGTGTATGTATGAATGTCCTGGTCCTCCAGGTTGGGGGTTAAGTGTTGGGCTAATAACCCACCTCGTAAAAATTAGATGTTACGAAACACCAACATATTGCGGCTAAATATCAGCTTCGATATAAACGGCCCTGGGAGTAAGTAATAAGATTATAATAGCTGTAAAATTTGGAGGTTTAGTCTAATAGCCATTTTAAGTTATCTATACTTAAACATTTAGGTTAATTAAATGAAGAGACCACATTTGGTCAACTCAATTAAATAAGTTGTCAATTTCCCATTACTCAAACGAACTGATAATAATTTGGACGCTGAAGTATAAGGAGTGCTATCCTGCTGAAGAGTTTGCCCTCTCCTGTGGTTTGGAATGTAATGGACGGCACAAATGCCTTGATACCTCAGGCTGTTGATGTTGCCATCCACTCTGCAGATCTCTCGCACTCCCCCATACTGAATGTAAACCTAAACCATCATTTTTCCTTCACCAAACTTGACTGATTTCTAAATCTTGGGTCCATGTGGGTTCTAATAGGTCTTCAGCAGTATTTGTGATGATTGGGATGCAGTTCAACAGATGATTTAAAGTATGGAAAAAAATCTACCTTCTGCCACTTTTCCAAATGATCAACTAGACATTAAGTTATTGTTTTTTTTTGCTTCTACAACTTGCATCGATGACAAGACTTTTGTCAGGTAGTGTAGTGTATTTTAAAGAATACTGGTGGACGGCATCATTGCCTTCATAGTAATTATTTCCTACTATGAACATCAGTCGTCACCTTGGAATTATAAGGTTATATCTGAGTTCTGACTGATTTTGAGATATTGAGCTTCAAAGTTTTTTACATTCCATATAGCAAACAGTATGTGTGTAACATTTGTTTTTTTAAATAAAAAGTCTTAAAATGTAACAACTTATAACAATCATTCCATAATGTAAATGAGTCATTTAATAAGAATATGTCAATAATTCAATTTTGACAAAAATTTCAGATAGAAACTTATAATTCTACGGTGACGAAGTGGGTACCAGCATTTTTCAAAATATCTTCTTTTGTGTTCAACAGAAGAAAGAAATCATAAAAGTTTAAAACCACATGGGGGGGGGGGGGTAAATTGTGAGGTTATTTTCACTTTAGGGTGAACTACGCTTTTGTGTAATGTGAAATAAAAATATTTTGCGCAAAAACTTGCAGTATTTGTACTGTAGCACAAGTGAACTCTATGCTATGAGGAAACTGAATGCAACTGCGTCACTGCAGCAGAAATGAACACATCACCTTTAAACTTTCAAACGGAGGATGTTTCATTACCACAGTACAATAATGACCAAGTGGTCTGACACTTTTATCCACAGTCACTGACTCAAGGCCGCAACGCTCATGACTCACAACCTGTTACTTATGGTGAAAGAAGCAGCTTTTTAAAGGTACAGTTAAGTCACTACTTTCTGTATTATTCTTGACACATAAAGAAAGTGTTTCACGGCATGTTTCTGTTTCTATAAATCGATTCACACTTCCAGAACAAAAACGTGTGACATGCCAATTATCTTTATTTTTCTTCTTCTTCTTCATGTGAAACCAAATATGTAGAAAAAGTGGAGTTGGTTTATGGAAATCACCTTGATTGGACAAGTCACTATAATTTTAAATTTGTTATTCATAAATCATTTCTCACAAAACCGGCTGGGTTTCCATCTATCGAGAAAAAAAAAACTAGTATCTTTTGTAACATCTTTTTTTTTTCAAGCACATCCTCTTTGACGAAATTAACCTCCTGCTGATAACTCAAACACCACAAAATAAAATGTATCCATATTTTTCCCTATGGCTCTTCCTGTTGGCTCAAACTATACACCTGTCAAGCAATAACTCATTTTGAACATACCTTCAATATATGTTCAACATACTTTACAATATGTACTGTATTTCAAGAAGGCAATGCAAAACCATAAAAATATTCCTTTCGGCTTGAGAGAAATTAATCTGTTACAGAATCTTGTCTTGGCGGTTATGTGTTTTTTACAACACTTTTGATTCGGCTTCCTGTACGCCACTGTGCAAGTCTGTTCCCCTTCGGGAGGGGAACTTTAATGCTATGTACAAACTTCCATTATGGGGGATTTCGTCAGAATCCAAACATCTGAAAGAGTATACAATCGAGCCAATGAAATGCTAATGAGTTGGTGGCGTCAGCATGCCCAGCTGGCTGTATTTACAAGTAATCTTGTATATAAACGCTGCACATGCCAAGCTGAGGCATCCTTTTCGCTTCGGACCTTGCATGAAGCTTCTGAGAGAGTCATATGAGGGTTTCTCTGACTGTTACAACAGAGAGAGAGAGAACGAGAAAGCGGGCTGCTTCTCCAGGTCCAGAGAAAGCGATACGCAGTGGCAGACAGTCGACCTGGGTTTCTCCCTTGCCTGGCATTCTTTGGGTCTGGTCCTCCAGAGCGGTTTGTGTTGTTGCGAATTTCCTACAAGAGCAACACGGTTGTGCAGTTTTTTCAAGATGTCGCTTCGACTGTGCGTTTCTGGATGCGGTGGATTCCTGTCCCCAGATGATAGGCATGAGCACTTTGTTTCATGTCTGGGGGTCCAGCATGTTGATGCGGTGATGCGGGCCACCCACCCCAGTGGCAACTGCTCTGCAGTTGGCACTCGGGCATATCTGAGGGTTACAGTGGGAGTAAATCCGCCGCCTTCGGGCTTGCAGACCTCTTGCTCCTCCACGCGCTCCATCCAAGCATCGAGTGAGAGAAGCGCCCCGTCCTTGGATGGTCGCCCTCTCACTTGATGACACAGAGGCTCAGATGTCCATCGATGCATCGAAGGATGGGCTGCCATTGTCTGATGAAGATTCGAACCCACTCCCTCCCTCCGGGGTAGCGAGTCTGGCGTCGGATCTAGAAGCAGACATGATAACCATGCTTTCCCGGGCTGCTTCGGCCATGGGCCTGGTTTATCCCCCAGCCCTGCGGCCAGACCGACTAGATGGGTGTCATGTGGAGGATGTAAAGAAGGAAAGGCCTTCTAAGCCTCTCGCCTTTTCTTCCCGGAAGTGCACAATAGGCTCACGCAGTCTTCGCCCTGCACGCTATGGCCACTCACCAGCACTACCAAGCACAGGCGCTGACCTAGCTGCACGAGGATGATTCGGACCAAGGCTTGTTACACGAGCCCCGCACCGCAACCAACTGTGCTCTACGGACCACAAGTCCGCTGCGTGTGCCACATTAGTGGTCCAGGAGTGCCACCTCTTCCTAAACCTGGCAGATATGCACGAAGTTGACAAAGTTCGCTTTCTTAACTCGCGATATCCCAGGCTGGCCTGTTCGGCATCACCGTTGGTGAATTTACGGCAGTGCAGATGGGCAGAGTCATCTATCGGCAGGAATGTAAGACCGCTCCCCCAGCCAAACCATCCACATCCACATCCACTACTCCTCGCTGAAGGTGCTCTCCACCCCAGGGCGCTGCTAAGTTCGATAAATGGACCACGAAGCGTCCCTGAGACAGGCCATCTGGAAAAGAGGGAACTTGCTCTTTCCCCGGTGGGGGGCCGGGCTCTTCATCCAACAGTGTTTTAAAAATGGCATCAAACCCTCAAAGAAAGAGCATTTTCCTTTTCACAGGATGTGATAGCGGTACTTCAGCGATCGTGCCGATGATGCCGCTAGTGAGGGCTCTGTCTGCCTGGTTAGCGCAGACCAGCCCGTCGGGGTGGCTCATTTTGCACAGTCAGACTTGGCTATGCAGATCAATTTGTGAAACGGCCTCCCAAGTTCATGGGTGTGTGTTTCTCCAGGGTCAGCCCTGTGTCCGCCCCTGTCTTACGAAAGGAGATTGCTGTCCTCCTGCCGAAGGATGCAATCGAGCCAGTCCCTCCAGCCGAAACGGAGAGCGGGTTTTACAGCCCGTACTTCATTGTACCCAAAAGAGTTGGTGGGCTAATCCTAGATCTGCACGTTTTGAACCGCTGTCTTCACAAGCTGCTGTTCAGAATGCTTACGCAGAAGCTCATTCTCTGGTGCGTTTCGTCCTCGGGATTGGTCTGCAGCAATAGACCTGAAGGACGCAAACTTCATGTCTCCTACTTTCCACACCACCGCCAGTTTCTGTGGTTTGCATTTGAAGGTCGAGCCTGGCAGTACAAGTTGTCCTTTTCCGGCTCTCTCTGTCTCCACAGGTTTCACTCGCGGAGGGTGCACTAGCACCCCTTTGACCCGTGGGCATCCGCATACTCAATTATCTTGACTGGCTGATTTTAGCGCTCGTGGGATCAATTGATTATGCACAGAGACAGTGTGCTTCAGACTTCAAAACCATAAAAATATTCCTTTCGGCTTGAGAGAAATTAATCTGTTACAGAATCTTGTCTTGGCGGTTATGTGTTTTTTCTCTTGATTCGGCTTCCTGTACGCCACTAAGTGCAAGTCTGTTAACCTTCGGGAGGGGAACTTCAGTGCTATGTGGAAACTTCCATTATGGGGGATTTCGTCAGAATCCAAACATCTGAAAGAGTATACAATCGAGCCAATGAAATGCTAATGAGTTGGTAGCGTCAGCATGCACAGCTGGCGGTACTTACAAGTAATCTTGTATATAAACGCTGCACATGCCAAGCTGAGGCATCCTTTTCGCTTCGGACCTTGCATGAAGCTTCTGAGAGAGTCATATGAGGGTTTCTCCGACTGTTACGACAGAGAGAGAGAGAACGAGAAAGCGGGCTGCTTCTCCTGGTCCAGAGTGTGCGATACGCAGTGGCAGACAGTCGAGATGGGTGTCTAACGAAAGGAGATTGCTGTCCTCCTGTCGAAGGATGCAATCGAGCCAGTCCCTCCAGCCGAAACGGAGAGCGGGTTTTACAGCCCGTACTTCATTGTACCCAAAAAGAGTGGTGGGCTAATCCTAGATCTGCACGTTTTGAACCGCTGTCTTCACAAGCTGCTGTTCAAAATGCTTACGCAGAAGCTCATTCTCTGGTGCGTTCGTCCTCGGGATTGGTCTGCAGCAATAGAACTGAAGGACGCAAACTTCATGTCTCCATACTTCCACACCACCGCCAGTTTCTGTGGTTTGCATTTGAAGGTCGAGCCTGGCAGTACAAGTTGTCCTTTTCCGGCTCTCTCTGTCTCCACAGGTTTTCACTCGCGGAGGGTGCACTAGCACCCCTTTGACCCGTGGGCATCCGCATACTCAATTATCTTGACTGGCTGATTTTAGCGCTCGTGGGATCAATTGATTATGCACAGAGACAGTGTGCTTCAGCACCTTGACCTATTGGGGCTTCAGGTCAACCGGTATACATTTCTCCGAGAAGGAACCCGAACATGCCAGATCAGTGTGATGCTATCCTCCTTCAGTTGGCTGGAGATAAGGCTGTCTGCTCCGCACTGAGGGGTTGGTGTTACGATCATCCCGGCTCTGAGGAAGCTGCGATGGCCAGCGCAGGGGAAGCATTGCGTCATCATCCAGTTCACAGAGAAGCAAGATGCAGATATTAATTCTATCCTGTTCCCCTCTTATACCCACTTGGAGATCTCTCTTAGAAGAGGTCTGCTCGATCCACTCGACTCAGTATCGTAAGATCTCTGTCCAGGTAGACAGCTCTGCTGGTCGCGTTGGCATCGGTCAAATGAGCAGGTACCTGGGGGCATCTTAGGTCAGCAAAATGTGCCAGCGTTTTGGGACGGCCCACTCTCACGTTATTCCTGAGACCCTGGCCCACCTAGGTACCCTAAGTTCCTACAGCATTCTTTTTAGACTACACAATGAACCTGCAAGGGCTGCCCATGGAAGAGGCAGACCCAGCTTCTTTATTGCTGAGTCCTGTTCGTGATTTGTGTATTATACGAACCATATACAGAGCTTTTAGATCCTCTGAGCAGCTCTTTATCTGTTATGGTGATCGGCAGAAGGGAAGTGCCATATCCAAACAGAGCCAGGGCGAGCCGTGTCCCCCAGGAGTGAGAGCGCACTCCACTCGAAACGTGCATCTTCTTGGGTGTTAACACGCGGCACCTCTCTAACAGACATTGTAACAACACTCTAACAACACAAAGATACATGCGCTTTCTCGCTTTGTCAGTTGAGTTCCCCTCTTGGTGAACCCTGCAAAGTTCCTCCGAGGTGCCCAGCATCTGTATCAGCGGAGAAGTCAGGTAAAGTTGTTGGTATGCCCGCTGGTCAGCCCACGTTCTGGGTATAGGTACCTGCTATGTGTGATCCCCACTGACAATCCCATATACTCACTCAGCCACGGTGTAATCCCCCCTCCTAGGCGGGCTCATGTCTTCTCTTCCGGCTAACCATCTTTTTCATATGAGGGCTAGTCCATATGTCTTCTTGCCATGAGGTCTCCCCACTTGGGCAGCAGGTGGCCTCCACAGCGTCCTCGCTATCGGGACTGCACGCTTTCCCAACATACTGTTGTATGTAAAATTCCTAGAATTTAAGTAGGTGCATTTTACGATTCCCGAAAAATATATCTAAATCTGTAAAACTTCTTTATAGGTGTGATAAGTAAGGGCCAGGGAACACTTTGGATGACTGTGCCTCTGGTGATGCAGGTGCGCTCACGTTCTTAGCTTGGCATAACCTCTTATTTAGGTTGTAAGGGTCTCCAACAACAGTCTAATATGCATGCAAGGTCAAAAAACACTTTCATGGTCTTATAATCTGCATTTATTTTTACCTAATTATCCCAGCGACTCCCATATGAATCGTTCAGTGATTTATTTGTTCCCAAACCCCTCCTCAGCGCGAAGCTAATCTGCGCTGATTGGACCGATGACAGCCTGCTGCGATTGGTCGACATGGACAAGGCTTCAGCGCGAGACAGAGTGAAATGCCCAGCTGCTAATCAACAATATAAAAGTAGTCACAGTGCACACACGCTTCATAGTGGATTTTGGCTGCCAGTGGGTAGATGTAAACACAGACGATGGACTAGAAAATACTGACGACGAACTATTTTATTGAGTAAAAAGTCCAAGAACTGGCGAGGAGATCTAGCCTGTCACAGTCTTCTTGCTATTTTCACACACACACACACACACACACACACACACACACACACACACACACACACACACACACAGGGCCTGCGCGTCCATAGAGGAGCGGCTGAATAGAGAGGGCGCGGCGCTCAGTTATATCCGCGAATACCCGTGCGTTACACACACGAGGAGACACACACACACACACACACACACACACACACACACGCACACAGGGCCGGCGCGTCCATAGAGGAGCGGCTGAATTGAGAGGGCGCGGCGCGGCGCTCAGTTATATCCGCGAATACCCGTGCGTTACACACACGAGGAGACACACACACACACACACACACATTACTCCTACCCGAGGACACGACACACACGCCTAGAGCGCCAGTTGCAATTTAGGGTGCAATTTAGACACCTCACCTCGAGCCTGAGCTGAAATATTTTGAAACTTGACCGTTGCATGTGTGTAAACAGCTGACGATCCGTAATCAAAGCGGCACGCGTCGCGTTTTCAACGTGGCTTTACACGCGATATGAGAATATAAAGAGTTAACCTGATACAGCACACGCAGTTACAAGTAACAAAACACAACTAAATACATAATTTGCAAGCTAGAGTAAACGAGGCAACAGTTTTAATCGCACGTACTTACACTTGTGAAATGGGGGTAGAAACTGATTCATGATGCACTGATCCATGTTATGACAGTCTTTACTGATCCTTCCTTTAACAAACTGAAGAAGTCTTCTCTGAAAGCATATAGTTTTCAGAAGCACTCAGAACTGCTCAAGGCTGGGCTATATTGCTGATGTTTCATCTTTGATTAGACTGTCCATAATATCCATCTGCACAGCGTGACTTCATTCAACCGGTGTCTGTCTGTGTGTGTGTGTGTGTGTGTGTGTGTGACTTTTTTTTCTGTTAGTGGGCGGGGCCGCAGGTTTCAAATCTCCCGGGTTTGCGCGCCCAACTACTTGTGTTTCGTAGCTGCGTCATCATGAAACACCTAATGACTCGTTATCAAGACGACTCGTTTGAAGCACTATGAGTCGACTCTTTTATAGATGAATCAATAGTTTTAAACACTGTACACTTACAGATTTAAGCCTTAGCTGGATATTTCACTTCACTTAGAGCTGTGTTACACACTACATGGAAGGGCATTTTCAAAAACCCATAATATGGGCTCTTACTAATATAACTGTTTATAACATAATATAACTGTTTACTATTATATATTTTTATTTACTTTATATTCGTATAACTTATCCACAGCTTGTCAATTTTATACTTGTCAAAAATAAAATAATTTGGCTTGTTATACACTATTGCTGTGAGGCAACAGTGATAACCACTGAGCCACCATATATTACAGTTTTTTACAGACGCTAGGACACATTTCTCAATACTTAGGTCACTTTTGCAAAACTCTTCACACAATTCTCGTAACCGACTTTCAGCTTGGCAAAGCAGTTCATTTCACATTCAAAATCCAGTACAACTACCAAAACACTTTATTAAGGTCTCAAATACACTCATTCTTCCAGAACACTAGCAAAGGTTGACAGCCGACAAACACACTTTGTCACCCACAAAACAATGACCTAAAAAACGATAGCAACATGTAGCACTACACAGTGTTTTCTGTGTAAAACAAGGACACATGCCTGTTTATAATTGCTACTGTATGTATATTGTTTATAACTGCAATATATGTTACTGGAATGAATTAGACATGATGCAGAATTCCTCATTATTTTATGTCGTTTTTAATTGTTTTGCTAATAATTCCAAAATACAAGAACTTGTATACACAACATCCTCTGATACAAATACAATAGTAATGCTAATCTGGCTGGTTAAACTGCATTTTTAGATTTGAAATATGTTTTAACAAAATAATGCTGTTGAATTTTGCTCTCTTATTGAGTTTTGCATTATGTTATTGTTTTGAACATAAGTTTTGAAAACAGTATGAAGCACATGCAAAATGTTGTTGAGTGAGAAAAGAATTCAAGAAATTTGATAGATGTAGTGATTGAATGCATTTTGTGCCAAAACAATGATATTTGATCCTTAGTTTAGCCCACATTGACTTCTGTTGTGCTCACTGTGTCAAGAGTTTTGCAAAAGTGACCTAAGTATTGAGAAATGTTTCCTATATAGCATCTGTAAAAAGCGACATATAAAGAAATACAATGGTCAGAAATCTGCCCATTTCACAATAATATATAATATGACAAGGTTATGAATGGTTTTAATTCCTCCAAAAATATTTACTTTGTAATTTACAGCATGCATAATGTAGCAGATGTTTATTACATAAACATAATTATATATTTTATAAATAACTGTGGTGTTTTATTATTTTAAATACTGTACTGCAGGTCATAGGCTACCATTCATTTGAGAGTTCAGAAAAGCAAAATAATAATAATAAAAATAATATTAATAAATCAATACTCATGGTTCATGATATAACAACATAAACTGTCAGTGCAGGATACCAAACATTACTTACAATGTTACCTTTAATCCACAGCCTCAGGAAAATCTGCTTATTTCCGTCAAACTGGTTTGAGCCAGTTACAGTAGTTTACATAATCATGCAATGATGTTATATATTCACAATTAAAACATTTGTTCATCAAATAATGATGAGAACTACTGATGTCTAAAGCATGTAACATGAATAAACTCTTCATCATCTCACTTTTTCTAATAAAACTAAAATTTTGTCCCAATGCCTATTTATAAAATCCCTATATATAAAACTGCCTATTTTAAAATGAGTTGTAAAAATTTTTTTGGGGAGGTCAACTTAATTGTTTTATGTTAATTCCACTTATGAGCTAACTTAATCAAATTGTGTATGAACAACATGATGGAATTGTGTGGAACCCAGCATTTTTATAGTATTGTTTCAAACATGTGGTTTTCTCTAACTAGCCAGCTCGTCAGTTCAAACATGGATCCATTTGCTTAGTCATAGTATCATAAAAAAAACACATACTGGCCCATTTTGAACTAATGTCTGAAAGTAAATTTTGACTGAGTAACTTTAATGGCCATCCTGTTTCAGACCGCCCCACTAACTTCTCTTCAGAACATTTTTAGAAGCTGTGGATTTATGTATCACCAAGGAACATGGTTTAATTAAAACAAAACTTCTCTATTGTTCTAGTGAAGGAAAAAGCCAACTACACCGACAAGGGAGAGAAAATAAATATTTATTATTTATTTATGTCATGAATAATATAGCACATTTTTTAATCTTTAAGTTTGGCTAGGAAATAAATTGCTCTGGTTCTCAAAAACATGTAACAAGGTACACAAGAGATCCAAACAAACTGCTATTTAAAACTAACCACTCCACATGAAACACAACTCTTTTAATATATAATAACTCATTTTGAGATGCAGTTGGATGAAAGACAAAGTGTCATGAAAATAATGTTGATGGGCTGCAGCGGTAATAAACAATGAATTGTACTTTTATCAATGAAAAACTGTACTGTTTTTGTTATCTTATAAGCAAACTGTGTTTTTAGTTTATGCCAGTGAATAAAACTGTCACTGATAAAACTGAAAACAGTGACAAAAAAAAAAAAAAGACAAGGTCAAAAGGAATCCAAGCAACCAACATTTCAGGAACAAGCTAAGCCAAGTTCAGGGAATTGAGGCAAAAAAAAAAAATTAAGATGTTTATCAAATATCAAATCCACTATCATAGTGTGGAGTTTGAATTTCCTCAGTAACCAGTTATTCTGGCAAATTTGCATGTGTACTTTCCCTTTCTTAGTGACGTGTCACTTCCTTTTTTTTTGTCTATAAATTAGTTGACAGCAATGTCAGTACTCCAGACCTTCTAGTTCAATAATTCTTTTTCAAACATCGACTCACGTGCTAACATGTCTCGACTAGATGTCACAGAATCTTTTCAGGGCATCATGTTTCCTGGGCACATGCATACTGAAGAATCCCTGAATTTTGCAACTAACTTCAAGTTTGAAGACACAGATACTCTGATTGTCACCTACCCTAAATCAGGTAATAACAAAATTAATTTCTGTATTTGTTTTCAAAAAGCAGTTTTTCTTGGTTTGTGTATTTCATCTTTCTTTCATCTTTCATCTTTATTCCCAAGCAAGATATCACACAAGAATTCATTTTCTCTTTGCTTGAATCATTTTGCCTTATAGGAACCACATGGATGCAAGAAATCCTCACTCTGGTTTTGAGTAAAGGGGACCCGACTATTGCCCAAAGTCAGCCCAACTGGGCTCGTGCTCCATGGCTTGAGCAGTACTACTGCCCTGAAGTTCTAATAGCATCTTCTGGACCTCGCATTATTACTACACATCTGGCTTACCATCTGCTGGCACCAGCCCTGCAACACTGCAAAGCAAAGGTGAGGAGATGAGCAAGACACTCACTGTGCACTGCTTTTATTTTGTTAATTAAACCTATACCTAATGATGGTTTTAACTACCATGAACATAAAAATGTAAATATGATAACCACCAAGTCAGAAATTATTCATATTCCTCGAGATTCACTGTACAAAAAAAGTTAACTCAATGTAAAATTGTAAGGCAGCTTGCTGCACAGCTTTTTGATTTGACTCAACTTTTAAACCAAGTACTGACTCTATTTAAATGAGTCAACTTAAAAACTATGCTTCAAGTCGCCTTAAAATTTTAAGTTGAATCAACTTTTTTTTCAGTACATTTTACTTTGTGCTTAATAATACTATATGCCATATAATATAGTTTATAATAACTTGCTGTTTTTAAATCAAGTCTTTAAAAACTCATTTGATCACACTTTTACTATTAATAAACCATTAAACTATACCGTTAGCCTTAATAAACTTCTAATTTGCAGCTTATTAATATTGATTAAGGTGTTAGGTTTAGGTATTGGGTGTGATTAAGAATGTGAAATTAAATCATACATGTGTGCACTTTTTAAGTACTAATAAACAGCCAATATCTAAATAAGTAACATCTTCACTTGCACCTCGCTGTTTGTGTTCATTAGTGTTTTTAACACTTCAAACTATTTAAATGTGATAAGATGGTGTGCTGAGATGCGGTTATCTCTCTGCAGCGTTTGAGTATGAGTTCACAGAAACCCGCTATACTGGCCTGGTGTGCATTTCCTAAAGACAAATTCCATTATTAGCAGAGCAATTTTGACAATAGTTTACTGATGATGCTTTTGAGGAATACATCCTGGCATGCATATTAAAAAATTTTCAGTTATGATGATAACCAAAATGTATTTCTGTTGAATTTACTGTGGTAACATGTTTGCAAGTAATAAACATTTGTCTTTCCACAGGTGATATATGTGGCAAGAAATGTCAAAGATGTGTGTGTTTCATATTACCACTTCCACAAGATGGCAAATTTTCTGCCTGACCCAGGAACATTCCCTGAGTTTCTAAAGAATTTCCTGAAGGGTGAAGGTTGGTTGATGTTTACATTATCAGTCAGTTATTACCGTGTTGTTGTTTTTTCTTTCAGTCTGTTCTAAAAATCATTTATTGTTTTTTATTTTTATTTTTGCAGTGCATTATGGATCCTGGTTCGATCATGTGAATGGCTGGACCAGTCACGCTAAAGACTTTCAGAACTTTTTTTACATCACTTACGAGGAAATGTTTCAGGTAGGATTACTTTATCAGTAAATTGGTGACCACAGACATACTCTATATGACCCTGGTCTTAACAGTCAAATATATATTTTTTTAAATTGAGATTTATATGTCATCTAATAAGTTAATTTAAATCTGAATAAGTAAGCTTGCCATCGATGTATGGTTTGCTAGGATATACAGTATGACAATATTTGTCCAAGAAGCAACTATTAAATCTGGAATCTAAGGGTTTACAATTTTTTTTTTGAGAAAATCACCTTTAAAACAGTTTGAATTAAGATTTTAGCCATAAATAATACTAATCAAAAAATTATTTAGCTATATTTATGGTAGGAAATCTACAAAATATCTTCATGCAACATAACTTTTACTTAATATTCTATTATATAATCTTAATATAATATTATATATTATATAATGACATAAAAGAAAAATTATTGTTTTTGACTATTGCAAAAATATACACATGCAACATAAAACTGGTTGATCCTGGGTTACATATAAACAGTAAAAAATTCAATGACAAAAAGTCATGACAACTTTTTTTTTTAATGTTACGTTACGTACCTAATTTAATAAGCTAACCAGGTTTCAACAATTTTTTTTTTTTTTTGAGCTATAGAAAGTTTAACGTAATCTTTTTAGTCAGTTTGACTGATTTAAATTGTGATGACAAGAAAAGTTAATATGATTCAAAGATTTTTTTTTTATTTACAGTGTACTGTTAAATGTTGAAACAAGCTTAAGTTTGCAACTTTTTATGATTTTATCAGGATCTCCGTGGGTCTCTTCAGAAAGTGAGTCATTTCCTGCATTGCACATTACACAAAGAAGAGCTGAATCTTGCTGAGAAGCACTGTAGCTTCAATAGCATGAAGGAAAATGCCATGGTCAACTACACCCTCATCCCAAAAGAGATCATCGACCACAGCAAGGGAAAGTTCATGAGAAAAGGTATGTTGCTAGTATAACACTCATTAAAAATGTAAGTTTAGAATTGGAAGTAATCCTTTCTCTAAACATTCAAAAATGTGATGTTTGCTGTTTGTTCAAACTTCTTATTTAAACTGAGCTAAAACAACACAAATCTTGAGTTTTTTTTAGACAACTTAATTGTTTTATGTTTAATAAACTTAAATTTGTTAAAACTGATAAGTCAACTTAATTCCTTCATGCTGTCCTATCAGAAATCGATTATGTGGAACGCAGTAAACTTAAAAAATGTTTCAAAAATTCCACTTTTTATAGTTTTCTGAACAGCAAAATCTACCTGTTTCAGGTAAAGTGGGAGACTGGAAGAACATGTTCACAAAGGAGCAGAGTGGTCTCGTCGATGAGGTTTACTTTTCACAGATGGCAGATTCCTCACTGCTGTTTCAACGGGATTGCCCCGGGGAGACTCTAGTGCCCCTGATAAACATTAATAATCCTGCATCCAGAGAGATCCTTCTCCTCACATAAGCACTCGCCACTATTAACATACTTCATGCTATGTGTAGTAATGCCGCTAATAATTCATTCCATGATGTAAATAAGCTAAGCAAAATAAGCTGATGTATTTTTGTTTATCTACTTGGTGCTTTTAACTTATTTTTTAATAAAGGTTTCAGCCCTTTAAGACACTTTAAATGAAATGTAGCAGTATTTACAACTTAAATAGCTTATAAATTGCAAATTTATAGCCCCTTAAAGAGACTCTAAGAGAAATGTAGCAGTATTTACAATTTAAACAGCTTGTAAGTTGAAAATTTAGTTTGATGCAATATCATAAGTATCGTGATATAGTGATTTAAGATTAACATTAAATTGAAGATTAACAAACATCTATATCAGAATTGTGATCAAAAAGTTTGACGTGACCTTGGTCCAGTCATATGTGTTTTATAAAGAGAAATATGCATATACTCTGAATAAATACATTTTCATTGATTTATACTTTAGATAGGATACTTGGCTGAGGTACAGCTATTTAAAAATCTAGAATCTGAAGGGTTTAAGAAAACAATATTGAAAAATTAGCTTTCAGTTGTCCAAATGATGTTACACACTTATTGAGTTGTATATATTTAAAGTAAAATAACACCATGGAATGTGATCTTTACTTAATATACTAATGATTTTGACATTAAAGAAAATTGTATAATTTTGACCCATACAATGTATTTTTGGCTATTGTAATTTGACCCATTTAACTTGTGAGATGTTGTATGCGTGTGCTCCAGGATCACATATCATGTAATTTACAATGGAATGTAAATAATTTAAGTGTAAATGTATTATTTGTTTTACTAGAGCTATACAGAGATTTCACTCTTAAAAAAAGGTACAAAATTGAATCTTTTAGGGTACAAGTGGCCTGTCAATGGGGTGGTACCCTAAAGGGTACAAAATTGTACCTTCCACATTTGTACCATTTAAGGTACAATTTTGTATCCCCAAGGAACAAAATTGTAGACACTGAAGGTACAAAAATGTACCTTATTATATTGCATTTTCAGGGTACTGACCCAGGTATTTTGATCCTTTGGTGACTGCATGCACAAATAAATAAATAAATATTTTGGTTTACAGATGCCCATTTTTATTTAGAAATGTAGAAATATTTCAACTGAATGTGTCAACAAATCAAATGTAAAAATAAAGCAGTCATTTAAAACAGTAAAAAGAACAATTTAGATAACAAGTAAAAAAAAAAGTTCACTCGCTGTACAGTAAATAATCAATTGAAGCATAATGTTTTTTCTTGTTGCTCTTTGCTGTTCATTATGGCTTGGAAAATATTGTTAATATGCAACGCTACTGTGAAAGCAGATATAAATAAACCTACTTGAAAGTCTCTGCTGTTCAGATATTGGTGGTCATTTTAAAGCTGCTATCAAATGAATGGTGTGATGATAAAACTGTTGCGAGCAAACTGTTACACTTAGGGGTGTTGAGCAGAGCTAGTTAAGCTCATCTGATGTTCTTGTGAGCATTAGACTTATCTTAAAGGCCAGATCTTTAAATTTCCGCTCTCTGTAATGAATAGAGTGAAGTGTTTAGAGGTGAAGTACTGCACCTGTGCTGCACTAATTGTGATGGATGGCACTTGAAATTTGCATTTGAATGGAAGAAACAACATTTTAAACTCTCGAGTCTGCTAATCTCACGTGTGAAAGACATCGTGTTATGCTCTGTACAAATGAACTGGAAAGCTGCGGGGAAAGATTTGCACTTATCAAATCAAAATTAAATTTTTGTAGAATATGTTAACCCTATATTCATAGTTGTGTTTCTTGTTTTACTGTATATATGAGTTGTTAATGTGACATTGCATTTAATCACAATATTTTATTTTATCTATACATTTCTAAAAGCATAGGAACTAACATTTTGTCACTCAAAACCATGTCCTCTGGTGTGACACTATATGCTAATTTTAAGTTTCGCAGAAAACTTTAATTTGTTTTGTTGTCCTTTTTTTTGTCCTTTTTATTGAAAATGTCCAGCAAGTCTAAATAGTCATGGTGAAAAAAATATAGATATTCATAATTTCATATAAAATAAACAGCACTGGGGCCAGCACAGTGGTGCAGTGAATAGCACAATTGCCTCACAGCAAGAAGGTCGCTGGTCGAGCCCAGGCTTGTGCATTTTAAACTTTGTAAACTATAAAATCATGTGTCTCCTCATGGTTTGTATTGTTTTCTCCCTTCTTTTCTCCCAGCTCTGCTAGCTATGCCCACACCTCCATCTGCTCACAGCATTCACGTCCATCATGAAGCATTTTTTTTTTATTCTGAGGTAGACTTGAACTGAAGGGGGGGTGGTGGGTGGGGTTCATGGCCCTTTAAAAAATGTTTCCTAGAAATTGAAGCATCCTGCCCCCATGTGTTGTAAAAAGACACTGAAGCTGAATCTGAGATTAGTCATTTATTCACTCATTTAATGTTTTATATGGGTGAGTACTGTACAAGGATGTAGAGAAATAGAATGGTAAAGGAGGTAAAGTACAAAGTGGCCGTCTAGAGCATATCACACATGGCATTTGCATGACATTCAGAGGCTGTCATCTCCAATCAACAGCTTTTGGCAAAATAACTGCTAAAAAGGGAACTCAAGAAAATCTATACAGGCAAAGACATACAGGCCTGTACAAACACAGTACATTTGTTCTTAATTTCATAGACAGTGGGGACTTTTGTGAAGCCTTTTTGTCACACTGTGACTTTAATGTGTAAATGTTAAGCATTAAAATAGGGACGATGTATTCTATCCCAGAGCTCTTCATTTTACAACAACAATATACAGTATGTACTAAGTTACTGAGATTATGCATAAATCCGCAGTTGAGAATAGAGAGAAGGTCTCTTGGTTTAGAGAGGCTAGACTTGTCAGACAAATTCACAGAGAATTGTTGTGTTTTCAAACCCACAGTTCTCTAAGAGTTGCACATTTCCTATAGGGGATTTTGCACTAGGTAGTTAACCGACCTAACCACTTGGCCGTTCCCCTGAGACCTAAACTTTCCTCATTGTTTTCTTGGTTGCGATTGCTCAGCTAGTAGGAATTCTAAAGTGATGTATGCCAGCCAGCAGTGACATCAATTTCAGCATTCAACAAAAATCAACAATTGATGGATAAAAAATGAATGTTTTATTTTTGATTTGTTTTTGTTTTGTTGTTTGTTTCCAACAAAGATAGAATATAGACATATAAGCAATGTGAACTTGAGTTACATATCACCAAGGCTGAGAAAAGAACAGAATGCACAAGACAAAAGCAGTGTAGGAGCTAGTTTTACTCCCCCAAAATAATCCTTAATTCATTCATTCATTCATTTTCCTTCGGCTTAGTCTCTATTTCAGAGGTCGCCACCATGGAATGAACCGCCAACTCTTCCAGCATATGTTTTACGCAACGGATGCTGTCTAGCTTTAACCCAGTATTGGGAAACACCCATACAGACTCATTGACACACACACTCGCAAACTATGGACAATTTAGCTTACCCAATTCACCTATAGCGCATGTGTTTCGACACGGAAATACCAACTGATCCAGCCAGAACTTGAACCAGTGACCTTCTTGCTGTGAGGCAACGGTGCTAACCACTGAGCCACCATGCTGCCCCATTTATGGTCTCGTGTTTGTGTAAATGCAGAGTTAAGCAAGTGCACTGATGACCATTTTAGCCATTTACTGACATTTCAGTTGAGCGTGTGAAAACAATGGGAAGTCAACCCATAACTTAGGCTGCGTCTGAAATCTCACACTTTCATATTAAAAATCTTGCTAAAAATTGTATGCGAGTCGAGTAGTGTCTGAATTGAGAGTATTCGAAAAACATTATGCGAGAAGTACCCATATGACAAACTACTTCCGGCGAGATTTTGAAGTGCACATACCATGGACGCTACACTATCCCATGATGCACTACAGAAGAGTTCATGAATGGGAGTGAAGAGATGCAACATACGCGGGTAGGTAATGGATGTAGTGGATGTGGTGCATCTGAATTCCATTCATACTACTCATATTTATACTGTACAGAACATACTTTTCTAACGATCATGTTGTAAATTTAAATGTAGTACCTACTCGAGTAGTAGGTGATTTTGAACGCAGCCTTAGGCCCAATCCCAATTCTATTTTTGTCCCCCTACCCCTTCCCCTTGGCCCTTAAAACAGAGTGTTAATGTGAAGTGCTTAAAAATTTACCACTAAGAAATGGGACATCACTACAACACCTGCAGACGTTATCATATATCATCGCGATATTTTGCTTCATGTGAGATCAAACGATCGCGACTGCTGTAGTTATTCCAGTTGTGTTTTTTTTGGTTCTTCAGGAAATCACTGAAGGCATATATTTTGTTCTCATAACAATCTATTGTGGCAATTCAAGGTTTAAAAGGCTGTTTCTAATCTATAATTAGATGTTTTAAGATGAAGATATATATTTAAAGCATTGGAAAATGTTTGTATGTGATGTGTTTTTATGACCTGAGGAAGGATATAAGCTGAAAAGCGGTGGCATTTATTTTATTTCATAATAGTTTTTTATTACAAGGGTTGCTGGAGTTCCCTATTTTTTTACACCCTTGTTTGTACCATACTGACAGTTGCACCAGCCGGCAGGTAGAATTACCTTCAGAGGTTGGAAGCAAACTAGAGTGACTTCTCAGATTTTACATTCTCTAGAAGAGATTATTCCTGGCAGAACCAAGGCTTCACATTGGCTAACAAAGGGTGGAGAGAAATGGAATAAAATTATTTTTCTAACCCACATGGAAAGAAGCTATATGAGGATATATGAACATATATGTAACCTATGTGCAGTATATATGCACATATATGATACTATATATATATGTGTATATATGCCACAAATAGGCAAATTGGAGGTGCATATATGTGCATATACAGGCCGTATAGATCTCCTGTATTTCTTCTTTATATCAACATATAAGCCCTATATGTACATACAAGATATGTATCCTATATACAGTAGCTCATAACTCACTGAGCTAACTGTCTAACTGTCATACACGATGCCTAGCTCATATTTTCTAATATCAAGGCAATAACTTAGAACTAACTAAATGCAGAAAACGTATGTATGTGCAAACACTTGAAAATGGTATCACATGTAGTTGGCATGCTATAGAATTTAACTATGGCAAATAAGTGAGAGAAGAATTACAGCTGGAAAGAAGGAAATGTATAACAAAATGGTTTGTTGTTTTTTTCTGTTTAGTTATTTTGTCTTATTTTTGTTCTTGTACTATATATTTTTTCTTGAACTATTCGATTGATCTTAAGTAAATAAAAAACTGTAAATTTCTACATGGCTTTTATTTATGTTGTCTAGCAGCTATGGATTTTAATAATGTTACTAATATATAGGTGAAACATATAGGTGAACATATAGGTGAACACGTGAATATATGCACCACACACACATACAAATATATATATATATATATATATATATATATATATATATATATATATATATATATATATGCATGCATGTATTTATGCAAACATATATGTACATATAACATAGGAAACCAGACAATTTTATATGTAACAAATTAAAAACCTATATTAAAACAGGTTCTTTCCATGTAGAAAATGTCCCTTTTCTTTGAAAATCAATAAAGGTAGTGAAGGTAAATTTGATAACTTAGATTTGAATTATTTCTCTTTATGAATAAACAGATCTAAGTTGCAGGTATACAATTCCCAAGGCCAATTGTTGCAGCACAGTCGGTGGTAGTCTTCAGATTAATAGGGTTCAAGTGTATCCACTTAACCATGGTCCAAAAATACCAAAAAGACTAAATACCAATTAGACTAGAGCCTTGATGACAGCCAGGATGAACAAAAGCACTAGATAGACACAAATTTAACATCCTTATCCTCATGTTTTTTTTTTGTTTTTTTTTTTAATGGAAAGTCCCAAGCATTTACCATTGTCCTCATGCATCACCTGCTACAACATGTACAAAATTTCCACATCATAAATCTAACCTAGTCTGACCAGTTCTGGTAGGACAAGTTCTGTTTTACTTCACAATGCAACAGAAAAGCTCATTTAAACTGCTTTACAATAGTATATTAGTTTGAAAATTAAGGAAATCCATTTTGGGCAAGTACCCAGTATAAAACCTGTTTAAGCACATTTAAACTTTTGAATAGTCAGGTCAGATTTGCTCAGATATCTATAGGCAAGAGATCATTTGTTATTGCATGCTTTCATCTAGATTTCATCTTTCAGATTTCATCTAGATTTCATCTTTCATTCATCTTTCATCTGAACATAATTAAAAGTAAACCCAACAACAACAACAAAATAAAATGATAACCAACAAATAACCATAAATACAGTGAGAAGCAGACTTAGAGGCGAAGAAGCAGACCAAGCCTAGATGCATATAATGAGAAAAAAGAGAAGCAAGTAATAATGAGAGAAAAGAGAAAACTCTGGTTACCAAAGTAGCCCTCGTTCCCCGAAGGGTGGGAACAGAAATGCTATGAGGACACTTCCACTATGGGGATTTCATTCAGAAATCCAATCATCTGAAAGAGTGTATAATCAGGCAAATGAAATGCCAATGAGTTGGCAGCATCAGCTTGTGCAGTTGATGCTCGTTGCAACCAATTTGGCAATATAAGCACAGCGAGAGCAAGGTGAGGCATCCTTTTTTAGCTGCAGTGACTTAAACCCACTGCTAAGGAGCAATCATTATGGCAAAGGAACATTGGGGGTTGTAACTTCAATGCTATGTGGAAACTTCCACTATGGGCAAATGTATCAAAACGCAATAATGATTAAACCTTACCTTCACCTCCGATGAGAGATTTCCAGGCAAAGAGATCGTGAGCGCACCTACATCACCAGAGGTGCGGTCTTCCAATGTCTTCCCTGGCCCGTACTTATCCCACTTCAACAGAAGATTTACGGATTTAGATATATTTTTCGGGAGCCGCAAAGTATCTAGATAAAACTAGGAATTAAATACGACAGTACGTTGGGAAAGTGTACAGTCCCGATTGGGAGGACGCTGTGGAGGCCACCTGCTACCTAAATTTGGAGATATGGTGGCAAGAGAGCATATGGATTAGCCCTGAGAAGGGGGAGAACGCATATGAAATTAAGATGGTTAGTGGTGAGGGAAGACACGGGTCCGCCTGTGAGGGGGGGCTGCACCGTGGCTAAATAAGCATATGGGATCGCCTAGTGGGGATTGTGCATAGCAGGCACCTATACCCAGAACGCAGGCTGACAAGTTGGCAGACCTACAACGTAATGGGCCAGCATGTGACTCCTCTGCTGAGCCAGTGCTGGGGGCCTCGGAGGAATCTCTGCAGGGTTCACCTAAGTGGGGAACTTTACTGACACCTTAACCGAGTTGTTTCCTCAATCACCAAGGGTTACTTAATACCCTCGAAGAAACCAGCTCCACTCGCAGATTGTAAAACCTTAAAAATGTAATAGGTGTCACCCAGTCCGCAGCTCTACTGATGTCTGTTAGAGAGGCACCGCCTGCTCGTGTCCAAGAAGATGTGATGCTCCGAGTAGAGTGCGCACGAACTCCTGGGGCACACGGCTCGCCCTGGCTCTGGTAAGCGAGGAAGAGGGCATCCACTATCCAGTGGGCCAGATAGATTCTCAGTTTAAATGGCTTTAGTCAATTAGATCACTAACCTGAATTCACACCCACTTCAGCTCAGAACCAGCTCCATCACACATGCCTGTAATAATCAAGCAGAGCTTTAGCTGGTTCAGGTTTTTGACTGGGTTGGTGCATTCCGATACAACGATACAAATCCCAAAGTGCACTTAAGAGTGAAAACAATCATGGCCACCATAATGAGGTATCAATCCAAACTGAAGTTCTCAAAAGTGGCAACTTTAGAATTAAGGATTTCAACGTGTGCAACAAATAGAAACTCTTGGTCCCTATGATGAAAAGTTCATCCCTATGCCCTAATCCCTTCAACCTTGTCTCTCTGTAGAGTAAACCCTTTTACTAATTAAGTCATTGGTCCCTTCCAAATGAATTGCAGGCAACTGTAGCTGATGTTGGAACAGTATGTTTACTAAGGTTCTCGTTATTCAATATCTAATACGATGCAGGGATGTCAAACTCTTAGGCTGCATTCCAGCCCAATTTTTTTTCTATGCTCAACTGATTCTGGACAATTGATTATTCCCAGAAAATCTAAATTAACTGTAGGCGGTAGATCTATCTCAAATCTGGCACCTAAACTCTGAAACAGCCTTCCTAGCACAGTTTGGGAAGCAGACACACTCTGTCTGTTTAACTAGATTAAAGACACATCTCTTTGCATTAGCATACACATAAAACACAAATGCTTTTGAAATCCAAATCCTCTAAAAGATTGTTAGTCTGCATTATTTAGGGCAACCGGAGCCCGTAACACTTCCCAAAAGACATAATTTGAATGGAATCTATGCTTATGTTAGTCTGTTTTTATTATTCCTGAGGTCTCCATAATCCTGGACCAGGCCCTATCCTGAGCAGTGATGTGGTGGTCATGGAAGAGTGGAGAACATGGGTCTGATTCCTGTAAGACCCCAGTGACAGACGAGTCCTCGCATTGATCCTGAAGGGCCAGCCTGTACACCAGCCGATGACCTCTCCCACCTGCAGCTTTTCCACAATGGATGTCCAGCGTTCTCCAGCCTCCGGCACCTAGACTGCAGCTCTGCACAAGACATTTGGCCATAGGAGAAATGGTCGTGCCCAACTGAGCCTGATTTCTCTCGAGGAGTTTTTTCTTCGCCATGGTCACCACTGGCTTGCTTGGTTTGGGACTTGTGGACCTGCACAACGATGGATTTTCTCTTCAGTGTTTGGACTTTCAGCAGTGAAATTTAAACCACACTGAACTGAGCTAAACTGAACTGAACTTAAACACTGAAAACTGGACTGACCCAGTTTCAATTCACTATATTCTTCTATGTGAAGCTGCTTTGACACAATCTACATTGTAAAAGCGCTATAGAAATAAAGATGAATTGAATTAAATTTAATTGAATTGAACTAAAATTCAAGCGACTGCTCCCTCTGATGGTCTGAAGAGAAGGGGCAGGAGTCTCATTTACAACAACACTATTAGTCTCTTTTAACAGCCATTCAGAATTAACTCTGTACTGGAGTTGAATACATTTCTTCAATTTTCAATTAAGCAGACTAATATTGTTCTCATTTTGCATCACAGCACAGCACAGTCATTTGTGAGAAGTTCAGGACCATAATCAGTGATCATGTTCTTTCCTGCAGCTCCAGGGTGATCAGCCATATGGCATTTTAATTGATTGGTTTGAAGAACATGAGTGCAGAACTGAGCAAACATGGCATATTTCTAAATACACTATTGTTCTCTGTAACAGTTCAGTTTTGTGTAAAATAGTTCAGTATTCAATTGAGGCTGCCCTCTGGTGGTGGGGAAGTTGAGCAACAGGTTCAGCTTCCACACTCTCTATTGTAATAAGGTTGTTTTCCGACTTACCCCTGTTTGGTAGATGCAGGAATCTGAGAAACTCATCACAAATTCATGTCTAAACCTGTTCCCGGAGGGCCACTGACCTGCAGAGACAAACTCCAATCCAACCCCAATGATATTTAGCAAAAGGGAGTAAGGATCAGGAAGGGTTCTTGAGCTCTCTTCCTACTTTGCGGTAAACAGAACAGCTTGATTTAATCTAAGGCTACATCTACACTAATCTGGATACATTAAAAATTGCATCATTATTATTGTTATAAAAACATGATGCTCTGATGTTCTAAGACATCCTGTGTCAAATCATTTTCAATCATTTCTCATAAGCTGTTATTTTAATCTGAAAAGACTGAAAACGCTGTATTGGACATGCTTTACTATGTAAAAAGCTTTAAGCTGCATGTTTTACACCTACCGTTTATTTATTTCTGAAAGCAATGAAAACTCTGAAAGAGATTAAAGAGCACCTAGGTTACCCCTTTTTTCAAATTTAATATAAGTCTTTTGTGTCTCCAGAATGTGTGTGTTTCAGCTCAAAACACCCATCACATTTTTATTAATTTTTATTAACCTTTTATAAGTTGCGATTTTGTTGTACTTCACCTTTAAGGCTAGTCCTCCCCGCCCACCGTTTCTATGTGCTTTTCTGCATGCCTCAATCTCCTCCCTCGGCTGATTCAGACAACTGACAGACATAAAGGAAGAAGATCTCACGTAGCGTTTGTGGGAAATACTACAGTAAGAAGTTTACCAATTAGTATTTGAATGCATTTATTGTCGATTTGCAACAATGAGTCACACACAATGTCATTACAAAGTTCACGTGCACACACACACACACACACACAGTTACACATACACAGTGCAGACATGCGCACACACACAGACAGCGCGCTTGTTTAGCTTTGCACTCTTTTTCCACGCATTTGTGACAGGATACAGGTTAATATTCACTGCTGTTTGAATATCTGTTATATTAATATACAAAATAAACCTGATTTAACATCCACAAACTGGGATTGAAGCGTCTTCCTTTATAATTGTTCTGACACGCGGCTGTGGTGATAAAGTAAAGCTGAAGTAAATCGCTGTAATTCATTACACACATGCTCTGTTTTAAAACATTTTAAACATGTGAAACTCACTCTTGATCACATTTGATGATGATTGATGATCCTAGCTAACTGAACAGACCTTTTATTCCCGGCTGCTTTGTGCACGTCCTGTCTTGTTGGTATGATTATACACGTGACTACCGTGACATGTTAATACGCAGCTGTCAATCAATTCGGTGGGCGGGGGGGACCACACTCCTATGTCAAGTTGCGGTTGGTCTGAAAACCGCTCTAATTGGTCCACCATTTTTATGTTGTTAAATAAAAAAAAAAGGACTGGGTGTGTTTATATCACCCCAATATGACAGTTTATACACTATACCTACACACATGTATGTCCAAACAGCTTGAAAAGTAGATTTTCACCGTAGGTGCCCTTTAAATAAATAGACAGGCAATGAGGAGGAGTTATTGACATGGGTAACACAGGAGTGTAAATTTGCAAAAGCGAGAGAGAATATAGACTGGAAGACGTGTCAAAACAACAGTTCTGAGTATTCATGAGGACCAAAAGCGTCACTTGTGCTAAGTTCATCACCATATTTGTGTCCAACAAACACATCGCATTTAAATGAGAATAAATGAAATCTAAATTTTGCTAAAGAATAAACAAATACTTGTTATGATAACTCTGATCATACCTTGAACTGTGTTTTGTTCCTTTAAATCTGTGACGTGTCTGTCTCAGCTTCCTTTTCTATACATTAATTGTATTCACAGCTTCACTACTGTTTGCTGTGGCCACAAACTTTAGAATATAGAGCCTATTACTAGTGATCAGAAAACTCACCCAAAAACAACAGTATTTACAGAAAATGCATACTGGTGATCTGCTGAAACATTAAGTCTAGTAATAACCTCCAACATTGGCGAAATTTATATCTAATTTGTTTACAATGCACTCCAAACAGCAGCAAAAATTATCAGGGCATTTACAGTGATGACTATCCTATGTATTTGAAGATGAAGCGTACCTGATTACAGAAAGTGATATAGACCTCAGGAATTGAATTAACACACACAATATTTATTTGGGTCATAAACACGGCAAATCACACATGGCGCTCGCGTGTTTCTCATACACAGACCCACATGAGGGAGAGCACGCTCTTAATGAGCAACACATAAATGTGTCAACAAATACCGAAAATAGACTCCAGGGCATTTCTGGACATCATTCACCACAGTTATCTACAATATGGGTGAGTGACAGTCAATTAGATTAGATTAGATTACAAACCACCCAGCAGGCACACAACATCATAAAACAATATTAAGATAGATTTACGTTGTGACGTCAGGTGACCAAAATTCAATGTCTAGCCAGCGTCTAAGAACAGCGTTAATTTGCAGTCCAATAACAACGACAAATGACGTTGATATTTGGTTGATTTTAGATTGTGTTGGAAAGTGACCAAATCCAACGTCGAACCAACATCTTAAACCAATGTCATATTGATGTCAAATACTGACGTTTATTTGACAGGTATGGTAACCAAAATCCAACGTCTGATAGACGTCATTAACATCATTAGACGTTGATATTTGGTTGATTTTAGGTTGGACGTTGGGTTGACGTTGGGTTTTGATGCCAACCTAAGTTTCATTTACAAACAACATGCAATGTCCCCTGACATTGGGGTACAACATCAATCTAACATCATGTTGATGTCCTGTGCCTCCTGAGTAGCATTGAACTATGCACGTTTGCATTTTTTCATCATCATTTTCTTTTCGCCGTAGTCCCTTTATTAATCATGGGTTGCCACATGGGAATGAACCACCAACTTATCCAGCATATGTTTTACACAGCAGATGCCCTCCCAGCCACAACCTAACACTGGAAAGCAACCATACACTCTTCCATTCACACACACACTACGGCCAATTTAGCTTATTCAGTTCACCTATACTGCATGTCTTTGGAAACCGGAGCACCTGGAGGAAACACGGGGAGAACATGCAAACTCCACACAGAAATGCCAACTGACCCAGCCGGGGCTCGAACTAGCGACCTTCTTGCTGTGAGGTGATCGTGCTACCCACTGCACCACTGTGAGGCCCTTGTTTGCGTTTTTTTATGACAGTGAAAATCCCACAGGTAGCAGCATAGCTATTCTTCCATTTTACGTTGTGCAAATAAGAGTAAGATATAGTTTAAAAGTGTAAAAGGGCTATTTTATATGTTTAACCATGATTATAACAAAAACAGTATGCTTTTATTCAGTAATAAAGAATATCAAGTTATTGATTTATGCTGTCTCCACAAAGGGTTAACTTTAGTCGAGTAGCGCAAGCATGATCTCGGAACTGGATAGCCTGTTGGTAAAGGACATTAATTATCAATTACATCAGGGCTCATTTATGTAATGAAAAGTAGTTACGCAACACAACATAATTCAGCTGTTTCAGCACCACAGCAGATTCTTAGCATTGTACAGTTCAGTCACAAATATGGCAGCCACACAACTGTGTGGCGTCACATGGAACATATGGATACAGATGTGAAGAAAAGCAATATGGAGCAAACACAAACTGACAATACTCTTTTAACAATGCTGTGCAAATAGACAATATCTTAATTGTCTTAATATCTTGTAATTGGGTCGTGCACCATTTTAGTTGAATTTGTAATTTGTTTTTAGCCTCAATTTTCACAGTCCAATTGGTTTTTTCGATAATGGGATTTTGAAATGTATCCAATGTACAGTGTTTTCAAAAAGATATGTTTATGTTGTTGGTGAAGAAAAGTGCTGTCTCAGTGTTGACAGTATGCCAAAAAGTAGAGAAAATTTTTTAAACAAAAATGTATTACTGTGGACAGTGTGTAGGCCTAAGCTTGTCAGTGTGGGATCAATGAATGGTGAAAGATTGGAGAAAGCTGTATTTTATTTTCAGAATGATCGACTATTCAGGAACAGTCATTCAAGAAATGTATTCGTAAGTTTATCTACTCTGCATGCTCCTTTGGTCCCAGAAAGATATGCTCAAAATGTGTTTATGTAACCGTAACCACTCTGCTTTTAAAGTGTTCTTGACTGAAAGTAAGGGCTAGTGGACAGCACAAAGTGGTAAGTACAGTAACATTAAGCAGCAGAGCTTTTCATTTTTAATGAGCTTAAATGATATGTGATGGTCTTTCTTGTGTGTGTGTGTTGATGAAATGCATAAAGTAAAACTAATATTAAATCATTTTTATAGGGTGTGCTGTAAAATTATTGACTTTTATAGCATGATTATAACATTCTACGTAAATCCATTCTTTAAATTTTTTTAATTCCGCCATTGTCAGTATTGTTTTCTAAATTAACAATATGTGTTGAAATCCACTGTGAGGATATACAGTACATAGGGTATTGCTAATATCTTTGTATTTATAAACTGATGTGGCTGGTAAGGATGATATCTGTGGGTCTATGAGATGCAGTATGCAGACCTGCAAAACTCTTTTCAGAAAATTGAACAATGAAGATTTATTTTGCTTTCATACATCTGAAAATAAATGTTTGCCACCACCATTTTATTCACATAATGGTACATTCATTCATTGATTTTCTTTCGGCTTAGTCCCTTATTTATCAGGGGTTGCCACAGCTGAATTAACCACCAACTATTCCAGCATATGTTTTACGCAGCAGATGTCCTTCCAGCCGCAACAATGGTACATAACAATGCTACACTGTAAAACCCAACTGTCAGCATTTTCAAATGAAATGAGTGTAGTTATCTCAAAATTGACTGAAAGTTAATTCTACTTATTTGAAAAGAGTTTTGAACTCAGGGTTGAAGCTAATAAGTTAATTAAATACCTTATCACTTCAGCTTGAATGTAGTAAGTTCACAGTACTCATATAGATTAGTTTTTTAACTCAAATGGTTTCTAGCAATTGGTTTCCTCAAACGGTTTGAGTTACCTTAACTTATTGGGTTTTACAGTACTCAGTTGGTTTGAGTTCTCTTCATTTATTGTGTTTTACTGTGCTCAAATTGCTCCGTTTACTCAAATTGAGTAAGTTCACAGTCCTCATTAGGATTAGTTTTTGAACTTAAATAGTTTGTTACAATCGGTTTCCTCAAATGGTCTGAGTTACTTTAACTTATTGGGTTTTACAGTGTAATTATAAACCAGTGTAATAGAGTTATACTTAAGCAATTACAAACACTGTACTACCATTGTTGTGAAAACATGTTTCTTATAGCTGAAGTACGTTGTGCAGCAAAATCTTGCGAATCTCCTTTCATGACACTATGAATCCAAGGCAGATAGGCAAAAATCTTTGTGTAGACAGCATGCTCTTCTACAGAACAGGCCTTGTCAAAAGACAGGATGCCTGCAGCATAAACTGTATTTGTTTTGGTGTTCAGAAATGCAATTGCTCCTCCTGCATCACCAAAGCACACATTTTCCATATACCTGCCGGGTCCTGTGCAGAATTGTTTGTTGTCTATATTTGGTGAACTTTCAAGAACCCTTGCCTGGTAGTTACCCTTGCAGGACTTGACAGGCAAAGAAAGGTACTTCAGCACTGGAGCTGGGGTTAAAAGTCTCCCCCATCCCCAGCCAGCAATGATGCCTCTCTCTCCATCTCTCTCTTCCAGGTTATCTCCAGTCTCAGGAAGAGGGATGGGCATTACAGTCTCACTAAACTTGACTGGCTCCTTTAGTTTGACCAGAGCAAGGTCATTGTCCCAATCGGATGTGTTCTGGAAGCCTGGATGCAAAAACACCTGCAGGATATATGCATTTTAAATGAGTAATCTGAACCTCAAATGTCATACTTATTGGTAGTTTAAACTTATAAAAACTCCCAGAAAAAAATCACTATTATTATCATATTAAGTGATTTGGTTCAAAAAGCTTTTTAGTTTTGCAGGTTGAAAGTCTCTATTAAACTTCCAAAATCTCTCAGCCGAGGGCTTGAGAGCTCTTCTGCAGTGCTTAGCTCAAAGTAGAATAGGAATACTCTCCAATTTTGAAAAAATGCAGGCCAAACAGTGACTCGTCACTCTGCTGGTGTTCAAATATGCAGCACTCTCATTGAAAACAACAGAAAAACATGCACCTATTTTTCCATTCCAAAGCTGTTCATTTGTTTTTCAATGTAAACATGTGCTTGATAGATGGTGCATGATGGTCTTGCATCTTTTGAAGATGCTCTGTCAAGTTAAAAGAACTTAAACTTTTACACTCAGCGCCACACATCAGTGTCAGCATGAAAGCAGTGGACCAATCAGAAGACTGTTTCTGTGTTTACCTGTACACTTTTATGTGTTTTAGAGGAGGCATGGCTTTGGATAGTTATTATCCATAGCAGGCATGATCTTTAGCTTTAGCAACTGCTAGCCTCTCTGAAATCACTTACTTTACATGAAAGATTCTGTCAAAATATTACAGTAGCTGCAACCTATTCAGGAGGAAAACATACATCTGTAGGGCAATGTGTTGTTATATCATAGCCTTATAATATCTCAATAATAATATAATATCTCGGGTTCAGTTCCATGGGAATGTGTTGAATAGTTGTGTTTTTGTGCTGAATGTGCAAATGTCAGTCTTGTTAACACAACAACTACTAAAAAAGATGGATCTATTGATCTGGATATTCTGGAAGTACCTCAAGTTATGACAATTCTCAAATGTAAGGCCTCCAGTACGGTACACATACCACTTTTTTGAGACCCTTTTGTAAGTGTGCATAGCACAACAGTAGGGTTCCAAAGGGGTGGTGCAAGTCTTGCAGCTGAATGCTATTGGTTTACAGAGATTTCTCACTTGTGTGTGCAATAAGATGAAGAATGACACCATTTATAATAACAAACCTGAAACAAGTATTAAAAAAACTCACGTGTTGAGTGTGGATAAGTTGCAATATGTGAGCCACCCTTAGAGGCTATTTAAATTTAGAATATTGTTGATAACAAATTTCTGTCATACAGTCAAGTCTACCAAGTAAGGGTACTGTTGGCAATGAAAACACTAAACTGATACCCATGCCGAATCATACTGTACTGAACTAAGTTCAATAGGACAAAAGGCATTAATGACATTAGATAATATTGCAGAAGTTTTGAGCAGGTTTGTATTGGAACCAAAATATTGACAGCATTTCATAGGCTACCTTTGACAAGAGCGATAAAGTATCTAGTGTTCCACATAAATAAGGATTATTATAGTTTAGGAATTTAGGCTTTCTAGCATTTCTCTCAAAGTACCTATACGTAGCGTAACCTTAGAAGCTTTGCATTCCGATTGGTAGGCATGCTAACTAAAGCTTTTGTCTTTTCGTATATAAACTACATGAAGATTGCGATTTAGCATAGCTGGATTAGCATATTTGCAATTTGGTATGTTTCTATTTACCTTCTCCACTGCTACTTCAGTAGAGGCTGTAGCATCAGCACGTTTGCTGATTCCAAGATAGACTTTTGGGATAAGTGGTTCTTGTCCTCTTGTCTGAATTTTACTCTTTCCTACAAACAGATTACGGCCAGCCGTCAGTACCCAACGCTCTGCTATCAGGGCCCCCCCAGCAAAACCTCCATCCAGTATGTTTTCACTGAGGTAGACCATTGCCTGCCAGGGGACAGAAGCAGTCAGTGATCCTCCCACCATCCTCCTAGAGCGTGGAGCTGAAATCATACGATGTAAAATAAATGAGAGAAAGATCTTTTTAAGCACCTTTCAATCATTAATTTTCCTACGGCTTAGTCTCTGATTTTTCCAAAGGTCGTCACAGCGGAATTAACTATTCAAGCATATGTTTTATGCAGCAGATGCCCTTGCAGCAGCAATCCATTACTGGGAAACACCCATACACACTCTCATTCACCAACACACTCATACGCTTCGGCCAATTTAGTTCATCCAATTCACCTACAGCGAATGTCTTTGGACTGTGGAGATCACATGAGCAACCAGTGGAAACCCACGCCAACATGGGGAGAACATATAAACTCCACACAGAAATGCCAACTGACCCAGCCGGGACTTGAACCAGCGGCCTTCTTGCTGTGAGGCGACAGAGCTAACCTACTAGCCACCATAGCACTCTTTTTGAGTAAATTTTAACAGAATATTTTCATGATATAGTTGTAAATAACCATAAAATACATGCTTGAAACAAAGATTAGATACAGAAAAATATGTAGTGCATGCATGTGTAATATTTTGCTCATACATGTACACTCACCGGCCACTTTATTAGGTACACCTTACTAGTTCCTAGTTAGACCAACTTTTGGCTTCAGAACTGCCTTAATACTTCATGTCATAGATTCAATAAGGTACTGGAAATATTCCTCAGAGATTTTGGTCCATATTGACATGATAGCATCACGCAGTTGCTGCAGATTTGTCTGAGATGATTCATGCTTTATGACATGGTGCATTTACCTGCAGGAAGTGGCCATCAAAAGATGGGTACACTATGGTCATGAAGGGATGGATATGGTCAGCAATAATACTCAAGTAGCCGATGGCTTTGTCACGGTGCTCAGTTGGTACTAATGGGCCCAGCGTGTGCCAAGAAAATATCCCCCACACCATTAAACCACCACCACCAGCCATAACTGTTGATACAAGCCAGGATGAATCCATGCTTTCATGTTGTTGAGCCCAAATTCTGACCCTATCATCAGAATGTCGTAGCGGAAATCAAGACATCAGACCAGGCAACATTTTTCAATTTTGGTGAGTCTGTGAAACTGTCTCAGTTTCCTGTTCTTAGCTGACAGGAGTGGCACCCAGTGTGGTCTTCTGCTGCTGTAGCCCATCCGCCTCAAGGTTGGACATGTTGTGCATTCAGAGATGCTCTACTGCATACCTCGGTTGTAACAAGTGGGTATTTGAGTTACTGTTGCCTTTCTATCAGCTGGAACCAGTCTGACCATTCTCCTCTGACCTCTAAGATAAGTGTACCTAATAAAGTGGCCGGTTAGTATATATATATATATATATATATATATATATATATATATATATATATATATATATATATATATATATATATATATATATATATATATATATATATAGTTTTTGTAATGTATTTTATCTAAGGATTGGTCATGTCTGATGAGGAAATTGCTAATTACCCAAAACATGTTCTTCAACTCTTTCCAAAGCAGAAGACGCATCTGTCAGGAAAGAAAAAGTGCCCAAGAGAAGCACAGCCATGGATAGCCTAAAGATGATTACAAGAAATAATCTGTTTATTTAAAGGGATTGCTTGTTTGAACAGATGCTAATTAATAATGCATTGTGCACCGCAATGGCATTTATTAAATTTCACTTTATATATGACTTCTTTAATTACTATGTAAAAAGTGTTTATTATAAGGTAAAATTTACTTATTGTGTTCATTTTTTAAAGTCAGGATTATAAAGTGCCCTTAGTACAATTTAACAGTAAGGGCCTTATCATACGCCTAGCGCAGTGGTGCTCAACCCTGTTCCTGGAGATCAACCGTCCTGCAAAGTTCAGCTCCAACCCTGATCAAACACACCTGAAACAATTAATTAGGACCTGAACAGCACTTGATAATTACAGGCAGGTGTGTTTGAAATGGGTTGCAACTGAAATCTGCAGGAAGGTCGATCTCCAGGAACAGGGTTGGTCACCCCTGGCCTTACGCAGTAAGTCACAAGATGTGTATGGTGCAACGCTAATTTTCACGTTTTGCACCACGTTGTTTAAATAGTAAATCTATTTGCACCACTTTGTGGACTCATGGGAGTGCTGGTCTAAAAAAAAGGTGTGTTAAGGCGCGTTGCTATTTTGAGGAACTAAAATAGACCGAGCCATTGTCCATCTGAAAACAGGTCTAAAATCCAGCACAGAGCATGTTAGTTATGCACCTATATGGGATCAAACGCATACACATGGCTTAACAGACACAGGATGTAGAGCAATACACAAATATTTTTACATATGAAAATAATGAAAGGATTAAAATATTACAAAAATTATTATTTTCTACATAAATATAAAAACTACTGCCTCCATGCCTTTTTTCAGTTTATTCATAACAATTTGCATTTGTATAATGTTATTATTAGCAGTATTATTTATTATATGCATATTTATATTTGTTTTCATAAAAACAAGTTTAGATTTGTCCACCTGTTGGGTTTTGAAGATGTCTGCATCACCATATGGGGCATAAGAATAGGACGTGTGTTTGGATATAACTCCATTTTTTTGACCAAACTTCGTTATTATTGTTCATTTATTCATTTGCTGGAAATTAGAACTGAATTTAGAAACAAATCTTTGCGCTTTAAATGAAATTAAATATGTAGTCTGATGGATGTCTTCAGTGGTGTTTCCTTCAGTTTCTTTATCCACAAAAGTAAATGAGTAAAGAGTAAAAGTAAAGTAAAGAGAAAGTAAAGAGGCTGAATGGAGCAGGCTCGTTCTTTATCCTCGCGCTGCTGATGCTCTGTTTAACTGTTTTCTCGCTAGTGAAGTGTTCAGTTTTTCCACTTACAAAGTCCGCCATGTAAATAGCAAATTTGCCATGATGCGACGCAACTGACTCTTAAAGGGAATGGGAGATGAGACTCAGATTGGTTTAATGCTATGCTCAAAAACACTCATAACTCATTAAGAGAATAAGGTAAATCATGCATCATGTATTTTTCCATAGCAAAAGTGGACTCGGACACGCCCTTAATGCTTTTACATCATGCTCTTTAGACTTTGGCCTTGATTGTTAAAATAGAGCCCAAAAACTTTATTTTCCATGATATTTTAATTATTATAAGCAAAAACAAAATAAATGCTGGGTTGATGTAATCAAGCGTTAGGTCAAATGTGGAAACACACCTTGTCTGGGTTAAAAAGTGTCATTTAAATATATATTTTTTAAATGAACTCAATGTTGGGTTTGTACATATTTAACACAAAAAATTTTTTAGAGTGTACACAGACTCTACATGTGGAACTGGACTGTAAAAAAGTGTTAGCAAATTAACTATACATTTGATTAGAGAGTTATAATAACATACATGTAAAACAAGAAAAAAACTTACCACCTCATGATGAAAGGAGTTGTTTTTAATGATTTTTTCATATCGAGGTTCTGTCATTTATATATAGTCGCTGCCCCTTAAAAACAAACATCTAAACTCACAAATTACGTAATCAGGGAAATTTACCAGTGTATAAATGTTGACATTATCCATGGTAAAAACAGATAGGAAAGTTAGCTTAGCAAAACTTCCCAGAAGCAGCACATTGTACATGATGTTCAGTTTGCATGTAAACCAGGCACAGCACAATTGCATGATGTTGTAATAAAAATAAGTAAACAAATATAATAATAAAGATGATGAATGCTTATGATCATCAAATGCTCAAATAGTAGTGAGATAGTAAGTTCAGATTTGCAAACCTCATCATCAGGGTTTTGCGATGCACCATACAATTTCCTTTGTTGAACAACAGTTAACATTTTAATTTCTGGTTTCCTCATTTGATCAGCACTTATACTAATGGATTTTACATGACAGTGTATGATTAAAATTAGGATTTTCTACTGTTTAATGATTGAGGTTGAAAAAGCTGAATTCTTTACACTACTTTCCACATTCATTTCCATAAACATGGATTATAAAAGCAGAAGATTTTTTATCTACTTTAATAAAACTAATTAGTATATAATATAACATTTAAAAATAAAATAAAACACTTCTAAATATCTTAAAGGCTTGGAGTTGATGAATGATCTTTTTCTCGGTAATGCACTTTTAAACTTAAAGGTGCAGTAGGTGTTCAGGTCTTCAGAAACATGTTTTGTTGTGCTGGTTGAAAGTCTCTTCACATTCCACTAGTAATGATTAAAGTAAATGACCTAAATGTGTTTATATGTATTTTTATATTCTGGGTAAGGTGTAAGACTAAAAAATGTTCATCCAATTAAAAATTGTCGGGCCAACAATTCCCATACCTACTGATCAGCAGCCCAAACTTACTGTCAGCAAATGTAGATTTGCAGATCTTATTGTAGATTTGCAGAACTTATTTTTAATTTAAAAAATAAATGTGTTAATGACAAAAGAGATGCGAGTGAGGATTTGGAAATAAAAAATTAAAAGTGTTCAGCCTGGATGGAGACAGCTGGCTTTAAATTCACAACTGGCGTCCTTAAGTTCCACATGGATGGTTTTTAATAAGTATTTGTTAATTGTATGATGCCCTGCAGTTTTGATGCAGTGGGGGAGTCATCAGACAGATTAGGGCAGATAACGGAAATGTTTTGTATGTAATGGAGTATTAATGACATGCAGTAGCCTGCACCATCTCACAAGTGTATTAGAGATGGAAATGGGTCATTTCTGCCGTCATTAGCCTGCAGCCAAACTCAAAACATAACCTTTCAGCCCCTGATGAAGAACTTACTGCTCTTGTAATGACTTAAATTATGAAATACAACACAAACTAACCAAAGGATTATTTTTTTTAAAGTTTCTTATCCTCAGTTTTCATTGTTAGGCAATGTTTCTTAATTATTAAAAACAATGCCTCCAAAATGTAACTAATCTTATGAATATTAATACAAACTTCCAGAAAAAACTCTCAAAAATGTTTAGAATGTAAAAATGTATATGTATAGACAGAGAGCTTACTTCATTTATTCACTTTTTTAAAAAGGAGGGGAAAATTCATATACATGCATGTATCACTGAGGTGTTAGAACCATGTGTAATGTGTAAAAATGCTTTAATGTAATGAAGAGGGTAACACACCAGTGTGTGCATCCATTTGATTTCCACATTCATGTACTTTGCACTTATGTGATGACAGATTTTAGGGAAATGCACGTTGCGTAATCTCCTGATTGCTGCTGCCAGTGTTAATGTTTTCCCACAAGTGTTTATATTGGGATTGTAGGAATGTGTTTATTTTGCCAAAAGCAGATCTAAAAAGTACACGTACTATAGGTTTACTATGACCAAGGTCTCTTTAGGGCAGGTCATTTCATTCACCGGCCATCTTTGAAATGCTCGGGCATTCTGTCTGATTGGGGAAACATCGAACTCTTTAAAATTGCTTGCCAAGCTTACGATTACATTACATATTTAAAATCATCAATAAAATTGAACAACAGCTGTCTCATAAGTTTCATTTCTAAGCATCTAAACCAAACAAAATCTGCAAATTTTCAGGTTGCCCAAGCTAATGCTCATGCGCAATCGAAAGGGACGAGATCACGACACCAACCTCATTGATGGCCGTTCTACATATTATCATCCTTTGGATAATGATCATCTGATCATGCTGGTCTTCAGAAGTAATTCACAACTTGGTCTTGATGGCAAATCTCCTCCAGAAATGAAAAAGACTCTTTGTATACAGGTTTGTGAGCGTTTGAGTAGTTGCTATCATGTAATGGTGCACTTAGTTCAAGCTTTATTTGCATATATCTCTTATGTCTTTTAGCAAGAATTCGCTGAGATTCCAGTGTGTTTGTTGACCACCAAACCTTCGTAAAAACACACCGAAGAATCGCCAGTCTATAGCAATTGATGATTGGCTCCTGTACTAGTAGGTGGAGCTTCATTTGCCATATTGACTGTTACACTTTTCCCCATTCAAAACTATACGAGTGACTGTCTTGTGTATTCTATAGTCTTTGCTATGACTGCCACATTCAGACATATACTTATTAGCCCTGTATATATTTCCATTGTGAGACACTAGCTGATTTCAGAAGAGGCTAATCATTCATGATATTAATGTCTAGCCCAATTTAGTCTGGTGGTACTTTTTCGTTTAATCTTTTGAGAATAAGTGCCGTGTATTAGCTTTCTCCTACTCAGACATGGAAAAACAGCAGTGTTCCTCCAGGAAGTGCTTTCCCAGGATTACATTTAAATAAGCATAACTTTCTCATCCTATTAGCATATTCTATTAGATTGAGCCATATCAAGTACAGTTTAATATGCAGAGGCTGCGGTCTAGACTGCAGCACTTTCAAAATCTGTTATTAAAGAAGAGTACTTTATATGCACACCCTTACGAAAAAGAAGTTTATTCAACTATCAACATTCTGCTTTGAAACTAAAACTATGTATACTTTCTGTCTAATTTTATGCACTTCACTAAAATGTACATCCATTCAATAATTAATTTGCCTTCGGCTTAGTCTCTATTCCAGAGGTTGCCACAGTGGAATGAACTGCCAACTGTTCAAGCAAATGTTTTATGCATAGTGTTTATGGACAATTTAGTTTATTCAATTCACTTATAGCGAATGTCTTTATACTGTGAGGGAAACCGGAGCACATGGAGGAAGCTCACATGAACATAGGGAAAATGCTCCACAGAAATGCCAACTGGCCCAACCAGGACTCGAACTAGCCACCTTCTTGCTGTGAGGTGACAGTGCTAACCACTGAGCCACTGTGCCACCCAAATGTACATCCATTATAAAAAAATTATGTTTATTAAAATGTGCTAAGTATACTTGTTTATACTTATAAAGTTTACTTATATTTTATTTTTAGAAATATACAGCAGACATTCAGCACAGTGGACAGGTCTCTTCAAGTTCATCAGGCTGCTGCTGCTTTCTGTTTCAAGAATTCCCATCTTCATTGTAGTTCTGTGGTCTTTCAAGTAAGAATTGTGTGTTTACATATATATTAGTATAGCACTTTGAGATGCTGATTAGACAGCATGATTATTGCACAGGTTTGCCTTAGGCTGGCCACAATAAGGGGTTAGTCTAAAATGTGCAGTTTTATAGTACAGCACAATGGCATGAATGTCACAAATTTTGAGGGAGTGTGAAATTGGCATCCTGACTGCAGGAATGTCCATCAGATCTGTTGGCTATGAATTGAATGCTAATTTCTCTCTCATTAGCTGTTTCCAAAGACGTTTCAGAGAACTGGCTGTGTATCAAACTGGGCTTACAATCGCAGACCATGTGTTATCACGCTAGCCCAGGACCTCCACATTCAGCATCTTCACCTGCAAGATTATCCGAGACAAGCCACCTGGACAGCTGCTGCAACAATTAATTTGCATAACCAAAGAACTTCTGCACAAACTGTGAGAAACCATCTCAGGAAAGTTCATCTCTTCCTGCTGTTTTAAAGGTGATTCTGTAATCATCCCAGCTCAGGACCTCCACATCTAACATCCACCTAACATCACCTCCAAGATTGAGGCAAATGGTGGTTACACCAGATACTGACTGGTTTTATGACAGTAAAATATTTTTGAAATAAAAGGGTGAATTTTGTACAATAGTGGTAAGTTTGTAAAGTCATATTACCAATAAATGAATGATCATAAAGATTGTGCTTTCTGTTTTACTGTTTAACTTCAATGTGCGAGCATATAGGCATTTATTAAAATTCATAATATGAGTATGTAGATTGATGCTATGTAGATACAAACATCTATTTTACATGTAAAGGTGCCTTTGGAGCTCTAACAGTTTCTATCAGTAGGCTAGATCATGCATTGATAATTGTATGAACCATTATAGGGGCTGTCAAATGTATTTTTCTATTAACTAATTTTTTTATTATTAATAATAATTATGGTTATAGTTTAAAGGGCAGACCCCCTTTACATCTTGTTTTAACATCTTTTAATGGGATCAATAAGGTTTTGAGATGTCTGGACGTCTGCACCACGCTTCGTTATTATTGTTCATTTATTCATTTATTCATTTGCTGGAAATTAGAACTGAATTTAGAAATAGTTTTGAAACAAATCTTTGTGCTTAACATACAAAATTAAATATGTAGGCTAATGGATGTCTTTAGTGGAGTGCGTACAACACCGTTTCCTTACTCCACGAAGGTAAATGAGTAAAAAGTAAAAATAAAGAGGTGGAATAGAGGAGGCTTGTTCTTTATCCTTTCGCTGCAGATGGTCTGTTGAACTGTTTTCTCGCAAGTGAATTGTTCAGTTTTTCCCACTTACAAAGTCCGTCATGTAAATAGCAAATGTACCATGGCGTGACACAACTAACTCTTAAAGGGAAAGGGAGATGAGCCTCTGATTTAATGCATGTTATACTCAAAACACACCCATAACTCATTAAGAGAATAAGTACAACCCTGTTAGACCATGCGCCAGGGCGCAGAGCATATTTTTTCAACTAAATAGCAAAGTGGATTCGGACATCCCCTTAATGCTTTTGCGCCATGCGCTTTAAACTTAACAGAAAAATATAGAGCCCCAGGTGTTATTTAGGGGGGTCAAACCCCCTCTAATTCATACCCTGCTTATGACACAAGAATAGGTCAAAGTCGCATGCAGGCAACATAAATAAAATTAAATAACACAGTTTAAGTTAGCAAAAAAACATTGGAGTTTACCTGCTAATACTTATCTAAGATACGTTTTCATGTCTTCCATAAAACAAGAGAAAAAAAGAAAGAAGAAAGAAGAAAGAAAGAAAGAATAAAAAAGAAAAGAAAGAAAGAAAGAAAGAAAGAAAAAGAATAAAAAAAAGAAAGAAAGAAAGAAAAAAAAAGAAAGTGGCCGAGAGAGCTTAAATGGCAGCAAATTAAGAAAAGATCTTCATCCGTTTGACAGCACACATGCTGCAAATCCATCATCCATAAAAAAAATGTGCTACATTTTTACACAACGCAAAAAAATGTATAAAGCGCACTGCATTTTCCCACAGCACAAACAATTTACGAAAACGTGAAACACAGTAAAAATGAAAAAACATTGAAACATTTCCCTTGTATTGCATTTTATTTGAAAGTGTTGTGAGAAAATGCAGCGTGTTTTCGTAAATTGTTTGTGTGGTGAGAAAATGCAGCTTGAGCTATTAAGCTTAGCAAAATAGATCAGAAAACAGAGTTAGTTTAGATGAAGGAGATTATGAATCAACACATTAGAAAAAATAACCTGATGTGGTAAAAAATCACTGATATACGCACATCCATTCAAGACACGAGTATTCAAGGTTTCCTTCTATTTTCATGGCTAAATGTACAAAAAACTAAATAAATATTATAATCCCTACTCTATCTGTGTGATGTGTTTTAACCTGTGTCTGTCTGTCTGTCTGTCTATATATATATATATATATATATAGAGAGAGAGAGAGAGAGAGAGAGAGAGAGAGAGGGAGAGAGAGAGAGAGAGGGAGAGAGAGAGTTGAACTCAGAATTATTGGCACCCCTTTGAAATTTTTTTTTCTTGTTTAAATATTTCCCAAATGATGTTTAACAGATTCAGGAAATTTTCACAGTATGTCTAATAATATTTTATGGAGAAAGCCTTATTTGTTTTATTTCGGCTAGAATAAAAGCAGTTTTAAATTTTTTTTATGAACCATTTTAATGTCAAAATTATTAGCACCTTAAGCTATTTTATTTTTGATAGTCTGCAAACCATCATTATACAATAACTTGCCTAATTACCCTAACCTGCCTATTTAACCGAATTAACCTAGTTAAGCCTTTAATGTCACTTTAAGCTGTATAGAAGTGTCTTAAACAATATCTAGTCAAATATTTTTCACTGTCATCATTGCAAAGATAAAATATATCAGTTATTAGAGATGAGTTATTAAAACTATTATGTTTAGAAATGTGTTGAAAAAAAATCTTCTCTCCATTAAACAGAAATTGGGGGAAAAAATAAATAGGTGGCTAATAATTCAGGGGGGCTGATAATTCTGACTTCAACTGTATATATATATATATATATATATATATATATATATATATATATATATATATATATATATATATATATATATATATATATATATATATATGAATGAATTTGAATGAGGCAGTGGCCTTGCTTCTGAAGTGTCATTATAAAAGTAATAGGTAAAAGTGTGCACGACTAGTTTGCACTGATTCACAGCAGCTTTTATACACTGATGAGAGAGGAAAACTGGCTTCTGCTGGCAAATGGACCACTGTGAGGAAAGGAGAAAAATGCACAGAGAGAGCAGAAGACGAGGAGGAGGAAGAGGAGGAGGAGAGCGGAATGCATACTCAACTGTAAGGCTTGAGATTGCAGCTGTGTTTGAGAGAGAGAGAGAGAGAGAGAGAGAGAGAGAGAGAGAGAGAGAGAGAGAGAGAGAGAGAGAGAGAGAGAACGAGCACAAGACTAGGTCAACAAGGATTGAGAGGCTGCTATATAGAGTAGGAGGACAAAATATGTAGAAAGGATGGTAAGAAAAACAGGGAAGGACAGAGGGATGGCAGATCTGACAGAGAAAAAAAATGTTCAAAAGCTGCAAATGCATGTAAGCTTGTTTTCCTGTGTATGTGTACAAGAGAGTTGCTTGTTTTCTGATGGGACTAATGGGAAACAAAGGAATCAACTTGGATTTTATTTTACATCTTGACTGGACCAAAACTGGCAGTTGACAGTGCAATTACCTTGTTCTTTTACTACTGAGAGAAGGGTTACAGGAATAGAGAATACAGGTAAGAGCATTACATAAAGATTATTGCTGTAAATGAGAAAAAGATATCCTTACAGAATATTCATTAATCATTTTATTATTTACAAATCATCTTAAAGGGATGATAGACAAGTCTTCCATAGGTTGTTGGATACTGCATCTTGATATATTGTAGCTTGACCTAAAATGTTTATGAATGGACAACATTTTTTATGTGTAAAGTAAACATTTTAGGTGCTGTGCCTCTAGTCACCGTACTTTATCTACTGATTAACTTACTTTAATACATTTTTAATTATATTACAAATATTCAAATTAGTTTTTAATTTAACATAAGACCATTACAGCTCCATAGTGTACTAATAATATTTTCACTTTCAAAAACAATGTATTTCAACTCAACATTTACAAATTTTAAAAAATGTGAATTTATTAGAAAATTATGAGCAACGACAATAGTTAATATGCATGTCTTTGTTTTGTTTTACTTATTTTTTAGAATAAAATACATTATGTAATGTATCGTATATCGTGTAATATTAGAACTCTAGAATTTGTCTAGAATAGATATTCTCTTTTAACAGTTGAAGTCAGAATTATTAGCCCCCCTGAATTATTAGCCCCTTTGTTTCTTTTTTTCCCCAATTTCTGTTTAACGGAGAGAAGATTTTTTCAGCACATTTCTAAACATAACTCATTTATAATAACTGACTTCATTTATCTTTGCCATGATGACAGTACAAAATTTTGTATTTCTTTTTTTATAGATATATTTTTTAAATGTAAAAACTGCTTTTATTCTAGCTGAAATAAAACAAATTAGACTTTCTCCAGAAGAAAAAATAATATCTGAAATACTGTGAAAAATGTCTTGCTCTGTTAAACATCATTTGGCAAATATTTGAAAAGGGGGGAAAAAAACACAGCAGGGATAATAGTTTTGATTCAACTGTATATATTATTCTATACATATTTTGATATAATTTTCATATTATTAGATATTATGAAATTAATATATTACATTTTATTAAATGTTATTAAATAAATGTATTAAATACATTTTAATACATTTGAAAAAAAAATCAATTTACAAGTTTTTGGGGGTGCTTAAACAGGTTTTTGGCTGCATGTGCTGTGAGTCAAAAAGTTGGGAACCACTGTAATACACAAGCTTTTAAAGATTTGTTTTAATCACATATCATTTATTCACCTCATTCTTTATTTTTTCATTCATAAAGAGATTATATTTTTTGAGAAAAACATTATAAAAATTTTCTCCACAAAGTGAACTTCCCAGCTTCAAAGGGCTCTAAATGATCCCCGCTGAGAAATAAGTGTACATGACAACAACATAGCCAAAAACGGAAAAACTTCCATTTTGAGATTTCATTCGTTGATTCATTTTCCTTTCGGCTTAGTCCCTTTATTAATCTGGGATCACCACAGCAGAATGAACCGCCAACTTATCCAGCATATGTTTTACGTAGCGGACGCCCTTCCAGCTGCAACTTATCACTGGGAAACATCCATACACATTCACACACATACACTACGTACAATTTAGCCTACCCAATTCACATATAGCACATGTTTTTGGACTGTGGGGCGAACCGAAGCCCGTGGAGGAAATCCACACGAGCACACGGAGAACATGCAAACTCCACACAGAAATGCCAACTGACCCAGCCAGGGCTCGAACCTGCAACCTTCTTGCTGTGAGGCGATTGTGCTATACCCACTTGCGTGGGTGCCCACTTTGAGATTTGTATGCCCTAATTTAATAAGCAGTTAATTAAGTTTAATAATTGGTTGCTTAAAGTCTTGATTATGTATTCAGATTATAAAAAAATATATAATAATATATTAGGTGGTGCAGTAGGTAGTGCTGTCGCCTCAAAGCAAGAAGGTAACTGGTTCAAGTCCTGGCTGGGCCAGTCTGCATTTTTGTGTATAGATAGTTTAGGCCGTAGTGTTAAAGTGTGTGTGTGTGTGTGTGTGCGTGCGTGCGTGCGTGCGTGCGTGCGTGCGTGCGTGCGTGTGTGTGTGTGTGTGTGGATGTTTCCCAATACTGTGTTGTGGCTGGAAAGGCTGTGTAAAACATATGCTGGAATAGTTGGCAGTTCATTCCACTGTTGTGACCTCTGAAATAGAGACTAAGCCAAAGGAAAATGAATGAATGACTCCTATCATAATGTGTCTAAAAACTATTTAAATGCACTTAATGTCAATTATGTCCACCTAAATCTATGTGATAATCGAAGTAATCTAAAACAAATATTTGAGTAATTTAGAGGTAATCTAAGAAGTAATCAACAAGAAGTAAATGCATTACCTGCAATGTATAATCCTGATCAAATAACTATATTGTTTAGTAATAAGTAAACTACCAAAGCTCAAATGTCATATCAGAATTAAACACTTGAAAGAGCTGTTTACACATCCACATGTAAACTTTTTTGAGTGAGATGGAGAGACAATGTAAAAACACATGAGCTGAAAAAAGCAGCATTTTATAAGATATATGAAATAAGATATGAAACATATGAAGATATGAAATAAACCAATGGCGGACCAATAGCCAGACACATAGATAGTCTATGGTTATCCAGCGCTGGTTGCTCCATTATTCCATATGACTGTCCAAGTGCTGCATAAACAGGCTGAATTCTGTCTGCTGCTACAGAGACTTCCATATAAAGACATTTGCTGCCACTAAACTCTGAAGAATCTCTTTGTATATAGCTCACTTCCAGCATCACTTCAATTATGCACAATATATCTATCGTGTATTACTTTTGTTTGACAGATTGGCTCTGATTAAAAACCTAATTATTTGCTTTGCTGCCTTTTGAATTATAAGTGATGCTTCATCTCAAAAATCTCAACAAATCTTTACACTGGAGACTCAACTCACATTTTGACATTAGCATGTTGCTAAGAAGCATGAATCACACTGCACACATTTTAATTAAAGTGAGCATAATCAGTTTTGTTGGTATTGAAGTCTTCAGCATTCTGTTGAATATAAGTGATGCTTCATTTCATTTAATTTCAAGAATCTCAACACATCTTTACACTGGAGATTCAACATTTTGACATTTGCATGTTGCTAAGAAGCATGAAACACTGCACACATTTTAATTAAAATTAACTTAATTAATAAGTTCATTAAATGAACATTCAATAAATTCACTTAATTAAAGGAGTGGTCCACTACAATATCAAATTTTAAACTTTAGTTGACGTGTAATGTAGATGTGTGAGCATAACCAACATCTATGAATGTAAAATGCTCAAAGTTCAATTGGCTTTTACAGAGTTAGCTTAGCAAAGCCTACAGTGAACAAAGTTTGGGGACTACAAAAAAATACATCCGGTTTAGTGAGATCACAAATGCTTGAGGTTACCTGCACACACCATATACATAAACCACGCGCAGCAATGGGGCGTGGCCAGAGGCGCTGTAATGTTAAAGCAGAGAAAGCTAAAATGGCGTCCAAACACTGCTATATTTCCACAGAGCTTCTTCTGTTTATGTATTTGAGCATCCAAAGGACACGACACAAGGAGAGAAGTGCTAACAATTTAATTTTAATTATGCTCCAGAGAATTATAAAAAATATAAAGCTAACTAAAGACAGCTTCCAGAATCTCTCCCAGTTCAGTGCTGGATTCAGCTAAAAACTCCTCAAAGAAGGAGCAGCTCCTACCATAACTGTACACTCACATGTACAGTTTTCAATGGAAGCCGATGGTGATAAGTGGCAATAAGCAGTGAGGAGCAGCGTGGTGCATCTTTGCCAGTGTTTGCGTCAAGGAGAGTTGAAATCAAGTCAATTTTATGGTAATGAGCTATGACGCGGTTCACTGGCAAGCAATCAGAATGCAGAAGTCCACCGCTTGAGAGGAGTTCAGAGAACTCCTGGTTCCGACCAGAGTTGTTCCCAAGGGTTTGATTATTGCGGTCACCAGATTTCCAATTATTTGCAATGTTTTCTTACAGGAACATGCTTCAAAAAAGTTACTGATGTGCATTAATGTTATATATATATATATATATATATATATATATATATATATATATATATATATATATATATATATATATATTATTATTATTATTATATATATATTTTTACTTTAAAAAAGTGAGAATCTCATGCGACAGTACAAAACAGTATTGCTGCTTCAGAAAATGTCTGACATATGGATACATTGGATAATTAAGTGGAGCAAGCCACGTCACATGCAACTTGATTTTCCATTGTTAACTGAATTTGCTGAAATGTACGCAATATATTCACGCTAGAAAGCATGTTTTTATGCAGGAATGGTAAAATGGTGTACTATGCTGCAACGGCTCCTTTAAATACGAAACGTTCTCGCCACCGGAGCTGAAGGCAGACAGCGTTGTGTCCAGGGTGGCCAGAGCGACCTTTGATGCTCTCACTGCCTTCGGGGAGAACGCACAGTAATAGCAATAGTTGTGGATTGTGAGCCACAACCTAAGTATTTTTATTTGTTCAAATTTATCTACTACATGCATTGTTTCTAGCATTAACAGTATGTTGTAGCAAGGACGTAAACAAGGATGTAAACAATGTAAAATGCTCTTTGGCATCGTTAACAATTTAACTACAAATTAATATTTATCGTTAAACCGATGTAGACACCCACAATCTTCACCAGCGATGCAGTGTCTCTCTTTGCGGCCACTTTCCCTGCGTTCTACATCTACATTCTACATCAATCAGAGCCTATTTAGGGCAGGCTTTCGAAGGAACTAGGAAATATGATTGTCCTTATCATGTTAGCTGTGTAGCAGTACATAATCAAAGATATATGAAAAAATAACGTGATTTTTTTTACAAATGAAGCATGAGCACACATTGCTTTGCATCTTATAAACACAACCAAATCTTAAAAATACACACTGGACCACCCCTTTAATGAATTATAATCTGTTTAACTGAGCTTTTTGCATTACTGTATTGTGAATATGTATGTTGCTAAGCCAACAACAGAGTTAGAATTGTCAAGATTTGAGGACAGAAGCCACACGCACAACAGCCAGGGAGTTTGCAAAAAGGTTTTTATTAACAAAATAAATTATTAACAAAAAACTTGGGGAATAAGGGACTAAGCCAAATAAAAATTTAATGAATGAATGAAAAAAACTTGGGCAAAACGGGTAGCATGTAGCAGTTGGTAGCATGATCGCTTCACAGCAAGAAGATCACTGGTTCGAGCCGTTGCTGGGTCAGTTGGCATTTCTGTGTGGAGTTTCCTCCGGGTGCTCTGGTTTCCATTACAAGTTCAAAGACAAGCTAAATTGTCTGTAGTGTATTTGTGGGAATGGGAGTGCATGGGTGTTTCACAGTGATGGGTTGCAGCTGGAAGGGTCTCCGCTGCAAAAAAACATATGCTGGATAAGTTGGTGGTTCATTCCGCTGTGGCGACCCCAGATTATTAAAGAGACTAAGCTGAAAAGAAAATGAATGAATGAACTTGAGCAAAACAGTAGCCAACGAGGCTGAAAAACAAAAGACACATGATAGGACATAAAGTGGAACAATATAAAACAAGGAAACAAGAGACCAGACCAATAACTTGACTTCACATTGACAGGAAGCACAAAACAAACCAGATCACATACAGTAGGGAGAATAAATAGGGAACCAGGGAGGCAGGAAGTAGAAAGTACAGGTAAAGACAATAACTATCATTAAGGTAACAGGAAGGGTGGAGTTCACTCAATAGACAAGAGAACATGGCACATAAAACAAAAATCCATGCCTTCACACAAAATGAGGGCGACAAAAACAGTTTGATTGACTTTATGCGGCACCTCAAGAATCGGCTTTAGCATGACAAAGCAAAGCATTCTGTTAGACAATTTGTCCGACTTTAATCGGCGCTGCAGCTGACTTACAGAGCATTTCCTCTGGCATGTTTTTTAAGTTCATTCATATGGAAGTTGAGCGTAAACGCCCACCCAGTGCATTGTGGGATTGAAAGCAGCACAGAAAATTATTGAGAGCAGAAGAAAGTTGGCCATTTCTTGACTTTATGCAAATGTCATTAAAAAAAACAATGGGGGAAAGTAGGCAAGGCAAAATGTTGATGTATGTTTCCGATGTATGTTGAAATCTGAAATCACTCACATGAAGGCAACTATGAGAATGTTATGAATGTAAACCACACATACGTCTTGAACAATGTATGCCTGTGTGTTTATGCATTCGATAATTTCTTGCAAGTGTGAAAACATGTAAACATGCCGTCTATCACCTGATTAAAACAGGCATGCTCAGCCCTAAATTCAACATTCCCTAGAGCAGTGATGGTGTAGAGTTGTAGGTACAGTGGCTCGGTGGTTAACACTGTTGCCTCACAGCAAGAATGGGTCCCGGCATGGGTCAGTTGGCATTTCTGTGTGGAGTTTGCATGTTCTCCCTGTGTTCATGTGGGTTTCCTCCGGGTGCTCCGGTTTCCCCCACAGTGCAAAGACATTCGCTGTAGGTGAATTGGATTAACTAATTTGGCCGTAGTGTATGGGTGTGTGTGTGAACGAGAGAGTGTATGTGTGTTTCCCAGTCCTGGGTTACAGCTGGAAGGCCATCCATTGTGTAAAACATATGCCAGAATAGTTGGTGGTTCATTCTGTTGTGGTGTGAAATCAGGGACAAAGCCGAAGGCAAATGATTAAATGGATGAATAAAATACAAAAAAAAAACATTTAATTAAAGCCCACAGTATCAGAATTATTATCAGTATTCTAACTATTCAGCGTTGAATAAAATACGCATTCATAATTAATTTTCACTGAGCACTTATGGGATTTTTCATTTGCATCTTGCTAAGCTAATCACACAATGCTCTAATAAGCATTTCAAGAGTTTACACTTAGTTGATGATTGATAATAAAGCGTGTTTGACATGCTGTTCTGGAAGAAAAGCCCTGAGCTCAGAATATCCTCGAGCCAAGGGCTCCCTCCTGTTTCGTGGGGTTAGAGGCGAGTCTGAGCTCAGGTAGGTCTCCAGAACTCCCCTGAATTCATTCTTTCGGCCTGTAGTTTGATCATTGTATTTTGTGCATTGAAAGCTCTACTCAGTGCTCATATGTGATGCCAATTTGGTTTATTTAATTCACTTATACTGCATATCTTTGGACTGTGGGAGGAAACCGAAGTACCTGGAGAAAACCCACGCGAGCAAGGGAAAAACATGTAAACTCCACATAGAAAGGCAACTGGCCCAGCCAGAACTCAAACTGGTGACGTTCTTGCTGTGAGGCAACAGTGCTAACCACTGAGCTGCTGTGCCGCCCTGTCCTGGATTAATCTAGGAAAGAGGGGGATTAGGGGTGGATGGGGGGATTCTTTAAGAAGAAGATGACTAAGGTAAGAAAACCTGGTTATTTATAGTGAGTTTGGATTCATCTGATTGGTAAATCATGTGTGATGGCTAATGCAGGACCAGCCTAGTCAATCATAAGCACGTGATCCTCTCGAAATTAGTTTACAAATAAACTTCAAAAAATGCATACAGCAAACATTTAAATTAGAAAGTTGTTGCTGTGCATTATGTGATTGTTTGTGTGAGAGGGATACATCTTATTCTGATGGAAGAAATGTTTTCTAAAATGCTATGCATTTATATACAGCTGAAGTCAGAATTGAATCTGAGTTGAAGTTGATTTTTTTTCTTTTTTAAATATTTCCCAAATGATGTTTAACAGAGCAAGAAAATTTTGCACAGTATGCCTGATAATATTTTTTCTTCTGGAGAAAGTCTTATTTGTTTTATTTCGGCTAGAATAAAAGCAGTTTTGAATTTTTTAAAAAACAATTTAAAGTAAAAAATTATTTGCCCCTTTAAGCTATATATTTTTTTCCAATAGTCTACAAAACAAACCATCATTATACAATAACTTGCCTAATTACCCTAACCTGCCTAGTTAACCTAATTAACCTAGTTACGCCTTAAAATGTCACTTTAAGCTGTATAGAAGTGTCTTGAAAATATCTAGTAAAATATTATATACTTTCATCATGTCAAAGATAAAATAAATCAGTTATTAGAAATGAGTATTAAAACTATTATGATTAGAAATGTGTTGAAAAAATCTTCTCTCCATTAACCAGAAACTGGGGGAAAAATAAACAGGGGGGCTAATAATTCTGACTTCAACTGTATTTACATTTTTACCGCACAATTTTAACGCAGTCCTCCATAAACTACAAAATACGACTTCCACAGTCTAAGACAATATTGAGAGCAACGTAAGATGAATGAGCCACAGTACAACTAGTGTTACACATTCTGTAGTCACTAATGTTCAGACTGTGTCTTTTTCAGCTTACAATTCTAATGTAATATTAAAATTAAAGAGTTTGGGGTGAATACAAGATTATTAGTGTAAGTAGTTTAATCAGTGTAATCAGACAAATACAGAAGGGGAAATTCACAAGCAATGAATCACACATCCTGGAATGCACTGGTTATTTGTAAGCAATTTCAGCTTCCAATTCACTAAATTAGTGATGCAGATCAGGCAAAAGAGCAAACATGCCTACAAAATCTGGGCTGGAAGCTGTTTACACTGCAGAGTTTGTATACCCTTTGGAAAAAAACAATATATCCCTCATGTTTTTTCATGATTAACAGGCTCAATGACAAGTTTTCTTCACATTCAGCACAGTTTATTAATAAGCCTAGTCATTTATTTACAATTTAAATGGTCGCAGGCACAGTCCCAAGTTGATGTGTGTTGCAGCCAACAGCTGTAATGCTTCAAAAAAGGTTTTATGTTGTACTCATTAAAAGAGAAGGGAAATATCATCAGTGGGGAACAAGTTTGTCAATCATTAATTTACCATCTACAATATAGACACTTAATTTAAAAATTTTCGATTTGTTTGCATACCCCTTTTATGGCCATAAATTAACATTGCATTTTTTTTCGTTGTTGTAAATGTAAATAATTATGTATGTACAGTTGAGAACATACATTTGTTTCAGAATTATTGGCCTATTTTTCCCCAATTTCTGTTTAACGGAGAGTAGATTTTTTCAACACATTTCTAAAATCATAATAGTTTTAATAACTCATTTCTAATAACTGATTTATTTGATCTTTGCCATGATGACAGTAAATAATATTTTACTAGACATGTTTAAGACACTTCTATACAGCGTAAAATGGATTTTAGAAAATGAAAAATGGCGTTTTTATTCTAGCCGCAATAAAACAAATAAGACTTTCTCCAGGAGAAAAAGTATTATCAGGAATACTGTGAAAATTACCTTGCTCTGTTAAACATCATTTGGGAAATATTTATAAAAGAAAAAAAATGCAAAGGGGGCTAATAATTCTGACTTCAACTGTATACTATTTGCACCTTAGTATTCTATGACACTTTTCAATAAAATTAATGGCACAATAAAAGAAACCAAAAATAGATCTTTAACCGCTGTACTCTACAAAATTTAGTCTTCAGCAGGGGTGGTGTAAATCTAAGGGGGAATGGGGGAGTGACTGAGTAAGAAAAATATGAAAAACAATTTTGTTTATGTTTATTTTTATAGTTTTTTTTATTATTTCTAGTGAGATACTTGAAGTGCTATATATATAAAATATCAAGTATAGTGGCTGCATAGTGGCTCAGTGGTTAGCACTGTAGCCTCACAGAAAGAAGTTCACTGGTTCGAGTCCTGGTTGGGCCAGTTGGCATTTCTGTGTGGAGTTTGCATGTTCTCCCTGTGTTGGCGTGGATTTCCTCCGGGTGCTTCGGTGTCCCCCACAGTCCAAAGACCTGTGGTATAGGTGAATTGAATAAACGAAATTGCTCGTAGTGTATGAGTGTGAATGAGAGAATGTGTGGGTGTTTACTAGTACTGGGTTGCGGCTGGAAGGGCATCCGCTGCGTAAAACCTATGCTGAATTAGTTGGCGGTTCATTCCACTGTGGCAACCTCTGATAATTCAGATACTAAGCTTGGAGAATGAATGAATGAACGAATAAAAATCAAGTATTTCCAATATAGCACAAAAAAATATTCTGTGAAACATACTAAATAGAAATTATAAAATAAAAGATCTTTTAATACTGCTGGTTGTTGTTTTAGCTTTTTAACACATCTGGCTGATTTACATCAGTGATTTGCCTGTAATTGATGAACATGTAAAATTATTTCATTAAAAATCTGATAAAATAGCATTTCATTTAGATTTGAGCCAAAAAAAGACAATTCAAAATGCCATTTGGGTGTCAATTTTGTCTGTAAAAATTGTGTTTTGATCAATGTTTTCCACTTTTGATGGCATGTCAAGACCTTAGTATTGTATTAAGCACATATTCCCATTATCACAAAAAGCTCTATCTATTTTGTTATTAAATTGTTCTGCTTCCTCCGAAGTTTGTCTGAATACAATTTTATGAAGTTTCTTCAGGCAGAATAGCCGCCTCCACAATCAATGCCTGATGGGGCAGATAGTCAACAAGTCAGCATAGCAGCCATTTATCAAAAGTTTCGAAATGAGTTCCTGTCCTCTTGTGCCATACTACCATCATCCTGCCATAGCCAGTTTAAGTCGGCCTTAAGTAGGCCTTTTTACATGGAGATTCTAAAGCAGAAATAGACACGTATACAAATAAGCTCTGAGTTTATTTGTATCCATTAATTCTGTAAAATTTCATTGTATCGTTTCCAGGTTTAACTAATGCCCTCTAATCACAATTTAATATGTTACATTTTAAGTTTGATTCCGCTTTCACACGTCTAATTAATAATGAATGCACACTGTAAAAGCAATGTCCTGGCTGGACTCGTCAGACGAAACCCTGGCCTACTTCCTACTAAATGCATGTGTAGTAAAAGATGTAAAAGTTTTTGACAGACAGTGAGAGAGAGAGAGTGAGAGAGGCTGTGTGTGCGTGTGTGTGTGTGTTGGTGTCCAGCCGAGATGCTGTCATAACTGCCAAGGAGCCCCAGCAGAGCTTTCTATTTTAATACCCACATAATATTTATCATGCTAAATTTCAGCTGAAACACCGAGAGCTGGAGTCGTACTCTCAGCAGGGCTATGCTGGTTTAAAAGCACTAAAAGCAGTCGAGACTAATGTTTGGGTCGTGTTTGAAGACATGCTGGCAGGATTCTAAAACTGAGCAGACTGCACAATGGCCATTACGGCCACAAACTCCATTTTAAATATATATTTAGAATCTAAATAGTTGAGGACAAACTTATTAGTCCTCCTGGCCTCTCTTTTCTTCTGGAGAAAGTCTTGGTTCTTTAAGTTTGCCTGGAATAAATGAAAAATATATTAAAACTGCAAAGGTTAATATTATTAGCCCTATTACTACTACTAAACTACTAAACACACTATTATTGTCTGGGGTGTATTTAACCTAGTCAAGCATTAAAATTGCACTTTAAGCTGAATATTATATCTTGTAAAATAACTAACTAAATGATGTACTGTCATCGTGGCAAAGACAAAATAAATTAGCTATTAAAACTATTATGTTTACAAATGTGTTGAAAAAAATTCTCCTCTTCATTAAACAGCTTTTGGGAAATATTTTCAAAAAGAAATTTACATTTCAGGAAGGCTAATAATATGCCTTCAACTGTACACCATATATTTCAGCACTGTTAATCTACAGTGTAACAACAATGTACTTGTTCACATTATCTGTCACAATCACAAGCAGTCCAGGCTTGTAGATCGCTGAGAATCAATCACTTTCACTCAGGACTACAAACCTGTCATGCACCACACTCACACCTGTTCCAGTTTCCCACTGATTGTTAACACACACGGCTGAAGCTGTTTTTTAAAAGCACTTTAAAAGCAGCATTTCCTGTTTTACTGTGTGTAACATTATGACGCCGTTTCCTTCGCCTTGCATTTCAGTATTTGACCCTTGTTTTGTTTTGTTTGTTTATTTGCGTTTTATGCTGCCTGTCTTTTGACCATCGACCACGACTCTGGATTGCATGCATACATCTGTTTGTTCCTGTATTGACCATTACTTGCCTGACCATTCTGTTAAATAAGCTCTGCATGTGGATACGCACCTCCGTTGTCAGCGTCCCATCAAATTGTATTATAACATAACATATATTACATAGTCACATTATAGAAAATTCTAGAAAAAACTTACTAAATACATAAAGTTTGAAGAGTTTTTTTTCTTATACTGATTGTAAAAACATGATTTCTTTGATTTGAAATAAAGATTGGGCAAAAGGACTGTGTACTGACTGATGTTAATCAGGTCTGAGGCTATAAAGATCAATATTCAAGCTTTCTATCTTTAAAATGTTATCAGTAATAATAAAAAATTCTGTTTAATTACAATATATATATATATATATATATATATATATATATATATATATATATATATATATATATATATATATATATATATATATATATATATATGGACTTTTCCTTTCAGAACGGTACTTTTTACTTGTACTTTAACACCAATGGATTTTTAGGGCTACTTAATTTATTCACATATGCTCTGCAAATAATAATTAAAATATTAAAAATAATATATTTTAATAATAATATGTTAAGAAATACTTACTGTGATTAAAATGATTCAAAAATCATCAAAGCAGTACACAATATATCCTTATTTTTCTACCAATTTTTTTTTATTTACCATATATAATAAACCATCCTTCAAAGGCAAAGTGTGTATTTATTTGATTATATCATGTGTTTAAAGTTATAAACAAGCCATTTTTAGGTCAAAATCTTTAAAATTGGCTAGAAATTTGAACCATCGACTCATATGTGATTTTAAGCGAATATGTTATCACATAAAATGTAATTGCTTTCATATTCTTGTAAATATGAAATCAAATATGAAATCATTCACAACATTTTTTTAGTGAATGAAATCATTCAACATCAGTGTTCACCTAAATAAAGTTGAATTAGTGTATCATTTTGTAGAGAATAACTGTGCACTTTTCCTCGCCCGTTCTATACACTGATTTGTGAGCAACTGGTTTGTCATCATTATTACAGTAAAAGGTAACAAGTTATTTTAATGGTCCATTTGAGTATTAGTAGACTGTCTGCTTAATATCTGTTGATTCTGCTCCTTCAACAGACATTTAACTGACTAAAAGAAACTTTGCAAGTACATGTCAACTTACACTAACCCTAACCCCAAACTAACAGTCTACTAATAGTCTAATGAGAATTAGTTGGCATGTAGATGCAATGTAACTTAAATTCAACAAATGGACCATCAAAATAAAGTGTGACCACGTACAGAGCAGTTAGTTCTCCGCATTTTGTGATTCATGTTTTTATTTTTTGTCTGAATTGCATTATGGGATCTTGATCTTTTCTCCAAAAGCTTTTGATGTTGAAAAGTTTGAAAAGTGAATTTTGTTGACATTTTTATCAGTTTGAAGGGATATACCCAGCATACACACAATGTCATAAGCTGTAATATTAGGTTAGATTTAGGTTGCCAGCATCTTAGCATAATGTTATTTTCACGTCCAATAATGACATGAAATGACGTTGATATTTTGTTGATTTTAGGTTGTGTTAGAATTTGACCAAAATCCAACGCTGAGCCAACATCTTAAACCAACGTCATATTATCGTCAAATACTGACATTTATTCGTCAGGTATGGCAATCAAAATTTAATGTCTGATAGACGGCATATTGTTAACGTCTACACAACATCAAGCTGTAACAACATTAGACATTGATATTTGGTTGTTTTAAGGTTGCGTTGGAAAGTAACCAAAATGCAACGTCTGTCCAACATTGGTCATTGATGTCGACCTGATGTTGGGTTCTGACGTCAACTCAATTTTCATTTACAAACAAAATGCTACGTCCCATGATGTTGGGGTACAATGTCAATCCAACGTCATGTTGACGTACTGTGTCTGCTGGGTATTGTCTGTATTTGTGTTGTAAATTACAGTACAAAAAACAGATAATATGCTGCCAGTACATTTTCTGTTATTTTACAGACTTAATTCTCTTCATATTACTTAAACAATATCTTGTCTCAAACTATTAAAATGCCAATAAAAACTCTGTGATCTTTGTTTGTTAAAATCACTTTGTTAATCTGCTGTGTTGAATTTTCAACATCAAAAGTCCACAGTAATGCAATTCACAACCATAAATAAACAAAAAATATCATGTGAACCCCAAAATACCTGTTAATTAATGGATATTTTTACAGTGTAGAAACAAGTGTTGCTGTGATTGTTACAGTAAAACGAGCTAACAAGGAAAACAATTTTCTCTGCTCTTTCACAGGGTTGTGATTCCCTGAAAACAACAGAACCACTGAACACACTGACTTGAATTGCTCAGCTTTATAAGTGCCTGTTAGAGGCATGAAGACTATAGCTGGGCTGCATTATTGGCCGACATTGCTGTACCCAGTCAACCAGAACTTCAACTCTGGATAATGGAGACTGCAAATCAGACAGTGACTGAATTCTCTGGTGCAGGACAAACTCTTGCACCTCTCTGCACAAGCCGCTGCTGTGGACTGCTAAACCGAACACTGGCAGTCATGTTCATGGTCAGTTTGGCCTTTGCCATTGTGGTGGGAAACGTGGTGACACTGACTGTTTTCATGCAGACCCGGCATTCTCGAACACCACAGGGCTACCTCAAAGGTAAACACAATTAGATCTGCATATAATGTATGTTTGTGTTCACATTTTGTACTTTTCTCTTCAGATTAAAAAAACTATATTGCAATGTATGTATATATATATATATATATATATATATATATATATATATATATATATATATATATATGTATATATATATGTATATATGTTTGTATATATGTATGTATATATGTATATATGTATGTATATATGTATATATGTATGTATATATGTATATATGTATGTATATATATATATATATATATATATATATATATATATATATATATATATATATATATATATATATATATATATATATATATATATGTATATATATATATATATATATATATATATATTTTTTTTTTTTTAGTAAACTAATGGGAAATATTTATGTTTCAACACTAGAGTTGGCTTATTCAAAACAATAATGAAGACAGCTTGTCCCAAACCTTTTGACCTACTTAAAATACTTGTTTGTTTTTGCTTTACATGTTTATTTTTGGCAACAGAATCTGCAACCTATACTGAATGACTGGCTTACTAAAACCCTCAAACTACTACTGCATTTATTCATAATCACAGTAATGGTTTCTAAATAAGTAAAAATGGCAGATTTCTCCCAGTTTAAAAAGTACAAATATTTACATGTCAACAAAACAAACAAGGACAGATCTCATTCACTAACAATTGCATACATCACAAAAAATAGCTTTTTAATGCTCACACTTAACCCTGACCCTAACTCTACCCCTCACAGTGGCGTCACTAGCTCCATTCGGTCCATTGTATCTGACATTGCAAGTTCAAGACTTGCAGTTTCAGCTTGCATAATCAAGACTGCATCTACATAATATTGGAGAACTTTCCACCTAATTCACAACACTTGATGCATTTCATCCAAAAATATTTGGGTATACATGGTTAGTGAATGAGATTTGAATTTGGTTAATTTGAGTATTTTAATGCAAAACACACACACACACACACACACACACACACACACACACACACAAACACACACACTTTTGTGTCTTTAAGTGATACATGCTCTTGCTATCTGATATTAAAATTGAAACAGTGGTATATTGACCAATTCTCAACTTTAACTATTGGCTTATTAACAGCCCTTTATTAAGAAATTGGCTGTTTATTAATACTTTATAAAGTGCAAATTCTGCATGATCTTATTCTACATCACTTATCACACAGTATACCCAATACTTAAATCCAACTTCTACCTTAAATAACTATTAATAAGCAAAAGTACACAAGAATTGTTCTATAAAATAAAGTGTGACCCATTATTTTGTGACAACAACATTGATATTACATACTACATACAAACATGTATCACTGCATATAGTGCTTTACATATTTTTTTTAAAGAGAAGTTTATTTATAAACTAAATTTCGAGAGGATCACATGCTTATGATTGACCATGGCTGGTCCCGCATTAGCTATCACATGATTTACCAATCAGATGAATCCAAACTCCCTATAAATAACGAGGTTTCCTTACCTTAGTCCAGAGGTTACCAAACTTCTCAGCCCACGACCCCTTAAAGAACAATATCAGTGACTCGCGACCCCCAAAATCCTCTTAGGTGGTTATACATATGCAAACGTTGCTCATACAACAATAGTCCTATATAAACACAAGCAAATTGACAACACAAAAAGTGCAACAGTCTAACAATCATATAATTTTTACAGTCATGTGTTAATATGCTTAATTTAATATTAACCTCACCTAATGAGACTGGTGGGCACAATGTTTTCAGCACAAGTCTATTCTTGATTTCATTTTGGAGACTGCCAATTAGAGATCATCCTCAATGTTCAGTTTGGCCTGTATTTATTTTTAATGTATTTGATTGCCATAAAGATGTCAGAAAGTTTAACCTGGTGACATAAAATCAATCTGCTGCAGCAGACACTATTGCTGTGCTGTTAATCAAACGTAAACACACCAATCCTTTAAAAGAAATATTTAAAAGCCGATGGCTTTACATTTGCATGTTGTAGTTTTTTTTCTATAAAAAATAGTATTTTTATCTTCTGTGGATTATGTTTAAAATATAGCAATTCTAATAGTTTAATGAAATTTATTTGACTTTTTTAAATCACCAAGTGATCCCCTGTTATTGTCCCCTGACCCCCCCAGGGGGTCCCGACCCCCACTTTGGGAACCACTGCCTTAAGGCTGGTTTATACTTCTGCGTCAAGTGATCAGCATGACCCACGGCGCATGCAGTGCGCGTAGCCGTGTATTTATACTTCTGCGCGCTGTTTCTGTAGCTCTGCAACAACACTTTAGAAACACTAGCTGGCAGTAGGTGTTTATGTTCCTCTGTATCGAGTTTCTTCGCTAGTGTTTTGTTTTTTTTGTTTTGTTTTGTTAATGTCCAAGTGGCTCAAACTCGCTCATTTTGAGGCTGGAATCATGGAACTTTAATCATAAGGTAAACACAAAACAACAGTCTCCATCCGGAGCTCCTTCTTGGGATTCCACACTTGTAAACACTTGCTGCATCGGGCTCGCGCGGCTCTCACCTCTGCCCACACTAGTCAGCGCTACCAAGCTGACCAATCACAGAGCTTGCATTACGCGTCATTGTGACGTATAGGTACATTTTTTGAGAGGTGAGCGTCAACATCGTTGATGGCAAGGGCTAAGTACGCGTCCAAGCATAGGCTGCACGTAGCATACATGTGCGCTTGACGCAGAAGTATAAATCAGCCTTTAGGAGAAATCTTCAAGGTGAAGATGATTATCCACCTCTACTCCTCCCCCTCTTTCCTAGACTACAGGGCAGCACAGTGGCATAGTGGCTAGCGCTGTTGCCTCACAGCAAGAAGGTCGCTGGTTCGAGTGCCAGCTGGGCCAGTTGACGTTTCTGCGTGGAGTTTACATGTTTTCCCTGTTCTCGCATGAGTACTGCAGTTTTTTCCCACAGTCCAAAGACATACACTATAAGTGACTTGAATAAACCAAACTGGCACAGTTTATGAGTGTTTTAGTACTAGGCATTCACCGCATAACCACATGCTGATATATCCGGGGCAACATGCAAAACACACTTCATTATCAATCATCAGCTAAGTGTAAACTCTTGAAATGCCTAAACGAGTACACAAGTTACACTAGCACGAATAATGTTGAATGAGGCCGATTGATAAACAATCCCTGTTCACACAAATCTACAAAAAATGAGATAAGGTAAATTAAGGTAAGGTAAATTAAATTTGAGTAACTTTGAGTTTCTTTTATATTTTATGCCACAAGACATTTTTTACTTTAAGCTTTCCATGTGCACATGTGTGCTTTAAGCTTACTTTAAGCTATCCATGTGTATATCCAGCATGGTATACAGCAATGGGCTATAAGCAAAGCAAGTGTTTTTCAGCCACCAATAAACTCCCGGTGTTTTGTGATTTTTTTATTTCATATGGTTCCTATTACATCATTGATAATGTAATTTAATTAAAATATAATAAGTTAAATAGATGTACGCATTCGTTTTGTTGTTCAAGTGTAAAACGAGATGAAAGGCTGTGTAAATGCAAGCTCCATGAGGAGTCATTTAAAATACTGTGGTAAAATAAATTTTAAAGACATGGCGTGGAACAGTGGAAAGTTAATGCAGTGCATCTTGTCCAGTTTGAGACTCACTTTGTATCTTATATCAATTGAAAATCATTGATTTTAAAAATAACCAGATATAAATATGGCGATTTTATAATGGCATGACAGTTTACCAGAAGTGTTTGGGACTGAAAATTAAAAAAGTGTTCGTATACCCCATTGAAAACTTCTCAAAAGATGAAATCATGCAGATTTCCAGTGTGATGAATACTGAGACAATCTGTACATTTGTCTTGCAGTGTCCCTGGCCATTGCAGACATGATGGTTGGAGTCTTAGTGGTCCCGTTTTCTGTATACACTGAAATCTTTCTGATGGCAAGCAGCACTCCTCCGCTGTGGTACCAGGGCATCTCAACAGCGTCACTGGAGGATGGATCGGGATCATGGCAACCCTGTATGCTGATCGGTCCTGTTTTTGCCGGATGCACTTTTGTCTCGATTACTACGATCTTTTTGATGACAGTGGAGCGTAGTGTGGCAATCCTGCGTCCGCTGCATAAAGACACTCTTGTGACTCGGCATCGTACCCTCTTCTTAATCCTCTTGTCCTGGGCAGGCAGCTTCCTACTGGCCATCTCTCCACTCATGCTAAGCAACAGCTTCACTTTGGAGTACAACGAATGCAGCAGAATGTGCAACTATGCACCCTTACTAGTAAGAAATCAACTGCCTCCAGATGCAAATATCCTTCTGTTGTTTCCAGCCTTCGACTTCAGTTTGCTCGGTGGCACGTTAGCAGTCAATATCCTGTCTTTCACCAGTATTCGCCGTTACTCCCGCAAACGGAAGCTGTTGTCAGAAGGAAGTCTTGGCATAGACGCAGGAGCCGGAGGGTGTCCCATCAGACCCTCTTTTTCTGATATCAAAGCAGCTAAAACTATTGGAATCCTGACCTTTGCCTTCACAGCCTCATTCTCTCCCATTGCAGTATTTGTGCTGGGGAACGTAGTGGGATACACCTGGTGCAACTTCTCCTTTTTTGCATTTTGGATTCTGACCGGTAACAGTTGCTGCAATGTAATTATTTACAGTGTTCGGGACCATCGTTTTAGGAAAGGGCTGACTTTGCTCTTCCAGCGGAACAGATCACAACCTCACTCTGAGAAAAGCTGAGATTTTTGGACAGGAGTCGGACATTGGCTGGCACTGACTACACTTTCTTTATCTGCCATCACTTTGGCTTTGAGAGATTAACAATTTGATTTTCAGGATCTCTTTCACAAATGGTTCAGGGACAAACAATACGCATCATTCCAGGGATTGTTGACATTATGTTTTATTGCTGAATACAGTCTTTATTAGCATATCTTTACAGTTATTTCTTTTTTATTCAGTGTAGATTATCATATTAATAGACATCACCATGTTTTAATGTGTGCCACTGTGTGTATGACAACAGATGGATGCCTTAACTATTGTTTTGTGTATCTAATATGAACTGTAAAAATAGTTTGAGACATCTCTGAATGTGTTAAAACACCTCACTTTTTTTCAATGAAAAGATTACTTCTACTTAAAATATGAAAATATTGATCTGTGAAATTAGTTCCACACAGGCTCAATGTGGATATGTACCCGTCTACATTTCTGGAGACTGCGAAATATGTACTCAAGAGGTACGTCTGGCTCCATTTCGTCTGTAAAACAAATGATATGGTGCGATAAGACACTGTGACAGTTTCCTTTTCCCGCTACCACCGATTGCTCACCTCCGCGTGGTCAAGTTGATGCAGGGTTCGAGTCAGGCGCAGAATGGTTTTAGAAACCAGGTAAAACAAAAGCTAAAAAAATAAGTAAACAACAGGCTGAAATCACTGGTGAAATTACATGGCCACAGTGACTTTTTCTTTTTCTAGATTGCTTTTGAAACACTAGCGGTTGAGTTTAAAGAAAGGGGTGGTTGGGTCTGTTGGTCAGTCAGTCGACTGCAACCTGGCCAGGGGTGTGTTTCCGAAAACCACTGTTAGCCAACTAAGATCGCAAGTTCCATCGTTACAAACATAGTTCATTGATTTAGCGTTTTCCAAATCCCAAAACATTTGCAAACTGCGTCGCAAACTTGTACGCTTGCAACTCCACCTCTAGAGATGTAGTTAGAAGCATAGTTCCTGGCTGTGTTCTATTCCCAGTTATCCCCCCATGCCCTGTTCATTTAGAACGTTCCAACATTTAAACTCAAAATTATTAAAAAAAAAATTTAAAAACACTAAAGTCATCTTTCCTAAGTGTAATTTGCTTTCAAAGTATTTTTGCAGTTCAGTTTTAGCGATCTTCATGTTGACAATTGCCTTTACTTTGTTGTGCACTAAAAAACATTTATGCCATTTTGAACGCAGCCGTGGCTCATGACAAAAGCTATAGGTGACCTATTATTTAAATGTGAAATTTACGTTACGTCTCCAAAGCTTGTGAAAACAAAAATACATAGCATACGCTAATGCTTTTAATTTAAAGTAGGTTATTTATTAAATATCTGTACTATATATGACATGGGCCTGTTGGTTAGAACATTTCTGCAGTGGCTTGAATGTGTCAAATTATAAAAATAGACTTTTCCACAAATAAAAAATAAATAACCAATATCCTACTTAGCTTTTTTGTAAGTGATTTTGTATTAGAATAGCCTATGTAATATTCTCAATAACATTGGTAAAGGAAACATTGGCCCTATATATGCCATTTTAATACATATCAATTAATATGGAAAACGAGTGTATGTTTTTACCAAAACTAATATTGGATTTTTTTTAAATGTATGTGCGTGTAAAACAATATAATTCGCATTAAAAAGTATGAGGTTTTTCTCTAAAGAAGTAGTTACTCCACCTCGTTCAGAGTGTCATTGTGGACGTTTTACGTTATAACTAACGTGGTTCAAACGATGAATCTGCAACAGAGAAACTGTTGTTTTTGGAAACTACACTACATCCTTCTTTTCCCAAATGATGCATCTTACTATGATAGTTAAGCCATGAGTTACGTCGTTTTGGGAAACGCACCCCTGGTCGGCTGAAGTGTATATTGTGCCCTCTGGTGGATTTATGTGAGAAGAGTACGCATGATAAAATATTGAGATCATCAAAAATTATACACTGCTGATTTATAAAAGCAAAAACTGGGAGCAGACGTATCTCCGATTACATATTTCGCTGTCCCCAGAAATGAAGACCTGGTTTTGCATCTGCAATGAGCCTGGGTTGAATTAGGTTTGCCTTTTTTATTTCATTGTAAGATCATTCTTATGGTCCTCGTTAGACCTATTGCTAAGTATAAGAATCTTTGCCGCTAACAGCCATAAGAGTGTTGTGTATGTCACTTAATTAGTCTTACTTTGTTGTTCCTCCAACACACATTTAACTGACTATAAGTAACTTTGTGAGTGCAACACATTCTATCAACCCCAGACAACATCAGAGGTTTTGGCCAGTAAGGAGTAAGGGCAATAGTGGATAGAAGCAGGGCTTGATGCTTGATAAAGGAACTAGCAGAGTTTAAACCCAACAAGCATGCCAGGGAAGGAATGTAGTACAGGACCAGTGCAAGACAAACTCAAGATGAGACAAAACAATAATAATGATAATAATTCCTTACATTTCTATAGTGCTTTTTTGGACACTCAAAGTGCTTTACACATTTTTGTGGGAATCTCCTCATCCACCACCAGTGTGCAGCATCCACCTGGATGACATGACGGCAGCCATATTGCACCAGACGCACACCACACACCAGCTGATTGGTGGAGAGGAGACTGTGTGATTGATTACGTTATGGGGATGGTTAGGAGGCCATGATGGACAGAGGCCAATCTGCAAACTTGGCCAGGATGCCGGGAGTAAACCCCTACACTTTTTCGAAGGACATCCTGGGATTTTTAACGACTACAAAGAGTCAGGATATCAGTTTAACATCTCATCTTAAAGATGGCGCTCACTGAGCAGTATAGACTCCTCATCAATATCCTGGGGCATTACAGATGGTTGACCGCAGGTGCCGCTGCTAGTCTTACTAAGCTTAAGCTAAGTCTTACTACCACCCCATCCGGCAGGAACCTAGCTTTCCCATGTGGTCTCCCATCCATATACTGACTGGGTGCAGCTCTGCTTAAAACAAGAGAGTTGCAAAAAAATGGAGACACTGCTCGCTGCAGAGCCAGATGAGCTCCAGCGAGGGAGAGCTTGAGTTCTCGCTTATCCTCCTACAAGCTGTTTTAATACATACACCCACCCCACCCCTAACCCCAACCCCCAGTGACATCACTCGTAGAAGTAGTGCAAGGAAGGAGGAGCTGGAGCTCAAGCTCCCCTTTGCTGGAGCTCAGCTCTCCCCAAGTGGCTCTGCAGTGAGCACCACTTGAAAAAATGTGGCAAAAAATGACCAATGAGAAATAAAAAAACAATTAAAAAAAAAATAGAAAAAGGTGCCATACTAGAAAACCAAGAAGCCATCAAGAAATGACTCACTTATACAAATAATATGAGGTAGGACAAGAAATCCAATATTTAAATCTTATAAAAAGCTAAGAATACCAGATATTATAGAGAACCAATAAACTAATACAATACTGAGGCTCACAGGAAGACAGAGTACAATAAAACAAGATCTGATGACTGACAAAAAAAGACAGCAATACAAAAATGGGTCAAAATGTAATGAAAGCTAACAAAAATGGCACAATACAATAGAGAGGAATTGTAATAAACTAAACACAACTAAACAAGAGAGATGGGCAAGACAATAAGCAAATAAGCCAGGGATTCCAAGCCTACTATTTCACACTCTCAAAGCATACAACTAAACAATTTAGCAACAACATGAGGGCAAGGAGCACAATATACAGTATAGGGAAGAGCACAAGAGGACCAGGTGAACACAATCAGGAAAACAAGGGCTAAACCAGGGAGTGTGGTAACTGAAAACAAAGGCTACAGTCCAGTCCATCTTTATGCCCTCGACACGCCAACCTGCCTCCATCTTGTTTCCTCAGATATACATCCTTAATTACGTTACACAAGTGTCCACTACAGGCGGAACATGTGAATGGGTTTAAAAGGAATGCCCTAAACCCTTGAGCACTTGAGAACTACACTGTTGTGACGTCACAATCGTGTTGCATTCTGGGACAATTCAGGTGCTGGAGTGGACGTATGAAGCAGGCTTGCTCCCTAGGTAAAAATCGAGAGATCAAGGGTTCGCCAAAATAAGCTTCCTTGTTCACTTAAAGTGGAATGCACTTTAAAATTGCGGAAGGGATTCCCTGTGGGAACAAGAGAAGGGAAGTGTATGAGTGTGTGTCTAAAAGTGGAGTGGACTGCAGCCAAAGAGGTAGGACAAGAGGAGCACATGGCCAACCCAAGCACAAGACTAGCATAGGAAAATTAAATAGTGACAAGACAGACAAGACTGTCAGGGCAGGATCCCGACACTAATCCCTTAATAAGAGATAGTTGACGAAAGTTGCTTATAGTCAACTGAATCTCTAATGGCTCGTTTCCACTGACTGGTACAGTATGGTACGGTTCGGGTCGGTACGTGTCACCTTTATCAGGCTTGCGTTTCCACTACCAAGGGTACCCTTTTGGTGGGCGTGGTGTATGACAGAAAGTTTCAGTCGACGTCATTCTCGCTCGAGGAAATGTCTACAATAAAGCTGTACGGGTCACTCACATATCATATGAGAAGCACTTCTCACAAAACAGATGCTTTACACACATAATTACTTGTGTAGAAATGTTTATTACTAACTTTTCTATGAACATGAGTTGATTATAACTACAGATCAATGACAGTACGAAACAGCCTACTGTTACGTCTGTAATTATATTAAATAAACAAATGAACATAAATAAATGAATATAAACACATACAGCCCCTTACAGTCTCCAATATGTTACCAACTACAGAAGAACTACATATAGCAGACATTTAGTGCTTATTTAGGTTCAAAAACAACACACAATATAGCCTACAGTCAGTGAAAACCTCTTATCCGTGTCTGTAATCTTTAGCAGCACATGTAGCCTCTGTTAGACAGTAATTCCATAATTCCCAGTTCATATTAGTCCAAAAGGTAAAGATAATAGTTATACATGGTATTTTGTTCATGTTTGCTGAAAAATAATGTGCTCCTTTTTTTCCGGCTTCTCCTTTGCTTTTTTTTTTTTTTTTTGCTTCACTCTCGCGTTTGTCAGTGTCTGACAGGATTGGGTTTCAAAAGCACGTCAATAATCAAGCGCAGGTTTTTATCATCAGCTCAAGAAGTTTATTTCAGATATAGACGCGCGGCGAACGCAAGAAAGAAAGCGAAACCGCTCGCACTTCAGACTGGCTCGTAAAAAACTGTGAGGCACAGGGTAGATTCTGCTCTTCTCCATGCCTTTGTGGCTGTTCATCAAGAGGACGACAAGGTTTGTTTGAGCCAGGATGAACCATGACTTATTATTATGTGTATATTTAATTCCGGTGTAATCTCTTGCTGTGTATTTTAAACATGGCAGGTTTTTTGTTTTCATTCTGGCTTGTTGCGCAAGCGAATGACATATCTCTGTAAACCAACAGCATTCAGCTGCGCGTCTAGCTCCGCCTTTTGGTAGCCTTTCTTGTGTTTGGTACCCTTTCGAAAGGGTGTAGAAAAAGTGGTACAGTACGGTACGGTAGGGTTCGGTTCGGTACGCCTTTTGACACTGGAAACGGCCATAAAAGCATACCAAACCGTACCGTACCACTCAGTGGAAACGGGCCACAAAGGCACCATCAAACTAAACTGCAAACCCATTATAGTTAATCTTCAATTATAAAAAGCAGTAATATAGCTAAGGTACATTTTGGGAGGATGAGCAACGAGCATGGTTATACTTTAGGTTCTGAAATAAAAAGCAGTTTGTAAATATTTTACCTTTGTAACAACTGACAGACACTTATCACTGTGAAGTATAATGTCACTCCTACATATATTAATCACAGAGTGAAAATTCTGAATTTCTAATAAAAAAATTAAAGAAAATGTATACCCTGTGTTCAGTGAGTGTGGATAACAGTAGATGACAGGGCTAAAAGTCTGTCAGTCTTCTGTTAAAATATGCACAGCTTCAGAACCACATACAGGTACTCAAGAGTACACACTGACTGCCTCAGGCTGAAACTTGTCCCTCACATTCAAAGGGTAAATAAAAACTGTGTATATACCAACATAGGCTCATTCTGAAAATGTCCCCCTGTATACATTTCTGGAGATCGCGAATTATGTAGCCAGACGTACGTATGGCTGCATTTTGTCTTTAAAACGAACAATACAGGGTGGTATAATGCTGTTCCTTTTCGCACTTACCAGCTGACCACTTACTGTACCTCCATGTGCACGGCTTTCCTGCTGTTACAGGTTTGTCCAGTAGCTTGCCAAGTATGTTGTTAGACTTGAGATGCAAAGAAGAGCTGATCATGATGACGGGGTTCGAGTCTGGTGAAGAACAGTTTCAGAAAGCAGATAAGATGAAAACAGAAGCCAAAAAATAAAATAAACAAAAAAATAACATGGTGAGAATGGGGTAACGTCTGAAAAAGTGGTAAAAATCAGGGGGCTTTTCTTGTTTTTTTTTTTCAACGGAGGTGGTGGGTGTCACAAGCGCCTCTATGGACGCACCAGCCCTGGGCATATACAATTTAAAACACTAGGCTAGCTCTATAGAGAAATGTCACTTAAAATATAGCTTCATCTACAGCTTAAAATCCATGAAATTATTTTACCCCAAACTGTACAGACAAGCCCAAATGTAGCACTGGCCCATGGTCCCATGTGAAAAAAACCCAAGTAACGACACAAATTCAGTATTGATCCACACAGTGACAAAAGTTTAACTATTTTGAAAATTGACTGAGGATGAGCACGTGAGGAACAGCTGATGTTGGCCTTTGCAAATACAAACGGCATGATCGCGAGTTCAGAGACGCGAGTTCAAAAAACACATTTAAATTGGTAAAGCACGCGACAAATTTTCACCGTGATTTTGGACGCAGTATGTAAACAGCTCGATAAAGATTTAACCTGAGAGATACAGTACAAGCACTGATCTATAAAAAAATGAGTGATTACAAGCCATGTGGAGCGATTACAAGTTACAAACACACAAACACATATGTAGTAGTTTGTTGTTGTGGGAAGAAGATTCAGGTAAGCAAAATGTTTTATTGTATTTTAAAATGGCACCACACATGAAGCTTTGTTTGTGTGTGCTCTCTCCCTTCTCCTTAAGAAGCGTGTCCCTCCGGTCCAATCACTAGAATAAACAGGTGTTATCTATTATTTCTGATTGGCCTGCTGGTGGCTCTGAGCATGCTCTCCCCTCTCATTGGGTGTTCGATCATGCTTACCTCTCCACAACATAATTTGCAAACTACACAAAATGAGGCAACAATTTTAATGACACTTACATGTTATGATCCGGAGGAAGAAGAAACTGGTCCATATGAACTGTAACAGTTACTAAAAAAGTCCCTGTCAAAGTCTGACAAAGTCCCATATGTAATAGTCCCTGCTGCTCCTTCCTTTAATAGCAAACAGATTGCAAATCCTGTGCTGCAGTGTAGGTTATTGTATCAAAAATCTGAAAAATGACTTGAGCACAAGGTTGGCTATACGGTGGTATTGTTGTGAAAATGAACTTTAACACTTTATTCCCCGCAGCCGAATCTCCATCTGTCAGTGATTGTCATCTTTGTGTCATGATCAGTCCCCTGGTCCCCAACACTCTGCTAGTTCACGTTTTTACCAGAACCAGCAGAGCATTTATGTTGATGTATCATATTGACACTGATGCGTTCAAGCAAAAGATCTAAACCCAACACGATTTATTTATTCGACTCTGAGTCGACTATTTCTTTAAAGAATCAATAGTTTTAAAAAGGGTGCACTTTCAGATATAAATCTCAGCTGGATGTTTTCATTCACTTAGTGCTGTGTTACACACTGCATGGAAGGTCATTTTCAAAAACTCATAATAGGGGTTCTTTAATAGGTGGTAAAACATACATATGAGCAGTAGTATCTAAAAAATGAGCATAATATATTGACCAGAAATGGGGTTTTTTTTCTCTTTTCTGCTTGATTTGTTGTAATATTTGGCAGTCTATAGCACTCAAAGTGTTTAAATGTCCAATTGATTGACATGAAACAAAATCTATTTGAATTTTGTGATAATTGATCATTTTCAGCAGCAAAATCACCATAAAATGCAAGTCAATTGCCAGTTGGTGTTATTTACGATTTGCTCTCCAATATGGCAATTTGATGACATCATAAACGCACTATATAACAGAAGGGGCTCTAGTGAACAGCCATTTACTTAGCAATGTCTATACGAAAAAACTTTAACATAATCTGTCTTAGCAAGGGGACTTAGAAGTAAGCCACAATCTGTGTTCATGGCATGTTGTGATTACCATAATTTCAAGATGACAATACGTGTTTTCTCAAATAAATCACACGATTACTGTAAGCTGCTTACATTCTAGGACTCTCTAGAGTTCTAGAGTTGTTTCAGTGTTAACATAATGCTTTAACATAATGCCTAAATTAATCTGTGGCAGACAGGTGATACAATGATCATGTGGTCAAAGTCAATCCTTTTATAATCATGAGGATTCAAATGCTTTTATATGGTGTCAACATACTCATTAGCTTTGGTAACCATTAGGGTCCCTGCTTGTGCTGTGAGTCATCGCCAGCATTTCAGTTTAAACAGACTTCATTTGTGTTGACTTCTTCTGTATTCCCATAGATGTAGATGTCACTTTCAACCTCTCCAGACATGTTGATGCATCCACCATTTTGTTGAAACAGTCAATTGCCATTCCTCACAGTTAAAGGCTTCCACTGAGCAATATCAGGTGTAAAAATAAGAAATTAGATAACTTTTCATGAATAATATGTTAGTTTGTATTTAATTTTAAGACTTTTGTCAGGTAGTGTAGTGAACTTTTGTAGTGTACTTGTCATCAGACAGATGCTTTCCCTGATGAGTTTGTCACTTCTGTTACAGACAAATTATATGCCACTTCATAACGATTAGTTAGATGAACAAGAACAACAAAAAACTATACTGACTACCAGTATAGAACTTGTTACAAAAAAACTCCTTTATAGTCTTGCCTAGACATTGTACTTCCACCTTCCAACTGGGTTATATTTTCTTATGACTCAGAGTCCCAAGATTAATAACAACAAAACAGGCGAGGGCACAATCAGGCTGGAGGAAGCATCCGTTAACTCCAAGAGCTCATGCTGGACTGCTTTAGGAAAAAACCTCAAGGGTGTGGAAGTTTGTGTCTTCTCTTTCTTCACCTCATTGGTTCTTCCCCTGGGAGTAGCCTGTGTTCTGCTCAGGCTCCGCAGCATCAGCTCTGCACACAGGGTTGAAAATAACCTGTAACTTGTTCCCAAAATCTCTGGGTGCTGATGTGAAGATTAGTCACCTCTTCCACACTTTACTTTTCTTCTTTAAAAAGAAAAGTTTGTTTACCCAAAAAAGGGAATTTTTTACTATTTACTCACTCTTAAGTGGTTCTAAACATTTATGAGCTTATTTGTTATGCTGAACACAAAATAAGTTCTTTAGATAAGTTATTAAGAGAAACAAAAATAAACATGTTACATGTTACTGTTACATGTTTAACCCTCATCCTATCCATTTTGCCCCATAACTAATAACATATAAACATTTTGAAAAAATAGTGTCCATCTGTGTGTAAAAGATTAGTCACACTTGAACTTGGAACACACACACACACACACACACACACACACACACACACACACACACACACACACACACACACGCACACACACACATACATGCACACAATTTTTGTGTGTGTACTTGTTTTGGTGGTTTAGGAGGACAAATTAATATGACATGGGTATGGAGGAGTGACCTATTATTTTCGCTGCTTGTTTCAGCTACTTATTTAAAATGAGCTGAAACAACGCAAGGGGGTGGCAACCTTACTGTTTTATGTTCAATCCACTTAAATGTGTAAAAACCATTAGGTTAACCTAACTGATTTGTCCTGGAACAACATGAATGTATTGTGTGGAACCCAGCATTTTTTTACAGTCTGCTTTATGACACATGCACTGCAAACCGTGCTGTTGTCATTACTAAGTGAAGTTTATTTATATAACTAATTTCGAGAGGATCCTGTGCTTATGATTGCTAGCAGCTGGATCTGCATTATTCAATTCTCAATGACCCAATCAGACGACTCCTAAACTACTACAAGTACCCTGGGTTACATTCCACCGCTATCTTCGTTTTGAAGAATCCCCCCTTCCACCCCTCCTCCTCCTCCTTCCTAGATGGGGACACAGTGGTCCAGTGCTTAGCACTGTTGCCTTACAGCAAGAACGTCTCTGGTTCCAGGCTTTACCAAACCAGCAGATGTTTCTGTGAAGAGTTTGCACTTTCTCCCCGTGCTCATGTAGGTTTCCCCCGGTTTCCTCCCACCATCCAAAAACATGCAACTTAAGTTAATTGACTAATTCAAATCGGCACCATAAATATGCTTCTAGTAAGTAGTTATTTCTTAAGAGCAATCACTATCTGTTCATCAGTTACTACGGCAGGGGAGTTCTCGAGATTTACCTGCGCTCAAACTCCCCTCCCGCCTTGCAACGGGAGGGAGCCCTGGGCTCGAGGATCTTTTGAGCTCAGGGCTCTCTCCCGGGACAGTATGCTAAACAAGTTTCTAATCAATTATCAGCTAAGTGTGAACTCTTGAAGGATATTAAGTTAATACAACTTGACATTAGGTGCGTCCCAAATCGCATACTTATGCACTATTCTACGCGTGTAAGTAGTGCGTTCACACTGATAACAATAATAAGTGCACTTTGACTACCCGGATGATGCATAATATCATGAACTTTGTGGCCATTTGTTCAATAACACTCTTTGGCCATAACAGATTTTTAATCACTCAATTTTGCACATATTTTAAAATTACAGTTCCTGGTTAACCAAATAAAATGTAAATTAAAGTGTGACCAATTTATCTGTCTGTTGTTCAGGGGGAAAATATCATTCGAATTCAAGAACATAATTGAATTTAGATTTAAACCTATAGGTCCGGCCAATTTTGCTTCTGAAAAAGTGGGGTAGGTTGCACAGTGGCGCAGGTGTTAGCACTGTTGTCTCACAGCAAGAAGGTCACTGGTTTGAGTCCCAACTGAGCCAGTTGGCATTTCTGTGTGGAGTATGCATGTTCTCCTCATGTTGACATGGGTTTCCTCTGGCTGCTCTGGTTTCCCCCACAGTCCAAAAACATGCGCTATAGGTGAATTTCACCATTTCATATATAGGTGAAATGAATAGACTAAATTGTGTGTAGTATGTAAATGACTGTCTGTGTGTGTTTCCTAGTACAGAGTTGAAGCTGGAAGAGCATCCACTGTGTAAAACATATGCTGGATAAGTTGGCGCAAAGCTAAACTCTGTTTTCACTAATAGTTGGCTTTTACAGTCATTCTTATTACTTAAAAGTTTTGCAGGCCCTTTGCAAATTTCATTCTGCAGTTGTGAATTGAAGGCTTGGAGAATAATCCAGATGGCAGCTGTAGGAGGAAGTGATGAAGATATGAGAAAGCTTCTATCACAGAACATTCAGTTTCTGTGTCCAGTTCCACTCAGTCACATTCTTATAAACACACATCTATTTTTCTTATGATGATCACATAAAATTGTATTTGTCAAGGGAAAGTGTGCTCTACAAAACCTGACAAAAAGTATTTTCACCTATCCAAGCTTTAGGAACAAACAAATAATAACTTGACTTCTAGTTGATAATTGGTTGGTATCAGCAGTGGCTTATATGAAAGGCAAAGGCCTCTAGATTACACTTATTTTACCAAAATAAAATATGATCATGCCTTGATATTTAATGATTTCATTAGGACAGTAAGGTCTGACTTTGCCTAGACAAAAGTCTTGTCACTTAACAGAAATAATGTACAGTATAGAATATAAAGTCATTGTGCAGTGGAAAAAGAATGAATATTGTGTATGATTCATTGGATTCATCTTTAATGCCACCTCTTTCATCTTACACCAGACATGCTTAATAATGTACATGTCTGGTAAGTGGGCTGGCCAATCCTGCAGCGCCTTGACCTTCTTTGCTTTCAGGAACTTGTATGTGGAGGCTGAAGTATGCGAAGAAGCGCTATCCTGCTGAAGAATTTGCCCTGTCCTGTGGTTTGTAATGTAATGGGCAGCACAAATGTCTTGATACCTCAGGCTGTTGATGTTGCCATCCACTCTGCAGATCTCTCTCACACCCCCATACTGAATGTAACCCGAACCATGATTTTTCCTTGACCAAACTTGACTGATTTCTATGAAAATCTTGGGTCTATGCGGATTCCAATAGGCCTTCTGCAGTATTTGTGATGACTGGGATGCAGTTCAACAGATGATTCATTTGAAACAATCAAACTTTTGACACTTCCAAATGATCAACTAGAAGTCAAGTTATTATTTGTTGCTCATACAACTGGGATCGACGACAAGACTTTTGTCAATTAGTGTATGAAAATTAAAAATTAAGATCACAATGCAAAAATAAATGATATAATGGTCGAAATACAAATAGCTTTTTCTTTATTGCAGATTGCAGCTTTTCATTTTTTGACGTTTGGTTGACCCAAATGTGCTTTTTTGAGATTCACCTAAATTCATCTCGAGCCATCCTTCACATATTGTAGCAGCACAGCAGACGCAGCATCTCCCTTTTCCCTGAAAATGAATTTTTGATGAATATAACTCACTTTGGCCCAAGCTCTTCTTTATTTTAAAGATGTTTATTTTATACCACCAAAAAAATTATAAAAATAACATGCCTCAACACAATGTGTGTGTGAGTGGATGACTTTAACGCCTAGGGCAATGTTTTTGACATTACCGCTGCCACCAAAAACAAAGAAAGAAAACATATCAAGGCCATGGGTGGTACATAATTATTTTGACGTAATATATCTCTATGTAACCTGGGCCAGAAAAGGTAAAAATGCTCTATTTTTAAAGCACTTCTGGCTGCTTCTAGCACTGCCCTTCACTGTCTCCTTGCCAACAGCAGACTTTCCAAAGGACTGATTTACATTTTTGTAGTTGTGAGGGAGTAAACACACACACACACAGGCTGAAACATGTTCCTGCCAGTGCCACCGTGTGACCTTAGTGACAAGAGTAAACAGCACCTCTGTATTCCCACCAGCCACAACGTCAGGTTACTCACGTGATTAAAATAAGTATGTTTTTGGAAGCAAATGTGCTTCCTTGTGTGGATTACTTTGCTACCACTGATATGCTAGTATGTTTGAAGCTTTAGACTTAATTTAAGTATTTGTTCCTTCATTTTCCATCGGCTTAGTCCCTGATTTATCAGGGGTCGCCACAGCGGAATGAACCGCCAACTAATCTGGCATATGTTTTACACAGTTGATGCTCTTCCATCCGCAACCCAACACTGAGAAACACCCATACACTCTCAAATTCACACACATACACGCGCACACACACACACACACACACACACACACTACGGCCAATTATGTTTACCCAATTTACCTATGCAGCATGTTTTGTGGGGAAAACCGGAGCACCCAGAGGTAACCCATGTGAACACGGGGAGAACATGCAAACTCCTGCAGGTGTATATATATATATATATATATATATATATATATATATATATATATATATATATATTGGATAAGCATTTAAACTAAAAATATTTTCATTAAAACTGTGTATTCTTTAAAATAAGATTTTGGTCATCTTTAGGAATCTTTTCCCAAACATATTCACATACTAATTTTTGCACAATGATCTTTTAAAAATGCCATCTTATTTTATTAGACTAGTTTTAGTTTTGACTTCATCACAGACTAATATACAGTATATACACAAATATCTTACTTTATACTATTCTATATAAAATATTAATTTAAAAGAGAAACCTATATAATATTTAGGAAAGCTTACCTTTCTGTTTGTAGATGTAACTGCTGTTTGTTTGTCTGTTACATTAATGCTATCTATATCTCTCAATAATCTAGTTTTCAACCATTATTAATTATATTTAAATAACAATTCTTGCAAAGAAAATATCTTATTCATTCACATGTATGCTTCCAAATGTTCTCACAAGGACTATAAAAAAACTATAATAAAAATCTGCTATTATCAGTGAAGCTAATAGTGGATTGTACTTTCTAGTTGATAAAATGGGCGAATCATAGTCTAGACTTAAAAGGATCAGGAAGATCAAGCAGGGCTGGCACAGAATCAGCACATGAGCCAAAGTAGAAGAGCTTTGAGTAAATAATTATTACATTTCCATCTGTTCATGGCACTAATACATCATATGGCTCAAGATGACATACAGATAAAGTTCAAGAGTAAAAAGTTTGTACTTTTTAAAAAAGGTGTTTGTCACTTTTGTCACCAGAATTTTTGGCCACTTTGTGGACAACTATCCCTGCAATACCTTTTGTTCTCTTGCAACACACGTGAGTGGGATATAATGGGTATGGCAGAAGGAAATGGAAAGGCTGTTAAACCCGCGGCTGCCATGCCCTGAAGGTTGAACCTCTTCAGAATCAACAGCTGCCATCTGAAGCTGGAACTGTGCTCTGCATCCTAATAGCAATGCAGGGCTATAAATATGACCATAACAAATGTTCATGAGTGTACTACTCTGTGCTGTCTGATTTTCAACATTTAAATAATTTACAATTTATTAATTAACATAAAAAACATCTGCCATATGTAGTTATCCCTCAAGGTTGAACACAATATGGTGTTTTTCTAGTCAGATCAATCCTAATTTGTTCAAGAAATATCTCCGAAAAAAATAAATGCTGTCACTGTGGCATGGCAGTTACATTTTCAAAAGATAGATTGCACATAAAGGGTCCATCAAACCCAAAAGTGTACCTTTCATGACAGCTTTTTGCATCTTTATTTCTATATTTCATTTTGTTTACATTTCATGCAGGGATGGACTTAACTTTGGATTTCAGCTGTTGTTGATTCATTCTGAATACGTACCTCTATATACATTTCTGGAGAGTGCCAAATACATCCCAGGAGCTACGTTTTTTTTCCCAGTTTTTGTCTTTGCGAATCCACTAGAGGCCGCTGTGTATACTTTTTGACATCTCAAATTTCTGCTGTTCTCGCATAAATCCACCAGAGGCCACTGTTAACTGACTGACTGACTGACTGACTGACTGACTGACTGACAAATCAACTGACCAACCCTCCTCCTTCCCTAAACCCAAACAATACTGTTTTCAAAAGCACCGATAGACCAGCGTCCACCCCCTTCCCTAAACCTAACAAATAGTGTTTTCAAAAGCACAGACTGACCTGCCCTCCTCTTTCCCTAATCCAACCGACAGTGTAAATGCCAAGTACACGTTTTTTCTCAAAGTTGTGTATATTTGTGTTTTTGTTATAAACTCAAATTAATTTGTTAGAATTTGTAAATTTCTGTTATAAACTTATAATATGCAATATAATGCAAAGCAGAGAATGTGCACCCTTGAAATTGTTGGTAGTTATGGGTTTTTAAAGAAAGAGTTGCTATTGGAGCATAACAGATCACATGTTTGAGTTACGTGAAGTGCGGGACTATTGCATTATGGGTGAAACTGACATGGTGGCAGAGAGAAGCCAACAATACAGAGCATGAGAAAGAGTTCATTAATCTGCATGGTCTAAGAGGGCGCACACAGTAATATATAATTTAATTCTGTTAGATTTTATTTATAGTGTTGTAATATGTGTTTACATGAATGATGTTGTGTGTGAGTTGTCGCACACGTTCATATGCATATCAACGGACATTTAAGTGAGAGACTGTGAAAAGGACTCTGAGAAATGCATATTTTAAATGCTATATGTTTTATTGCTTGTAGTTTTCACTGTATCTACTGCAAAGAGAGAGAGAGAGAAACAAATAAACAGCAAAGACATCAGTATGAAGCATGGCTATCATTTTATTTAGACCAGTGCAGCTACAGACAGTGTTTTCAAAAGCAATCAAAAGCAAATTATTTACTTGTTTGTTTTAGTTTTTGGCTTTTGCCTTATCTGCTTTCTGGAACCATTCTTCGCCAGACTCAAACCCCATCGCCACGGTCAACTCCGCACATCACAAATTCACTAACGTACACAGCGAGCCACTGGAGAAACTGGTACCAGCTTAAAAGCTGTCCATAAAGAGAGAAAAGCAAGCACACCATCCCGTAGCATTCGTTCTAAAGACAAAATGCAGCCATACGTACTTCTGGCTACATAACTTGCTATCTCCAGAAATGTATGTAGGGGCACGTTTTCAGATTGAGCCTATCTTGCAATGATTTTGATTACAGCTGAACTCTGGCAAGACAGTGGCCCTCCAGTAGAGTTACCCATATCTGATGTTAGGATTGTCCGATCCTGTTCCTGCACAACATCCTGCAGGGGTTATCTGTAACATTTATCATTAAAAAATAAATAAATAAATAAAACTGGAAGCTGTGGTTGCCAGAAATGTAACATTAAAATAACAGAAATACTTCAAAACTTACGGTAAACCATCATATTTTGGTAATTTATACAATGTTAAAGGTGTTAGTTCATACAAAAATTATTACACTCTCGTTTCAAACCCCTGAGACAGTCATTCGTCTTCAGAACACTGATAAGATATTTTAAGCGAAATCTGAGAGCTTCCTCATCCTCTGTTGACAGTAAGGTTCCTGAAAGTAAAGAAAAAAAATACATCCTCAAAATAGACCATATGCTTTTTAGCAACATTGGCTCATTCTGAAAATGTAGCCCAATATACATTTCTGGAGATAACGAATTATGTAGCCAGATGTACATATGGCTGCATTTTGTCTTTAAAACGAATGCTATGGGGCAGTGTGATGCCGTTCCTTTTCTCGCTTACCAGCTGACCGCTTACCTCCATATGGATGGCATTCCTGCTGTTACCAGTTTGTCCAGTTAGCTTGCCTTGTGCGTCGGCAGACGCAGAGAGGATGATTGTGATGAAGGGGTTCGAGTCCGTTGAAGAATGGTTCCAGAAAGCAGGTAAGACAAAAACAGAATCAGAAAAATAAAATAATTATATGTGGTAAAATCTGAAACCGTGGTAAATTTCAGGGGGCTTTTCTTTTTCTGGATTGCCTTTGAAAACTGTCGAATGGGTTTAGGAAAGTGGGTGGGCGGGTCAATCTGTGCTTTTGAAAACACTATTGGTTGGGTTAAGGGAAGAAAGTCGATCAGTCAGTCATTCAGTCAGTCGACAGCAGCCTCTGGTGGATTTATACGAGAAGAGCAGGCACAAATGCACTCGCTAGAAAAATCTGAGATCCGAAAAAGTGTACACATGGGCCTCTGGTGGATTCGCAAAAGCAAAAACTGCAAAAAAAAGTAGCTCCTGGGATGTATTTGGCGCTCTCCAAAAATGCATATAGCGGTACGTGTTCAGAATGAGCTAGGGTAGGCTTTTAGTGATTCATTGGGAATGTTTTATGCACACACAAAAGTATTCTTATACAGTGCAGAAGCTCTAAATTGAGCTCATGTACATTCTGTTTCCACTTATTCTTGAGATGTTTCAGCAGCTTCATTGGAGTTCACTTGTGGTGAATTCAGTTGACTGGACATGATTTAAAAAGGCATACACCTGTCTATATAAGGTCCCAGTGCATGTTAAAGCACAAACCAAGCATGAAGACAAAAGAATTGTCTGTAGACCTCCGAGACAGGATTGTCTTGAGGCACACAGCGTTCTTCTGTGGAGAGAGGAGAACCTTACAGGACAACCATCTGTGCAGCAATCCACCAATCAGGCCTGTATGGTAGAGTGGCCAGACAGAAGCCATTCCCCGCCTGGAATTTGCCAAAAGGCATCTGAAGGACTCTCAGACCATAAGAAACAAAATTCTCTGGTCTGATGTGACTATAATTAAACTTTTTGGAGTGAATGCCAGGTGTTACGTTTGGAGAAAACCAGGCCCTGCTCATCACTAGGCTAATATCATCCCTGCAGTAAAGCATGGTGGTGGCAGCATCATGCTGTGGGGATGTTTTTCAGCAGCAGTAACTGGAAGACTAGTAAGGATAATAAAGAAAGATGAATGCAGCAATGTACAGAGACATCCTAAATGAAAACCTGCTTCAGAGTGCTCTTGACCTCTGACTGGGGCGACGGTTCCCAGCAGGACAATGACCCAAAGCACACCACCAAAATATCAATGGAGTGGCTTTGCAACAACTCGGTGAATGTCCTTGAGTGGCCCAGCCAGAGCCCAGATCCTTCCAAATCCTATTGAACATCTCTGGAGAGATCAGATAATGGTTGTACACCGTCGCTTCCCATCCATCCTGATAGAGCTTTAGAGGTACTGCAAAGAGGAATGGGCAAAAATTCCCAAAGACAGGTGTGCCAAGCTTGTGCCATCATATTCAAAAAGACTTGAGGCTGTAGTTGCTGTCAAAGGTGCATCAACAAAGTATTGAGCAAACGCTGTGAATGCTTGTACATGTGATTTTAAAGGTTTTTTATTTTCAATAAATTTGCAACTATTTAAAAAAAAATCTTTTTTCACATTCATTATGGGCTATTGTGTGTAGAATTTTGAGGAAATAAATGACTTTAATCCATTTTGGAATAAGGCTGTAACATAAAAATTGTGGAAAAAATGAAGCGCTATGAATACTTTCAGGATGCACTGTAGCTATGTTAACTGCTGTTAGTAAACTGTTGCCAAATGAACAATGTTAATAAAACATCAAAACAAACTCCAAAACAATGTTAATAAAACATTATATGAAAACCTACCCAGTCTAGCCAGGTAACAGTTTTTTACAGTAAATTTTTTTAAGTTTTGTACTGTTAAAATCATGGCCATTTATCAGTACACCCCAAAACACTTGCCTGGCAGTTTCTAAGTCTGAATTCATGTCTAAAAGTCTAAAACAGTCTAAAACAAGCTCTTGAGCAGGGGTGTCCAAATCAGCAACACTGTCCTGTAGAGTTTAGCTCCAACCCTAACGAAACACTTCTGGTCAAGCTAATCAAGGTCGAGCTAATCAAGGTGAAACCAATCCTCAGACTTACTAGAATCATCCAGCAATTTCGAGGTAAAATGTGCAGAAGACTGGTTACTAAGGAGCAGAATCTGCCTCAGAGAAAGAATGGCCTTCACTCTGAGCTGACTTTTTGTTTTAAAGTCTCAATAAATCATTTGATGGGGTCACAGCTGTCCGAATCCTCTTCCTCCTGACCCCCTCAGATCTGTGGACTCTGTGCTTTGTGTCATAAAGTCTAGCTGGTCCATGGTTCCTTTGGATCACACATTTCACCCATGAGAGAGCAAGACTGCCCAGTGCCTCTGGCAAAGTACAGACCCAATGAATAACTCAGGTCGAGGTAACAGGTCTGGTCACTCTCTTTTATTCCTCTGAAGTTTAGCTGCACTGACAGCAAAGGCCGTGGAAGAATGACGTGGTCATACATTATATATTTGTATCATGGTGGATCCATAAATACAAATGTAACCACACAGGCTGTATGTTTAATAGCACGTGCAGAACAGAAAACAGATTATTTATTTGTTTGTATTGGGGCTTCTTTAAGAATACCTGGCTCATAGGATTAAAAACCATTTGTCTTCTAAAATAATATACATCTTGTCTAGAGTCAGTAAGAGTTTTCACAAAAATTGTATAGGATATGCTATCGCACATGAGTTCTGCATGTATCACATGCTCAGATCTGCAGAGCTTGGACATCAAGAGAATACCTTGAACTCCTCTGTCCACTTCTGAACAATTTTGAGTATGACAGGATGCATTTTCCCTCAGGCTTTTCCATCAGGTAGTAATATGGACTAAGTTATATGAACTAGCCACTAGGCCAGTATCCCAAGAACTGATTGTTTTCCACTGGGCCATTTTCCAAATCAAGTCGAGTCATCTTTATTTCTAAAGCACTTTTACAATGTAGACTTTGTTAAAGTGGCTTAACACAGATGAAGAAGAGAGAAAGTCAAAACAATACTCCAGATTGTGTAAACATTCCTGCATATTAGGCATAAGAGTTGTGGTTGAAGGCTACTGTACTTCTTAAAATGAAACTGATTCAGTTCAGTTTAATACAAATCTCACTGTTGAAGGATGATCCACTAAAAAGCAACTCTGTCGGCCCTGATCAAGCAAGCCAGAGGAAACAGAAGCAAGAAGCCAAAACTCTGCTAATTGATGGAACTGGAAAACAAACCTTGGGAGAAACCAGGCTCTATCATGGTGACTAGTTTAGTTCTCCGACCAGATTTAAAGAGGCAGAGCTGCAGTCTAGTCAGTCTACTAAAGGTTGGAGCGATTAAGAATGATGAGTGATGGTGCAGGTCCAAGTAGTTCACCAGGCGAGTGTTTAGACCAGTGTTTACCAACAGTACATATTTTGGATGTCTCCCTTATTTGACTCATTTATTTCAGGTTTTGGAGTCTTTTCTAATGTTCTGATGGGTTGATTCAGAAGTGTTTGATTAGAGAGAGGTTGAAAATGTTGGTGTGCCTTTAGGCTAACCGACAAGATCAGTGCAGAGCCTTGTGTGTCACTGGCATCTTTGCATTAATAAGTCTTGTGCTCTCGATTACTCGATGACTATGACAACTATCTGGCTGGATCCAAGACTATGTGAACCTCGATAAGGAAAAACAGACGAATCTCACTGTTAAAGGACGATCCACTAAAAAGCAACAGTAAGAAAAAAAACTCTGCTAATTAATGGATCTGGAAAACAAACCTTGGGAGAAACTAAGCTCCATCATGGTGACTAGTTCTTCTCTGCCCAGATGTAAAGAGGCAGAGCTGCAGTATAAGAGGTTGAAGGGATAAAGAATGATGAGCATCGGTCATGGAGAGGGTGCAAGTTCAAGTAGTTCACCTGGCAGGTGTTTAGACCAGTGTTGTCGAACAATCGCACCCATGTTTTCATTATGTGTTTTATCTAAACAATAACATATGATGAGCAAAAAGGAAGGCTGAAAGACTAAATTACTAATGACAATTTGCAACACACTGTTCAAGTTCACAAATATCACAACATTGCACACAAAGGTGACAGGTAAATGTACTTTTTTCTGTATGTGTATGCCTTGTCAAACGCAGTGTCCATACAACACTGGTAGCAGGGATGGGCAGTATTTGTGATACATGTATTTCAAATATGTATTTTAAATACAAAATAGTATTTTGTAATTTGTATTTGATAGGTTTGATGAAAATGGCTTAATATTTTGTATCAAAATACTTTAGTGTCTTGTATTTTTGTATTTTTAAAATGCTGTAAAATACTTTTTAGGAAGTCTACATTGGTGCTTTCTCAGTTATTTGCCAAGGCTTGAGATAAGACTAGAAAGTTAAAGAATACTGAAGAACAGACAGATAGTAGGGGTAGATTCGGGAGCAAGTCAAAATATGACAGGAATATAAGACAAAAACATAAAAAGTCTTACAGTGGCAATATCTACAATACTTCATTGGCTGTTTCAAATGCCAGTAGCTTATCTGCAGGTGGTCTTTATAGTTTATTACGAACTTTGAAATAGTTAATCAGTGAGACAAAAAATATTGAATAATACTCCAGTCTACAGACTGGTCAAAAACTTCCATCTCAGGTTTTATGGCAGCAAAAACAGAGAGCAATTTTTTTTTTTTTAGATATCATCATCTTAGAATTCTAAGTGTCACATCCCCGGCTTGTTCCTGCTGCTCCAATCACCATTCTCCCTCTCCAGCCACCTCTCATCACACCCGTGCACCTGAGTTCCAATTACACACACCTGCACCAGCAATCACCCGTCACTATAAAGACTCTCCGTTTCCAGTCACTCATCTGCTGGAATCGAAGTCAGATGGTTCAACTCATCTTCTCCTCTGCTTGCCTTCTTCCATGGATGTTTCCCTTCTCCCGTGGAAATTTCTCCTAACCTGTGGATGCACATGCTGTGCTTAAGGAATATGACTTTATACTCTTATGATTGAATGAAGATCCTTGTTTACATTGTGAACTGGTTACAAGACTACTCTCATTCCAAGAATATCACTCACCTGCTTCTCCTGTTGAACTATCCACATTTTTTGAATAAAGTGATGAAATGAGATAACCATCCTTGTCTTCATTGTGTGACCGTGACAATAAGATTCTATCTGACATTTTTGTCAATTTATTTATTCACATATTCTTATTAAATTACATTTTATTTACATTATGTGATGTTTTTTTTATTTGAAGCTGTTTGCATTTTAAGACTTTTTATTTAAAAAACAAAAAAGGTTTTATCTACAAAGACAAACTCTAGCTTGGCTCTATAAGGTTCTTTCTGTGACCCAATCAGCATTTTGAATGCATGCATGAGAACCAATCAGGATCAGTTTTCTTTGTCATTCTGCCAAACTGCTCCATTGACAGCGGGAAAGACCAGAAAGAAACACAAAATCAGAAGCAACTAAATAATGCCGCACCACATAAAATTGAGCAGAAACCTAAAACTGAAAAGATGTGTGTAAATGTGATGATTTAGAAGTGTTTTTTGACATTGAGATTAAATGTTCAGTTTTATATTGTTGAAAAAGAAACAGTTATTATAAAATGTAATATCTTAAATGTGAAAATATTTTTTATTTGAGTATATATAGTCAGTGAAATGGTTTTCAGTGTTTATTAAACTCATTTGTCCATTGTCTGTTTTCTTTTAAAGTCTTTAAATATGCCTTGAAGGGCATAAAATTAAATAAATATCATTCAATAATTCATATACATTATATAATTAATATTGATTACATAAAATGAACAGCTGCACTGGACAAAATAATTAGCACAGCCTTGTATGCCTAATTTGAACAAAGAATATTTATCCTAAAACATTAATTAAATGTTATAGAAAGCAAAAAAGACTTTCTCAAACATCAACATATTGTTACAACAGCAATTTTTATTTTTTTAACAAAATTAATAAGCAGACTGATTGATTTCTTGAAAAGTAATGCTTCAATTAATGATCTGCCAGACAGAACCTTACAATTACAAGCAGAAAATGACATTTTAGAATTAGAAGCTTCTATCTGCATTGGCCCTGCTTTTTTTTAACCCCAATTTGCAAATGTAAGAGAATTTTGATAATTTACTTTTAGAGAACATTTAGGGTCTCTGTCATGTTAATGTATTAAAGAGTACTGTTACACACATACTGTTTGCTGTATGGAATGCAAATATTTGAAGCTCAATATCTCAAAATCATTCAGAATGCGGATAGAACATTATAATTCTAAGGCAACGATATTCATTGCATTACATTGTTATAACAATCTATTTACATCTGAGATTTAATATAGAATTACAAACTTTTATCTTGTGTGCAGTTACTGTGTAGTTACATTGTAGTTACTGTCACAATAAGATAATATTTAGAAATATAAATAGTTCTTTGTATATTGCATGTACAGTATTTGTTCATTTATGGTTGTATACGTAAATATACACAGTGCACATGTAATTACAAACTTTTCAATCTCGTGTGCTGTTCCTGGTTTGTTACATTGTAATTACTATGTCATTACATTGTAATTATTTTGCTATTTCATTGTAATTACATCCAAGATAATATTTATAGACATGTTTCTTTGTATATTTCAAGTACAGTATTTGTGTATTTATATGCAAATATACACAGTACATATGTATTTACACACTTTTATTTTGGATGTAATGACATTGTAATTACATTGTTATCTTGTGTGCAATTACTGTGTCATTACATTGTAATTACCATGTTATTACACTGTAAGATGCAATTTATAATTTTTATAAATGTAAATGTTTCTTAAATGTAAATGTAAATGTTGTACAGTAATTGGTTATTCATAGTTGCATGGTTTCAGCTACACTCATTCTTCCACGATGGGGCGCCACACCAAAATTCATCCTGCCACGGCGACGTTACAGCTTCTCATTCAAAACATTTAGCCGTTTTTTTAAAAGCGGGTTATAATCGCACCAAAACGTATTAAAAGGTAAGTGAATTATAACAGTGCAAATGTAGTAGTGCTGTGCATTATTTGTTTAACCCTTTAAGATGACATGCTGACTGACTGGCGGACAGGTGCGTGATTCGTGAGACCAGCAAATACGACATAACAGTTTCCATAATTATATTTTATTTATAGATAAAGGCCTATAGTTTTGCTTGCAATGACTTTATCTTGCTGGAGTTTATGACCGTTTCACTTTACTTCAGGACGCATTAATGCCGCTCGGTAGGTCTATTGGAGACATTCACAAATATTCCTAGCAAATCTAATAAATGTTGGAGACATACTCATTACATAAATGCACCAAATGCACTTCAGTAGCGTTTATTTGAGAACGCACAAGAAGATCTGCGCTTGAGCAGTGTGTATTTGAGGGCCCGCAAGAAGTTTTGTGCACGAACAGAGGAAATCAGCGCTCGAGTACAGAGATTCACACACTTGTATTACATAAATGCAGTCTCAACTTGTAATACTGTGCTTAAGACATTTGTCAATGAAATAACGCCACACATAGTTGGTAGATCTGTGTAAGGCCCAACAGAGTCTGTCGCCACAGCTGGAAAAAATCCTAGAGGAAACACTGCAGTTGTATACTTATATGTACACAATACACATGTAATCATAAACTTAATTATTGCTATTGCATTGTAATTACATCCAAGATAATATTTATAAACTTAAATGTTTCTTCGTATATTTCATGTACAGTATTTGTGTATTTATACATATACACAGTACATATGTAATCACAAACTTTTACTTTGGATGCAATTAGATTGTCAATACATTATAATTACTATGTAATAACATTGTAATTACATTGTTATAACATTGCAATTACATCTATAATAGTTTTTTAAATGTCTTTTTGGATATTTCATGTACAATATTTGTGTTATATATATATATATATATATATATATATATATATATATATATATATATATATATATATATATATATATATATATACAGTACACATGTAATTTTTAATTACAAACTTTTATCTTGGACGTAATTTTTATGTTGTTACATTGTAATTACAATGTGATGACATTGTAATTATAGCCAAGATTTACTTATTTATAGTTATATATTTCAATATGCACAGTACACATGTATGTAATATGTAATTACAAACATTTATTTTGGATGGAATTACATTGCAATTGCATTGTTATAACATAGTAATTACATCTGAGATTTCATATAAATACAAACTTTTATCTTGTGTTCAATTACTGTGTCGGTACATTGTAACTACATTGTAGTTACATCCAAGATAATATTAATAAATGTAAATGTTTCTGTGTATATTGCGTGTACAGTATTTGGTTATTTATAGTTGTAAACGTAAATATAAAAAGCACACATCTAACTTTTATCTTGCATGTACTTACTATGTCGTTACATTGTGATTACACTGTAACTACATCTAAGATAATATTTATAAATGTAAAGTTTCTTTGTATCTTGCATGTACAGTATTTGTAGATGTATATGTAAATATACATAGTACATATGTAATTACAAACTTACCTCGTGTACAATTACATAGTAATTACATCCAAGAAACAATTTATAAATGTAAATGTTTCTTGCCTACAGTATTTGGTTATTTACAGATAAATATGTAAATATACACAGTACACATGCAATTAAAAACTTAATTACTACTTGTTTATTTATACTTAAATATACACAGTACATATGCAATTACAACTTTTGTAAATAGATATGTCATTACATTATAATTACTATGTAACAACATTGTAATTACAATGTGATGACATTGTAATTACATCCAAGATTTGCAAACATGTTTGTATCATTTACAGTGTGTATTTATAGTTATATATTTAAATATGCATAGTGCACATGTATGTAATATGTAATTACAAACTTTTATTTAGGATGTAATGACATTGCAATTATATTGTTATATAACTTTTATTTTTCATGCAATTACTGTCGTTACATTGTAAATACATAGTAGTTACATCCAAGATAATATTTATACAATGAAATGTTTCTTTGTATATTGTATGTACAGTATTTGGTTATTTATAGTTGTATATACGTAATTATAAACAGTACACATGTAGTTATAAACTTAATTACTATGTCTTTACATTGCTATTATATTGTTATAACATTCAATAAAATATCTGTAAGCTTAAATTTTTCTTTATTTCATGTGCAGTATTTGTGTATTTATACGTAAATATACACAGTACTTAAGTAATTACAATATTTTATTTAGAATATAATTACATTGTCATTACATTATAATTACCATGTAATAACATGTTTACATTGTTATTACATTGTAATTACATCTGAGATGTATTATGCGCTTACAAACTTTTATCTTATGTGTAATTACTGTGTCGTTACATGTTATTTACTGTCATTACCTTGTAATCACATTGTAGTTACATCCAAGATAATATTTATAATGTAAATGTTTCTTTGTATATTGCAAGTACAGTATTTGGTTATTTATAGTTGTAGACGTAAATATTCAAAGTACACACGTAATTACAAACTTATCTTGTGTGCAATTCCTGTTTCATTACATTGTAATTAGATTGCTATTACATTGTAATTACATCCAAGATAACATTTATAAACATATGCTTCTTTGTATATTTCAAGTACAGTATTTGTGTATTTAAATGTAAATATACATACTACATATGTAATTACAAACTTTTATCTTTTGAGCAATTACTGCGTCATTACATTGTAATTACATTGTGGTTACTTCCAAGATAATATTTATAAATGTAAATGCTTCTTTGCTACAGTATTTGGTTATTTATAGATGAACATGTAAATATACACGTAACTACAAACTTAATTACTATGTCATTACATTGTAATTACACTGCTATTGCATTTTAATACCATCCAAGATAATATTTATAAACTTAAATGTTTCTTTGTATATTTAATGTACAGTATTTGTGTATTTATATGTAAATATACACAGTACATATGTAATTACTATGTAATAACAATGTTACAACATTGTAATTACATCTATGATAGTCAGTTTAATGGTGAAGGGATTGATCCAATAGACCTATTATGGAAGATTTGTGAAGAAATTTCATGCTCCCATGTAAAAGTATTTTGTAGTATTTTCAAAATACAAAAATAGAGTATTTTATTTTGATACGTTTATAGCTGCTGTCTTTTGTCGTTTATTTTGATACCCTTAAAATTAAGGTATTTGGTATTTTATTTTTAAATACATTTAAATGTATTTTTGCCCATCCCTGACTGGTAGTTCATATTGTCCTGGATTAAATCCTACTCTTTATTATGAGATGATTTAGTTGCCCCAAAATGAGTTCATGGAATGGGTGGCATGGTAGTGGTTATGACTCGCCTCACAGCTAGAAGTTTGCTGGCTTGAGTCCTGGTTTGACAAGGTGGCATTTCTGTGCGGAGTTTGCATGATCTCCCTGTGTTTGTGTGGGTTTCCTCCGGGTTTTCCTCCTGGTTTTCCCCACAGTCCCAGACATCCCAAGTCTTCTGCAGGCTCCAGAAGTTTACCGTATGTTCATAGAAACACCCTGATCCCTGCAAATGAGATATAATATCCCAAAAATGGAGGCGTCCATGCCCCACAACTAATTATCTACGTTACTCCCCCCTCCACCTCTCTTCATCTACGTAACTCCCAGAAACTTCTTTGGCCAACTTGGGATGTCTGTTTTCAAAAATGATTATCAAATTATCAAAAATTAAGTAATACATAAATGATTAGTACTCCTAACCTGCTGTACTCAATGCACTCTAGGAGTTGATGGCACATATAGGTGGAATTGACATTTAATTAACACACACATGTAGTTTTGTCCACGATGGATGTCCAGCGTTCTCCAGCCTCTGGAACCTAGACTGCAGCTCTGCACAGGAAGTTTGGCCAGAGGAGAAATGATCATGCCCAACTGAGCCTGGTTTCTCTCTAGGTTTTTTCCTCCACTTCATCAATAGGTGAAGCTTGTTCCTCGCCACTGTCTTGCTTGGTTTGGGACTTGTGGAGCTGCGCATCGATGGATTTGCTCTTCAGTATTTGGACATTCAGCAGTGAAAATTAAACCACACTAAACTAAATTGAACTCTGTAAACTGAACTGACACGGTTTCAAATCACTATAAACTTCTATGTTAAGCTGCTTTGACACAATCTACATTGTAAAAGCACTATAGAAATAAACATGAAATGAGTTTAATTGAATATAAGGAGGACTGAAATGTATATTTAATCTTATTTTAAAAAGACAAAGGCTATACTAATGGAAACAGTCACAGTGAATAGCAAAAGTGGTTAAAAAAGATAGAAAATTGTTTAATTAATTCTTCATTTGCTAAATTTAAAGAAAAATGTTTTGTTTACAGGTTTTATATATGTATATGTCAGAGATTTTGAAGCAAAATCAGGGTGATTAAATGTTGATGTTAACTGAATTCTTCTTTTGAATGTAGCACAATTTGTGAATCCCTCTCAATGTGGTTACAATTAGTATTCAAGACAGCCAGAAATAAGATAATACAATCAAAACGATAGATGACTTCCTAATGATTACTGGTGTTTCTGTCCTCTTCTCATTTCATAACAAACCATGATTACCTAGGTTTATTTGAAGATGCACAATACAAAGAACACACCTATCGAAGGATTACCTCATGCAAACCAAAACACTGTTTCCATGAGGTGGAGTAATGGTCATTTGTTTAGCTGGAGAAGAAGCAGTGTGAATTTGCAAGGTGTAGCATTAAAACTATGTAGAATGTGTGGTCTAGTTTCATTCTACTCCATAATCATTCTACATTTAGCACTAAATAAAAGATCATATATTTCATTACACTGTGAATAACATATATTGATTTATGTATTTGTGTGTGTGAACTCTAATTCTGTTTGTGAAAAAATGCTTGTCCTCTTTGAGACAGAAGTTAAGTGAAGTTTCACAAACTAATTTCGAGAGGAGCACGTGATATGATTGACTGCAGCTGGCCACTCATTTACGTGCATTAGTTAGCCAATCAGATTGATCTTACTCACTATAAGTAGCCTAGCTAGAACTACTTCCTTATCTTTGTTTTTCTGAATAATCCCCGAATCCACCCCTTCTCCTCCTTTACCACGGGGAGCACTCAAGAACCACCTGATCTCGTACTCCCCTCACATGCTCTATGGACCAGGCGGGAGCCCTGGGCTCAACTATCTCTGAGCTCAGGGTTCTCTCCCAGGACAGCATGCCAAACTTGCTAACAGTTGTCAAACAATATCTAAGTGTAAACTCTTGAAACCATCTTTAGCAAACTACAAACATTTGATTCTTTCATTGATTTAAAAAATAAAATGGACCCACTTCTTCATATAGACTAAGATGACTTGGTGCAAATGGCAGAAAAATCCTAAATTCATTAGTAATATGATTTAATGGTATATCATTTTGACCAAAAGGTGGCACATTTATCAACCTGATGCTGCCATCCAAATCACTGACGTAAATGTAATCAATGTGAATATTAAATCCCCAGCAATAGTAAAATAGTCAAATTCAGAGGTTACTATTGATTGCAGCTCTGTAAAATCATCAATAAAAGTTGGAGAATATTTTGGAGGTCTGTAGATAATGATCAGTAAAATGCGAAGAGCACCTTTTAGTGCTATACTCACGTATTCAAAGGATAAATAGTCACCAAATGACACTTGTTCACACTCATAAACATCTTTAAACAGGGCAGCGATGCCTCCACCTCTCCTATTAGCTCTGCAAACACTCAAAAAATCTAAGTTTAAAGGAGCTGATTGATTCAGAACTGCTGCGCTACAATTGTCATCTAGCCCAGTGTTTCCCAGCCCTGTTCCTGAAGGCACATCAACAGTACACATTTTCAATGTCTCCCTAATCAAACACACCTGAATCACCTAATTAGAACATAAGAAGAGACTCCAAAACCTGAAGTTAATTAGTCAGGGAAGGGAGACATCCAAAATATGTACTGTTGGTGTGCCTCCAGGAAAAGGGTTGGGAACCAATGATTTAGCCAAGTTTCATTTAAAAGCATAAAATCAAGGCAATTTGTGTTGATAAACTCATTGACTAAAAGTGACATTGTTAAGTGATCGGATGTTTAAAAGTGCTAATTTAACAGTTTTAGCTGTTTTCCCTACAGCAGTATTCTTAGATTTACATTTAATAGACACCAGATTTGAATGATTTGCTATAAGGCTTGAAGAAATCGTTGTTGTTGTTTTTTGTAGTGTAATAAAACACATATCTGCGTAGAAGCTACAGGCACACTGGGTTCCTGCATGTTCTGCAAACATGTGATAAAGTCACTGTTATCTAAGCAGGCACCCGAGACACATCAATGGCAGTTTTTAAGTTCACCAGCTGAAGATGAGGTGTTTTTTGAGACCTAGCGCTGTCGCAAAGACCTGAGGCCTCTCCTAGGTGTAGAGTGAGGTGGGCTCAGAGATGGGTGTGAGGCTGGATGATTTTTGGTTGCTTATTGGGGGCTTGCAGCAATAGAGTGAGAGAGACTTTAGTTCAGGCAAACACCAGTTCCTCCATCTTTTTTGAAAAATTCAACAGAGGTGAGCAAGGTAACAATGAGAATGTGTCTGGTGACAGAGGCTGTAGGTCTGGGGTTTCCGGCTGCTGAGATATGTTGACCAGGCTGTTTCTCCTGGACTTGATGCTGTTCTGATGCATCACATTCTACCTGTGTTGAGCTCAGAATTCTAGTAATCAGTCTTTTTTTTTAAAACAAGGCAACACAGCATTAGCATCTCCTTTTGGTGACTGAGAGAGTTCAGAAACTTGGAATTTAAATCAAATGCATTACACTTAACCAGTGCTTCCTACAGGTTTGAAATATACTTGCGGTGGTAGCCAGATTGAAACACAGATTTTACCCACAGAACATGGTTATCTTTATGCGACAAAAAAGGGATTTTTAACAATATTTTTATTTATTATACACTGTTTCTTTTCAATGGGTTAAAGTTTTTTTTTAAAAGACAGTTGATATAAAAAGAAATCCACTGTTAGTTTTACTTTAGGAGCCATGTGCACCCACTGACAGGTAAAACCTGCTGCTGACATTTTTGTATTTGCATTAAGTATTGCCAAAGATATGTATAAAATATGTAATATATTAACATCATCAAATTAAAAAATAAATATACAGCAAATGAGAAATCAATGACCTTAGAAATAAAACATCTAAAGAATAAAATTCTCAAAAAAGTATAACAATTATAAGAATAAAAAGAGTTGGTTTATTAAATAAGGCATGCTTTTTGAAGCCAGTTTAGATGTAATTCCATCCTCTTTGAGTAAATAGAAAAGTTTATCTGAGTCATTTAGATCAAATAGTTAATGATATAATGTTTCTCTCGCTCTTGCTGCTGTGCATGTGCTATCAGCTGTGAAGCCAAGTGAAAGTAAATCAGGCTTAAAATAAAAAAGGCTTAGAAAGCGAAACCAAAAGCTGAATCCTGGACATTTTAGGAGATTTAGAAACTTAGAGATTTAAATCCCAAAAAAGCGCGTCTCTGTGGATCTCTGCAGAGCATGTGAGATCGTCTGTGAGAGTGTTGACAGTTCTCGCACACACAACGAGAAGTAGGAAAGGCGTAGGCTGAGATGAGATTTTCTACTAGTTAATCGACCGTGGATATTTGGCTATTGGGTGGATGCAAAAAAAAGTGTAAAAGGATGATAATAATAAAAAAATAAATGTCACCAAATATACTTGGTGGCCATCAATATAGTAAAGTCTATGTGAGAGAAGCACTACTTCAAACCAGTGTTACAAAGCAGTGCACTTTTATTTAAATTCATATATTCCTTTGAACTCAAGGATATAAAATATTACGTCATGTTTTCCATACTTTGGTGGATGCATTTTTACACACAAATATTAATTTATACCAACAACATGGCAAATCTACATGTCACCATAGCATGCCTAAAGCATAATTCATTTTATTGTTTCAAGTCTTCCGGCCGATGATTCAAGAAAAGCTGAAATAAGATCATTCATGTCCAACAGTAAATGCTGTATGTTAAGCATTACGGAGTCACATCTGGAGTGGTCTTCACAGTTTTCTCTGTGGTTTTATGATCAGCACCTACTGCTTCAGCAACACATGTAAAACCTTGTGCCCTATAACAACAAAAGAAACCAAACATGAGTGAATATGTAGGATTATGTTTCTTAATATCAATATAGAAATGGGAAAAAAGACTCACTTTAGAAGATCATCCAGTTCTCTCTTGATCTTGTTGACCACCGGCGGCCCCTGGTAGACTAGCGCCGTGTACAGCTGCACCAGAGAAGCTCCAGCACGTATCTTATCCATGGCATCCTGACCGCTGGCCACTCCACCCACTCCAACAATTGGCAGCTTCCCTACAAACTCACACAGAAGTTTCTTTCCTTATTAACCACATTCACTTTCTATCAGTCTAAATACAAACAAAACATGCAAGTAAAAATAAGACTTGAAGGATTGAATGGTACCTTGTGTCAATGTGTACATCTCTCGCACTGTTTGAGTGGACAGCTCTTTAAGAGGTTGACCACTGAGTCCCCCAGTCTCAGCTTTATTGGGGTCTTTTAGAGTGTCTGGCCTGGAAACAGTGGTGTTGGAAACCATTACACCATCAACACCAACCTAGGAAAGAAAAACCTTCGCTATAATATTAACATGGCAGTATTCTAAATGACCCAGTCATAACTACGTCAATTATATGGTAGCCTGACCTCCATGATGACCTCAGCAATGTCTTGCTTGTCCTGTGTAGTAAGATCAGGGGCAATTTTCACCAGCACCGGCAGTCGATTCTCGCTTCGCAATGAATCCCGCTCTTTAAGTACCTGAATCATCAACAACACCAAAACAAAATGACAAAACTATTGCCAATATAGTGTGTGTGTAGTATTGCACAAGTAACACAGTGAGTACCCGTGCTGATATACAGCCATATTGTAGTGTTAGAAGTATGATATCACATTTATATAACAGTTATATAACAAGGTGTATATATCTGGTTCTCGAATCTGATTAGCTGGTAGCCGTACAATATTCTGCAATAACAGCACTCCTACAGCCTCCTCACCCTTCTGTATTACTCCCCCCACGTAGAGTGACAGCAGATTAATACATCACTACAGTTTGACAAATGTTGCAGCTGTTGGACAACATAATGTACTTTTGAGGCTTTTTCAGGCGAAATGATAGTTGTTTAGATTGCAACTATGCAGTTTGTTTGTAAGGATAGTGCCTATTTTAAATATTTATCATTTCTGAGCGACAGTGTGTCTGCATCCATCAGTCTGTCATATTGAGTACAGCAAAGATGGTTGCACCACAAGATGGCGACAGAGATCGAATAATAAGTCTTTGTAACTCCATGTAATTTCTAACTATTTTTAATTACAGCTGATGAAAACATTATAAAACTGGTAAGTGACTTTAGAAGTCAATCTCTCTTATTTGTATGTTGTAGTGCTGTATTTATACCATAGTAATCTGCTAGTGTTTGCTTTGCTTTGACTTTTTCGTGGTTAATTATTGTGATATCCTGATTGCAACAAAGAAATACTGGGAAATCTCTATAGACTGATGGCATGTTATGCCGTTCAATATCACCTGTTTTGTCTTCACTTTAGACACTTTAAATACTAGCACTAAAGTGATGTTGGTGAATTAGGGTTTTTAAACTCGTGTTTGATTTTCTTTTCTCTATACACACAATTATGCCGTCAAATTGTTGTACAAATGCAATATCACACTCGTAGCGGTGTAATATGGCTGTGTATCATCACTGGTGGGACACTAAGACACACAACGCACCCCTCCCACCAGTGCTGATATACAGCCATATCGCACTGCTACTCGTGTGATATTTCTCACATATACACAAATATATTTATTTATATATATATATATATATATATATATATATATATATATATATATATATATATATATATATATATATATATATATATATATAATTATTAATATATCACGATTCCACAGAGACAAAAAAAATTGTTAAATAATTAGAGAAAGTAAGGTATTTGTTTTCTCGTAATTTTTTTTTATATATATATATTTTTTAAACACTGGTAAGCAGCCTCTTCATAATATCGTTTAATTAAAATAAGTAATCAACAAATTTATATTGGCGGTCTCTACAAGTGAAGGCATTGTCTACACACAATAAGAATTCCTAATTAGAAAAATACTACAAACAAGAAAATAGTATTAATGAAAATAGCAGACAAGTCCAAATGCCCAACGTAAGCGGGCTGCATTCTAGACAAGTTCAACTCAATGATGTATGTCTCCAACACCGCCTGTAGTCCCATTCAGCAACTTTATGGCACCTGTCTTTTTGAAGAAGCGTAACCGATTTAAAAAATCAAGAGTGTGATGTAACTGATGTGTTTTATGTCGTAGAATAAAACATGAATGTATCTTGAAGTACAAAGTAAGTTTGTGCTAGCCACAAACCTTATTTAAGAGATTTAACTGAAATCCCATACAAAAAAAACCCATTGACTTTGGGACCAGGGAGCCGGAACTGCTAAAATGCTAACTCGCTTCTGGGCTTTGGCATAGACTTCATAGTTTCTCCACTGTATACTGCAGAGCAAAGTAGATAAAGATGGATAAATGGGTCAAACATAAAAATATAAACATTTATTGCAATATCTGGATTATTTGTTCTTCAAGCAATTCTGGGTATTTAACAAGCATAAAGTATATTTAAAATGCAAAGCTAATTGACCTAGCCTTTATCACTGTAGTGAATACTATAAAGTAGTATGATTTATTCCTCATTCTGTGATATGAAATCATGTCTGGTCACAAAAAGGAGTGATTTTAAACATTCGACTGATGTTACAAAATCAATTTTGGTAAAAGTAGCTCAGTAAATCTGTCTGAAACAGGCTTATAAACGCAGAACACATGCTACCTTAATAAATCACTGCACAGACCAATTGCAGGTCTTATCGTTATTATTATTATTATTATTATTATTATTATTAGTCTATTTTTGTGTTGTGGGCAGAATTTTATGGCTAATAAGCAAACTATCACCCATCCCTAATAAAAAAAATGTTTCTGAGGTAATATAAAGTGGCTTTGAGCATGGCTCAATTAGTCAGAAAGTCTTTTGCATATCACTTCTTTATTACTATGTTACTTTCATTATGTTTTTTGAGATCATGTCAGATTTTAGTCAGACATATTTCTTTGTTGTTAAAAGATTGTTTCTAGAAAATAAAATTTATTTCAAGCACAGCTGAGTTGTATGTCTACCTATACTATCATTTTTGAACAGGAAGCATTTTTCTACACTGTTGTATGGAAGTTTAGGCCAGCTCTTGGGTCTGTAAACAATGAAAGAAAAGTTCCATCTCTCAATACGCATTCAGTACCTTGTCCAGAAGGTGGCGCAGTTCTTCCTTGCCCTGTAGATCTCGAAGGCCAGGCGTGTTGGGGCTGCTCACATTCACTACAAGGTAGTCAGCAAGAGGGCCCAGAGTCCGTACTCCCTCCACATAATCCGACACCGCATCCGGCGAAAGCTTGTTCTTTCCAAGATTGATGCCAAGAGGTTTGCCTGCTGATATTGAACATCAACGTAGATAAAGTCCAGAATGACTTTCCTGGCGCAGCCGCTCCAATGTATTCAAATAAGTAGGAAAAATCACTGAATGTCTCTCTTATTTACAAAGCTTTAATGTAAATTGTTATGTAAAAAATTTCAGTGTTGAGTGAAAATAAAAAAAAAGAAAACTCATCCCCAGTTTACCCTGTTCCCTTCAAAATAGATGTGACAAAAACAAATACTTACCTTTAGTCAGCTCTGATTGAACATGCTCTCTGGCCTTCAACCTTTCATGTACTGCAGAAAGGCCACAACTGTTGAATCCATATCTGAAATATACACACACCCCATTATGGGTATACTACAGGAAACACACTACACAAGTTTAATATTTCACATTTATCAGAAAAGAGCTCCCATTTCAGTGGTACTAGCCTTGTTTGTGGACAATATCAAGATAAAAATACCTCAGAGTCTGATAATCATGAAATGTATCTGATCACTGTACTATGATATCACAAAAACAGTTCTGCAATTAGTGGATTAAATATGGCTAAAATATTCTGTCTGGGTTGCTTACTGATCAAAGGCAGTAAAATTAAACATAAAAATAGTCATACACAAAATGGCCATTGCACAAACACAAGTGTAGAAATGCTACAGTTTAATATGGAGGTTCTTGGTTTGTTAAAATCTCAAGCATGTTGAAACAGAAAGTTCAGGCTTTAAACTTTCAAATGGCGTGCAGCATTTGGCATTCAAAATCTGCAGCATGGACAAATGTCATTCATTTACTTCATTTGGACTCCACCCTTGTTTGAATGTCTGTGAAGAACCTTTACAGAGCCCTGTCTGGCAATATTGGTCTTCAACTAATATTAATGCTATTTTTAGCGTATAATATTCTAACATTTTTAGCGTTTAATATTACAATATTTTTGCGTTTAATATTATAAAATTTTTAGCGTTTAAAATCATAACATTTTTGGCATTTAAAAGCATAACATTTTTAGCGTTTAAAATTATAAAATTTTTAGCGTTTAAAACCATAACATTTTTAGCGTTTAATATTATAACATTTTTAGCATATTATAACTTTTTAGCGTTTAATATCATAAAACTTTTAGTATTTAATATTATATTTTTAGCGTTTAAAACCATAACATTTTTAGTGTTTAATATTACATTTTAGTGTTTAATATCATGAAAATTTTAGCGTTCAATATCATAACATTTTTGCGTTCAATATGATAACATTTTTAGCGTTTAATATTATAACAATTTTTGTGTTTAATATTATAAAAAAAAATGCGTTTAATAGTAGAACATTTATAGCATTTAATATAACATTTTTAGCGTTTAATATTATAACATTTTAGCGTTTAATATTATAATAATTTTTGCGTTTATTATTGTTAAAAAAATTGCGTTTAATATTAGAACATTTTAGCATTTAATATAACATTTTTAGCGTTTAATATTATAACATTTTTATTGTTTAATATAAAATTTTTGCGTTTAATATTATAACATTTTTAGCATTTAATTTTAAAACATTTTAGCGTTTTATATTATAACATTTTTAGCGTTTAATGTTATAACATTTTTTGTATTTAATATTATAATATTTTTAGCGTTTAACATAACATTTTTAGCATTTAATAGAATAATATTTTTAGCGTTTAATATTATAACATTTTTAACGTTTAATATTATAACATATTTTTAGCGTTTAATATTATAACATTTCAGCAAATTCAACTGACCAGAAATATATCTGTTTCATATTTCACTTTAAACACCTCAATTACAAACTTGGATTAAGTTCAAGCCCCCTGTTAAAAACTAAAGGCTATTAAGTAGTTTTTTTCTCTTTCAATTTTCAGCATGGATAAAAAAAAAAACACATGTCTAACAGGTTATGGGTTATGTAAACTGTCAAAATATCTGTCAGATAGATAGACAGACAGACAGACAGACAGACAAAAGCACATTGCATGAGTGACTGCCAAGTTTCCTTCGGAAGGAGCTGACTCGTCTGCACCTCATTTGCATCTACTCCATGGAGAACATAAACAGTATTTTGTGTGACTGAGACATGCTAATCCCATCTAACTCCAGCTATCTCCAGCTTGGATCATTGAAACGGCTTAAGCTCTACCTTTACTACAAAAATAAAAATAGATTTGCATATGTCTGTACAACATATGTAACTAATTTGCAACTGAAAAATATTAGAGCTGTTAAAAGATCAAAATTATTACAATATATTGTAATAATACACACTAACAAGCCATGTGTTCTGTTTAAGATTATTAACATTTTAAATGTTCTACAAACGGTTAGGAGAGATGATTCTGCTGCTCTTTGTGAAAAATTTCTACACTATTTTATTGATAAGGTTACAGGGTATATGCAGGAATCCTAAAGGTAATTTCAATACCTTTTTAAGACTTTTTAAAGGTCTTCTAAGAATATTTTAAAACCTCTTTGCCACTTCAAGTTCTAATCAGTATCAAACCTTTAATTTAATAAACAGTTGTTAATAAACAGTTGAAATCAAATAAATCAATGGAGCACAACCATACAACAGAACTCAGATAAGCTCGGAAGAAACAAAGCTTGAAAGAATAAATCACGCGGTTGTTTTCAGCGACATGCTTCAGCCACTGTTTAAACTGGTCTTTCCCCAACCAGCAGTACGCAAACATGTATTTTCCCATTTTGCTGTCTGTTTTGCTACATGTGGAGATTGACACATCAACTTCCCACGCTTGTTGCAAATTACATGACATAACCTAAACGGAGGAGCTTGGCCGGACGCGCCCCGGCCTGAACCAATCACGTGGATCGAGCATGTGGTTGTTAATATTAAGACTTTTGCTGTGGCAGGACTTTGGAATGATTTGCTGCTGCCCATTAGACAGGTCTTTTCCGTGTTCTCATTTAAATCAGCTCTTAAAAATCATTTGTTTTCGTTGGGATTTGACACCTGATCTTAATATCTGGTTATTTTAATCTATGTACCTTTTTAGGTAGTTTAGCTATATTTTATCATGTGTTTACATATTATGTAATTTCTAGACTATTATGCTTATTTAGTTGAATGTTTTCTGTACAGTACTTTGGCTCACTTCTGTTTTAAAGTGCTTTATAAATAAAGTTTGACTTGACGGAAAGCATAATCGATAGAGTCGTTATATGTAAAGTTGGGTATGTGTTTCCATGTCCTATTATTCGTATTAACTCTTTTCGTACAAGTCCAAATGTACCTCAAGCAAGCACTAAAACTGTTTAAAAAATTAAGGGGCTTTTATTCTAAATCCCCATCACTCAATTCCCATGTGATACTTTCAAACACATATTAATAGAAAGCCAGCTACTGAATTAAATTATGAATTTTTTTGTACTCAGAACTCAAAGTGACACCATAGTATGGTCTCCTGTAGTGAAAAATTGGTCATACCTGTTAATAACAGCCTGGTCTGACTCCAGTCTGAACACACGTGGTTTTGGGTTTCCATCCTGTGCCTTTGGTGTGACAGTTCCCACCTCCACGAAACCAAAGCCCAGTCTATAGAGGCCGTCCACTGCCTCACCATGCTTGTCAAAGCCTGCTGCCATACCAACTGGGTTCTGGAACTTACGGCCCATCACATGCACTTCCTAATGGCAATAAATGTTAAAAGAAAATCCTAAAATTACAGGGGAAGTTAAGCTTTACTGTCATTCTGCTACATGTGTGGACATACAAAGGATCAAATTGTCATGTCTTAAAGATTTTACTTTAAGATTTTCTGAATTATTAAGGACAACTATTCATTTAAAAACTTGATTCCCTTTCACATCTGTAAAAATTATTATAATTATTTCAGCTTGCAAAAAAGGGGGGTTCACATCATCATACAGTAAAACTTGTACCATGTGAACACTGTAGATTTAGTATTTGTTTTGCTGCCAGAGGTTACTTATTACAAAGAATCATGGAAATGATCTCATTCACCTCTACAATCAGAAAGAATGAAGGAAGAATGCTCATGGATAAGGTAATGAATAGGCTAGCTGTGGTAGTCAGTGTTAAAGGTACATTATGTAAGATTTTTTGTTAAAAAAATGGCGACTTATGTACATTATCTCAAATGTTACTAAGAATGTTCAAATTCAGAGAAATAAGCTATTTTAACTAGTGACACGGACTGTGTGGCTATATGCTAATGATATATATATATATATATATATATATACACATATAAAATGAACAAGTTGTCATTTTCCTCTCCTGTCTCCAGCATTAGTATTTATTTTCAGCTCTAGGTTCACCTCACAGCACCTACCGGAGAGGTGGGGATAAAGATAGCAAGGGCCCTACCTGATTGGTCAGATTAGGATAAACAACCTATGCATGCCACACACAAATGTTTCACAAGACAATGATGATACGCTTCAATGGTCACCCACGTCTTAAACCCTTGAAAGTTTTTAATATTTAGATTTTTACTAAAAAATAGAATGAAATGACAAAATTGAATAGCAAAAAACTTGTTTACACTTCTGAAAGTGTTTCTAATGCAGCATCTATGCATGGGACAGTAAATTTAAAGTTGTTTCTTCTGACTGCCATTATGTCTGACACATTTGTTATCCTGTTTTTTTAAAAAATGCTAAAAATGCTATGGTTAACTTTTTCTTTTGTTATTTCAGCCAACTGGAATGCAAAAATACATATAATGCAATACATTTGTGGTACTCTCCCATTCACTGCTCTCTAAGCCCCCATTTACACTAATGCGTTTTCGTTTTAAAACGCATAAGTTTTGCTACAGTTACGCCCTCCATCCACACTACGCCAGAGTTTTTGAGCGCCGAAAACTGAGCTACTGAGCTTTTTGGAAATGCTGGAGAGGCTGTTTTCATCCTAAAATTCTGCTGCTCCGTCTTAGTGTGGATGGGGGAAAATGGAGACATCTGAAATTGGATGCGGGACTGCAGACATTCGCCTCTCTGATTGGGGCTTTTCCTCAATATTAAGTAGCCTACACACAGTTCAGTCTTGCATTCTCTCCTTGTAAGTTCAGACTTCGCAAGTTTAATATGGAAAACAGACTCCCGAGGACATGTCGGGTAAATCTTCAAAGGGAACAGTGTACTTTATAACCTTATTCACGTCATCCTGGATACGTATGTTGTTTCACTGTCTTAATAAAATGTAAACATGATTTAAGGAACTGCCTATTTTCATTTTGATATTAACAACTTAAATGACAGCAGAAATGTTGAGGCGTCGTGTAGCTGCTGAGTGTCATCTTCACTGTATGCATATTTATAACAAAATGGAGCCTATAACATTACTTCCTCCTTTCATTTTCATTAAAAATACGAAACATACCCTCTCTTTTGTTGAATATCAGTTTTAATAATCAATAATGGCCATTATAAAAGTATAACGTACAATAAGTTTGTATAGGAAATAAAGGCAAGCAATCAGTCAATATACAGAATGTATGTGGTTATATTAATTATTAACTTATCTTTGCGCTAAGCCAAAACACGCTACCTGAGAACAAGTAATAGATTCAAAAGCCCAAAGTCAGGGAATATGTTGTTAGATATAGACCAGATTAATTAAATATCGTGTTTAACAAATACAGTGAGATTAGATCCAGTGGTAGATCCTTGATGAACAGTCCGATGAGCACAGCTCTCATCTGGCTAGATATGCTGCAGCACATGCAAGAGTGTGTGTGTGTGTGTGTGTGTGTGTGTGTGTGTGTGTGTGTGTGTGTGTGGTCACGTGATGTGCGTTTTCAGTGGTTTGGTGTAGACGGAGAGTTGTTCAGAAACGCTGGGTGAAACGCCAGTGTGGACGTGGATCGTTTTTATTCTAAAACGTCAATTTAAAATTAAAACGTACTAGTGTAAACGGGGTAATGTTAACTCAACTATAAAGACTGTCACTGCTGACAAATCCCAAAAATAATAAAAGGTCTAGAAATATTGGGAAAAGCATTATACAAATAAACATAACTTCAGAAAATAGAAATAATTTTGCGGCATTGACAGCTATTTTTTTTATAATTATGCACTTCAGCAGTCTGTCACTAACATTACACACTGACCAGTGAGGTCGGGTCCTTGTAGTTGTTGCGAGGCACAAGTCCAAGACCAATCAACCGGACAGCCATGAGATGAGCCGTCTCTGCTCCCACAAACCTCTGCAGAACTGGCATGAGTGCACTGGCATAAAAACACTCATCCCCTGAGGCTGTGAGGTATCCCAGGAACAGTGCACTGCCACATCCTATGATCTTTACAGCATCTTTCGCTTGTTTCTGCAAAGATCAAAAGAGGATACTTGAGTAACAAGAGACTTTTTGTTTCTTCTCTAATCCATTACTTGCTTAACTGAGACAGTGCTCTAAACTCTGATTTAAAAAAACACGTTTATTTATTTGCTTTTCAGCTTAGTCCCTTTATTAATCAGGGGTCACCACAGAGGAATGAACCGCCAACTTATCCAGCATATTTGTAACGCAGCGGACGCCCTTCTATGCTTCAACCCAACACTGGGAAATACACTCTCATTCACTCACACTCACACTCACACTCACACACACACACACACACACACACACACACACACGCACACACACACACACACACAACGGCCAATTTAGCTTATTCAATTCACCTATAGCGCATGTGTTTGGACTGTGGAAAAAACCTATCAGAGAAATTCCAGTGTTTTGGATGTGACATTTGCAGTACAAACTCAAAACATAAACGCACAGAAAAAGTATGTGTTAGCATAATATTGAAACATCTCTTTATATTTTCCAAAACAACTATACACAGAATTATGGGATCAGAAAAATAACAAAAAAATAAACAATTTTTAGATTTTAAATGAGGAAAATAAACATGCGTTATGGATGTGACCAAAAAAGTTAGTAAGTTTACAGTTTACAACAGACTTTAGAAATTCAGTGAATTAAACTGCACAACCCAAAAGAAATAACACTAATCAAAAGGATAAGAGTTGGCTCACTATAGAACAAAAATTACTGATTTTATTTTACAATTTAGCATTTATGAGGGAAAACGTCTGTTATGGATGTAACACCTCTGCATTATGATGTGACGAATGTGAAAATGCCACTTGTGTGACTTTGGTAAATCAAATATAACTGTTTGAAAACACTGACTGTGACATTTTTTACCATTTCTCAATGGTATTTCTACAGTACTGTAAAATACAAAAATACACAACAAAAAAAAATTGAAAGGGTTTCGCTATTTTGGTGACAATCAAATTGTTTTCATGGCAAGGTTGACATTTGCATGGAATTGCTTGTGTTTTAATGTTTCAAATAAGGCTGCTCAATATTGGAAAAATCTAGCATTGCGATGATTTTTAATTTTGCGATATATATTGCGATATGAATACAATTTCACCAGATAACTTGAATATCTCTATTTGGAAAGAATGTATAATGTTAGATCGATTTGGATGTTTCTGCAGTGGGAGTGCATCTCCTTGACACCTAATAAACAATCTATCTAACTTTTTGGGGTCCCCCTACACATTTTCGCTGTGGTCTGTGCTATTTGCAGTGCGTTTCAGTATTTGCATGTGTTGTGGGTATTTTCATGCATAACAATATATAAATACAATCAAGAAAAAGATACAATTGAAATAAAGTGTTTCATCATTTCCCGAGTCTAACAGTATTCAAGTACAATAATCGAATGATAAAAACAAAAATAATTCAATTAAATTAATCGTTGTTAAATTCACAAATGGTACAATTTCTTATGCTTGAATGCTTTTAATGTCATTATACAATCCCAGGCATCAAAAACACATACAAATGATGAATTATAATCCAGGCTCAACATTGCATATATCATGTGATGTGACCATTGCGAATGACCACATTGTGATATCGATGCCGGAAAATATATATTGTGCAGACCTACTTTCAAATGTACAAAAAAATTATAAATAAACTTGATTATCACGTTTTATAATTTATCTATAATATAAATAGATCTAAACAAATCTATTTATTATAATATAAACTAGAGCTAGGCGATTAATTGAAGAGTAATCGAAATCGACATTTAGAACCAATAATCGATCAAGTTTTTCCAGGTCGATTTTTTCAGTTACTTTCCCTACCGTGGAGTCACGTGGCCCCACTCTGTTTGTTACTTTTGTGTTACTTTGCACTACATTGACCATTGATGATTGACGAAGCTGCAGCAGAAATGCCCTGAGACAGCAAATTTTCTATTTCATCAAAATGATTATTTAAATGAAAATATTTGTTTACAGTAGATGCAAGAAATGCACTGTTTAAAAATATTATTTACAGAACATGCAAGTTATTTTATTTAAAATAGATACTGCTTATTTTCTACTTCTAATATGAAAAGCATTGAAATAATTGATTTTGTTTTTAAAAGTGCATTTATTTTTAATTTTTTATAGGAAAAAAATTTATGTTAGTTTTAGGTAATATGTGTTTTAATTTCAGTTGTTCAGCGTTGATGTTCAATAAATAATAAGAGAGTAGATAGTGTGTGTTTCCTTCAATTATTTTAAAATCAAGTAATGCAACCATCATTCAAAAATCTTTGACTTGTAATATGTGAGCATATTTACTGTACAAAACCTGTCGGTGAACTATGAGGGCAAAAAAAATTTAATAACTAAATAAAATAATCATTCATTAATCGTAATCGAAATCGCCCAGCCCTAATAAAAACCAAAACACATCTAAGACACATGAATTAACATTTTAAATGACCACGAAGTCTACTGAAATGAATGAATGAACAGAAGCAAGCTCACATAAACAATGCGTCCATTGGTGTTTGAAATGGGTTTGGATTTTAGTGCAGAAGGAACTGCATATACAACAGGCTATGCAAGCTAAATTGGGAGTAAAGTTGGTTTTAGATTCACACATTCAGGCATTCATGTATTCAAGTACAGAAACTGAATGATAAAAATAAAGTTTCAAAAAAGTATTCTTTGCGAACTCCTAAGAGTGAAACCATATTAGCAGCTAGTGACTACCAAAGTAAACACTGTTCACAGTCAATTAAATTGTGCTTATGTTTTTTTTTTTTTATCCATATTTACATGCCATTTCAGACCAAATATACAAATTAGTGTGATAAACAATAGAGTGTGTAACAAGTTGTCACTCAACAAAGGTGCGAATATAATACTTTACTTCTATTGTTACTTTGAATATTCGGTCTGAAATCGCATTTTAAGTATGACTTCAAAATACTACTCTTCTGAAATTATATTATTAGGGACAAATGTGTGGATATGTGGATATAAAACCAACTTTACAATCGTTGTTAAAGTCACGAATGGTACAATTTCTTATGCCTGAATGCTTTTAAGGTTATCACAGGCATCAAAAACACATGCAAATGATGAATTATAATACAAACTCAACATTGCATATCCTGCGATGTGACTATTGCATATGGTCACATAGTGATATAGATGCTGAAACGATATATTGTGCAACCCTAGTTTCAAATGTACAAAAAAAAGAGAACTAAACTTTTGTTAATCACATGTTTGATAATCTATTTGTTTATTATTGTATAAACTAAGGGCGTCACTGTGGCACAATCGCCTCAAAGCAAGAAGGTCGCAGGATCGAGCCTCAGCTGAGTCAGTTGGCAATTCTGTGTGGAGTTTGCATGTTCTCCCTGTATTGACGTGGGTTTCCTCCGGGTGCTCCGGTTTCCCCCACAGTCCAAAGACATGCGTTATAGATGAATTGAACAGACTAAATTGTCCGTAGTGCATGTGTGTGAATGAGAGTGTATGGGTGTTTCCCAGTGTTGGGTTGCGGCTGCAAGGGCATCCACTGCATAAAATATATGCTGAATAAGTTGGTGGTTCTTTCCGCAGTGGCGACCCCTGATTAATAAAGGGACTAAGCCCAAAAGAACATTAATAAATGTATAAACTTAAACACATCTAAGACACAAACTAATATTTTAAATGACCACAAAGCCTATACAAATGAACGAATGAACAGAAGCAAGCTCGGGTAGGGTTTGTAAGCTTATATAAGATGGCTTTTAGTGCAGAATGAACTGCATGTGTATGAATGTACAACAGGCTATGCAAGCTAAACCAACACTTCAAAATATTCCAAATAAAATAAAATAGAATATTAAGTAAAAACTCCTGACTTAGACGTTTAATCTACTGATATTTCATAGCCATACTATGTAACAAGACCGATTCAATACATTTGAACCGCAAAACTATGGAAACAGCTAAGAGAGCTGGAAACACATGTTCGGCTAGAGCTGACGACCCTCTTAAATACACAAATTTTATCTAAGAACAGCGGCACAACACTTATTCACCTTCAGCCGTCCCGCCATGTGTGTTGTTGTCTAACTCCATCCAAACAACGTGCAGCGCTTCGTTATTCACTTCCTGAACGAACTCTCGCGAGAACGACATTAACACTCAGAGCTGAACCTGTCGTGAGATGTTTTTACATAACACAGCTAAATGTGCTATCTTAGTAGGTAATTCGGTGTAATTATGTAACATTAAACTTTGTTAATTGTGACTTCTATTGTTAATGTTACACTAAACTAATTAAAGATTTAATTTAAACATTATTAATGTTACACTAGTTTAAAGAAAGACGTTTTAAAATTATAACAATAAACATTAATATTGTAAAGCTTACACTCACAAAGAATGCATCAAACTCATTCTGTTATTTTTTCATAGGTTATCAAAGTTGATTGGAATTAGAGTATCATCACTAATAGTGGCAACAAATGTTTTTTTTTTCTATGTTTCTCTTCTATTACTTTTATTTTATTTTACAATGTTAAGGATCGATGTTAGCTCATTATGGATCAATTATACATCATCATTGCACAATGGTGTGGCTAAAATCAAAATCAAAATGTCTGTCATCCTGAATAGCAGTGTAATGGAACCTTTTTCGAATGCAGAGTCTTGGTTTAAAGTCAGATTTTGCATGTATTTGAGTGCCTGCTCCCATTTCCCTAATGAAGTTAGTTCACATTCACTGTTTTCACAAAGTGAGATTTCAGATTTGCCTAAGATGTACGCAGACTCCCTGTTTTCTAGTCCACACAAGAGTTTCCTAAACGGAAGGCTGCTACTCAGCTGCTATCAGCTATGGCTTTCTCAAAGCAATTGCTCATTTATTGTTGGATTTCAATCGTTCTGATGCCACTTACAACTTGTACGGATGAATCAGAGGACAATGAACACCAAAAAAATGATTATGGAAGGAAAGTTCAACAAATTCGTGGAGGAATAACGTATGAGTTTGTTCAGGAATCAATGTCGTGGATTGAAGCGCAACAGAGTTGTGAAAAACATCGAGGATATCTTCTGAGGGACTTGAATGATGAGATCAAGGAGCTTGTACTTGCACAGTCCACAGAAACTGGACCGTGGTGGGTCAGTCAGACCTTGATGTATAAAAATTCCATAACTGGTGAGTGATTGTAAAGCTCATGGTTTTTCTTCTGTAGATCTTCTGTACTTCAAAGAAGACCCACTTGTGCTTAAAATAGATCCTGCTGAGTGCTGATATAGAATGCAAAAGTGAAATTGAACAAGATTTAATCTTCTTTCATGAAAAGAACTTTTAAAATCCAATTACAGAATTCATTTGCTTTGGTAGAGTGAAGTTATTGCAATATTTTTTCTTGTCAAAATTGGATATATGTATCGTGCTGTTCATGATGTTGTTTTAAAAAGGGAAAAATCAAGATTTCAACTACAACCAAAGCGCTTGATGTCATATGACAACCAATCCAATGTGTTTTTAATGATTTTAAGGACCTACTCCTGCTGTATTCTCTGAAGAATCATGTATTAGCATAACTCATGTATAATCTCAGTAGAAAATGTACAAAAAAGTTACTGTGGTGGTACCTTTTGAAAAGATACGCATTGTAAAACAAATGCTGGGATCCACAAAATTCCTTCATTCACAAGTTAACTTGTTTTTGGAAATGTAAGTGAATTGAACATAAAACGATTAAGTTGTCCCCCCCCCCCCCCAAAAAAAAACTCAAGAATTGTGCTGATTTAGCTCATTTTAAGTAAGTAAATAAGCAGCATAAATAATTTGAGTGCTTGTTTGTATCTAAAGAGTTCATATTAGTACTTTAAAGGTACAAAACAAAAGCTTTTATAGCTTTTATAGCTTTAATTTTTGAGAATAAAACATAAACAGTAAGAAAAGAGGTTATTCACCAAACTTAAGATGCTGTGAATCAGCTCTGAAGAACATACACTAAAAAATTACATTTGCTGTTTGTTCAAACTACTAATTTAAAATGAGCTGAAACAACACAATTCTTGATTATTTTTGGAACAACTTAATTGTTTTATGTTCAATCCACTTAAATTTGTGAAAACTAATAAGTTAACTTAATTTCTTCATGTTGTCTCAACACAAATTGATTTTGTGGAACAAAATCAAATAAATGAGATTATATAATTCATACGGATTTGTTAAATGTTTTTATGTGTTTACAGGATTTGAGCTTACTTCATTTTACCCTAATAAAAAGGACGGCAGTCCTGAAGATCACTTTGCTTGCACTTATTTAGTCAAAGATCCATTTCAGCTGCTGACCACACCCAACTGCAGTATGAGCTTTAGTTCCATCTGCACACAAGGTATCAAAATAATTCAATCACCTCTTCTTAACACATATAAGGCAATAAAGCTATTTTATTTTGTTGTGTTAATTAGAAAAACTCATGTTTTTTATAAAAACAGAACAAATACTATCTTGTGGTTATGTTGTTACAGATTTAAATGCTCATCAGAAATCAAGTGAAGAAAACAGAAGGAGGCGCAGAGATGTTAAAGACATATTATCATCATTGCAAGGCAATGTAGGAACTGATCAACTTTTGACGGTTGGTGAGATTATTCAGGTTGAGAATTTGGCCTTTTGAAGTCTGCATCTGTTTCATAAAAAGTAGGACTTGATAAAAAAAAAATAATAATAAACAACAAAAATTCCAAATGAAGAAAGCAAACAGTTTTGTGTTTAATAGACATCTAATAGACATCGAAACATAGACGCCTTGGCTAAAACAAGGCTAAACTTGGGCTGTCAGTCAAAATCTAATTATCTAAGAATAGCCCGAAACTAGACTAGTGGTCAAATAGACAGAATAGACGGACTTTATATGTGTTGTCATTCATTTCTCTATATTTGATGACTAGTCTAGTTTTGGCCTATTCCTGGACGTCTATTAGATTTTCACTGACAGCCCAAATTTAGCCTTGTTTTAGCCAAGACAACTATGCTTAGACATCTATTAGACATCTATAAGACATCTTTTAATAACAAAAAAAGCTTGCTGGGTACTATAGGGATTTATAATAAATACAATAGTGTTTCAGAACTATGCTACAGTAAAATCTATTATTCTGTATGTATCATAATATTTACACCACTATGCTAATATAATTCAGCAGCATACTACAGTATAAAACTATAGTGATACACTGTTACTAATAATGTACTATAGTTTTTACTTTAGTAAATTGTGACATAATAATATACCCTATTTGTAGAAAACCTGATACAGTATTTGGTCATTTTATATTGTCAGTTGTTGTATTGATTGATTATTTTACCACAACAACTATGAATTTACCACAACAGATTAATTAAAGTACTGCACAGGACCATGTGGTATTTTTGAGGTTGCCTGAAATGGCCCAGATACTAAATATCAAATTTAAACTTGTTTAAGAGTGTAGATGCGTATAAATGAAACTACGGACTTGTTCTTTTTAGATGACTCAACCGTAATAAAACACTTATGGAATGGAGTTAAATGGAGAAAGTGTTACCCACATACAAGCTAATGTATAAACAGTACAAGTATCAAACTAAACAACATTTCATGAACTCCTAACCCTTCTCTTCAATCTTTCAGGATGCCAAAACAATGCTAAAAGATTTGGAGACTACACCCATTGAACTGACAATGGATGATAGGGTAATGTCTATCTTTTATACATTACAATACTGCATGCAGTATTTATTTTATTAGCATTTAATAGCCTATGTATATTTCAGTATGCCTCTAGAATATTTTTTTCTCAGTAGTTTAGATTTCTACCAGTATGATGTAAAGTAACATATATAATTATTATTAGTCAGAAATAAAGTGTCATTAAACAATACATGCTACTTCTTTTCCATATTTACAACAAAACAATGTAATTTTTTCATTTACAGTATTCTCATTTGCATTAGCCAGCAAGATAACTTTATCTCATACATATAAGAAAAAGAAGTAATATGTATTGTTTAAAGACATTTTATTTCTGACTAAAATAATTATATATGTTACTATACATCATACTGGTAATCATACTGGTACAAATCTGAGCCAAAATATATAGTCTGAAATACTGAAATATACATTGGTACAATGATATGCAATATTCACTGCATTACTGTACTGTAGCAAAAGTCTTCCTAGCTTTAATACATGAACATGATTAACAAAACTATATTTACAACCAAGGAACAGGAAGCAAGGAACAGTATGTTTAAATCTCTCAAAAACATCTCTGAAAATTGGCAACAAACCTTCCTTCTTCAATTTATTTAAACCATATATTCCTTTGGTATATCAATCACAACTATTTTCTTCCTAAACAAATAGGTCAGTTACCTTCAAGCCATATATAAAAACCTGAAAGCATCTATTCCAAATGACAACCAGCTGAGTGAAATTGTCAACTGCACTGCGGCCATGCTTTTATACTCACAAGAGTGTGAGCCTGACAACATGGATGAGGTAATTTATAGACCGAGTGAATGACAGATAAATGATTTTAATCTTATATTGATTGTATTGTATATTGGTTCTACTCATCAAACAGTTTGAGCAGCTTATTACTCTTGCCGGCAACATTTATGCGATGGCTGTTGTCGGTAATGGGAACATTGTCAAGGACCTTCCAACAGGAACCATATATGTCAGCAGGTCAGTATTAGTTGAATGATTCCTGGCATCTCACATCATATGCCAAGGTTTTCATCTGATGTTCAACTTTTTTTTTAACATAGACAAAATTCAAGCACTCTAGGTAGAAAGAATATTGGCTCCACAGATGGAGGATATTGCCAACTTCCATCTTTTTCTGCAATGAAAAGTCAACTGCCTTCTGGGAATGTCAATGTCCAGGTTTGCTAGTATACAGTTAAACTAAATACAAAATGAATACTTTTTTCGTGCAGTATGATTCTGATCGTATTGTGTTATAATTAATCTGCTTGTCACAATACAATTTGCTCTGTTTTGAAAATGATCATATTATCTCTACTTTCAAACTGGCAACCCAGGCTCATTCTGAAAACGTACCTCTATATACATTTCTGAAGACCACCAAATACATCCCAGGAGCTATGTTTATTGCAGTTTTTGTTTTTGCGAATCCACCAGAGGCCGTTGTGTATGCTTTTTGAGATCTTAAATTTCTCTCGCGAGTGCCATTCGCTCCTGCTGTTCTCGCGTAAACCCACCAGAGGCTGCTATCGACTGACTTTTTGACTGACAGATCGACTGACCCGCCGTCCTCCTTCCCTAAACCCAACCAATAGTGTTTTAAAAGCACTTTATTTTTTGGATTCTGTTTTTGTTTTACCTGATTTCTGGAAGCATCCTTCGCCGGACTCGAATTCCATTGCCGTGGTCAAGTCCTCTCTGTGTCTCAAGTCTGCCGACGCACATGGCAGGCTAACATGACAAACTGGTAACAGCGGGAAAGCCGTCCATACCGAGGTAGCGGTCAGCTGGTAAGCTTGAAAAAGAACATCGTCATACCACTCCGTAGCATTCATTTTAAAAATTAAATGCATCCATACGTAGCTCTGTTTACATGATTCGCGGTCTCCAGAAACATATAGGGCTAGGTTTTCAGAATGAGTCTATGTTGTCAATGGTCTGTCAATTAGAGACCCATTTCTATAATCATTGTCAGCATCATGATTTTGAAAATGCTAAAAATGTTATCATTACAGCTCTTCCAGTTTAAAGTGAATCCACTGGAAATGAAGTCCGACGAAAACATCACTGGAACAGTTTGCAGCTTTTCTTTGCAGAGTAGCAACTCTTCAGTCAAATTCAAAGATCTTCCAGAGAACATTGAGGTAAAAACCAACAACTAAACACATTTTATTACATAAATGTTAGAGAATGACATTGCTCTCGCATCATCAATTTGAAGATTGCTAACACTGAACATCGCAGGATTTTCAGTTTTTGACTTGCTCAATGAATGTTTTAGGGTGTTATACTTTGTAAAACTTTAAAGCTATATTTTACTGTGGAATGCATCTAAAAAAATGAACACATAAATTAATGAATGAATTAATACAGTGTAAAAACACTGGGTTCCATGTCAAGGGTAATGGGTGGGGAAAGGAGCGAGGAAACTACTCAATTGTAGTAAAAATAAAGATTGGTTTATTATTTATAAAAAAATAAAACAATGAGCAAAACAAACTACCCCAGGGGGAAACATAAACAAATAAACAAACAAACTTGGCTGGGCTGGCAGGAATGGACAAGAATGGAAACTACGATGTACAACAACAAACTAGCACAGGACAGGAGACAAGAGGGAGCTATAAAGGAGAAATAATTGGCAAACAGACAGGTAAACATAAACTAAAAATGGGATAACAAGGAGGGTGGGACTAGACAGTAGACAAGAGAGCACGTGACACAAAGACACAACACAAGCTGTGTGCTTACATAAAACAGGACTAGAACACACAGCCAATAAGAGAACTCATTAACCACGTCTTCACATGAAACACAACACTAAAGCACCCAACCAATGTGTAAACATGGAGCCACGTTCTCTACACAACACCAAGTCCAGACAGAACGCAAGACACGAGTACATAATATATAAAACAGCTACTATGCACTCCAATGCGGCATACATGTTTCCAATCCCAGTGCCAACCGAAACTAAGTAGACTGTAGCTCTGAGACCAAAAACACCATGCCCGAACAAAACGCACACCAGGACGAGAGCACGCATCCCGAGCAAGCGAAATCGTGCAAAGCCCGAGCTCGGCCAAGACTTCGGTCAGACAAGAACAGGATGAGAGTGCTCAACCTGAGAAAACCAGAGCCGAGCACAAGATACAAGACAAGACAGGACTAGTGTCTGGACCACCAAAACAAGAATTGACAAGAGCAAAGTGGCAGAATCCCGATAGTCCCCACAATTACATCATGTTGTTATCAACATAATCATTTTTACAAATGTAAGTGGATTGAACATAAAACAATTAAGTTGCCCCCCAAAAAAAACAAAATAATTGTGTTGATACAACTTGTTTTAAATAAGTTTGGACAAAAGTAGCAAAAGTACTTGAGTGTACACAAAGTATTGAACTAGATGTTACAAACAGCTACTGATGCTTCTGTGCAGATATATTTACCTCAGCCTGAAGCAGCTCAGCCTGAAGTTGTGGACATAACCTGGAAAAATGGGTTTTCTGTCACCTCGACTTTCAACATCACAGATGCAAACGTGACTGTCGTTGTAACAGCAGTCCCAAATCGAAACATAAGCCTCAGTTTTACATTGCACCCACCCAATGGGACAAACATCAGCTCTTGGAATCAAAGCACTACTGTGACCTATAAAGGTAACTTTGGAAAATAAATTCATTGGTTTACTTGAAGGGGTTGTATATAAGACTGTTATGATACCTTTATAATAATGACTTCACATGCCTTTGTTATCAAGCCGATTTTGTACATGCTTATGACTGCTGTCATTAAGCGCCACTCACTCAGTTATGTAGTTTTAAATGAAAATGTGACATTGCTTGTGATGTTTTTGTTATGACAGCTACACAAAATCATATACATCTTAACCTGTCTCTGACAAATTGGCATTATTAAGACAACATAACTTGTCATACATCTATCATAAACATGACTGTCACAAGGCCATTTTAATTGTGTCATGAGCATTTCTTAGAAGCGTCACTAATACTTACTCGTTACTTGATCTCAACCACAGTGGTACAAATTGAATTTGTCATTAAGATGTAATTAAAGGTAAATAAACATTAATGATGCTGTTACAAAATTATATAAAATAATTTTAATGACAAATTCATTGTTCCACTGAAAAAAGCGGTCATAGAAATGCTCATGACACAATTATAATGGCCTCATGATGATCATGTTTATTACAGATTTATGACAAATTAGGTTGTCTTGATAATGTCAAGTTGCCACAACAAAGACATTATGTATTTGGTTATGTCAAGTTGTCATAACAGAGACATCTCAAACAATGCCACCTTTGCATTTAAAATGACCTAACTGAGCGAATGACACTTCATATTCATATTCATGGTGTGTCATGTCATGACTGCAAAGGTGACAGTTTTATGAAGAAAAGTGTTACCAATTCAGTTACTAAACTTAATAATATATCATTGTTATTCATTATTTTTCTATTATCCAGTATTATTATTTGTTATTCATGATGTCTCTGCATTATTTATGCAATAGATGGTTATCGCTGGCTGATCAACCCTGATATGAGAAAGGAATTGGATGGGACCTGGAAGGTGTCAGTGTTACCAACTGCTTACACCTCAAGTGATGAGCTCACCTTCAAAATGTCAGTTTTTGTAACCAAGTGCCTGTTCTGGGACACAGATAATGGACAGTGGAGTAGAGAGGGCTGCATGGTGAGACTCCATAATGTCTGCTCACTAATATACATTCAGTGTGGAGTCTTTCCATAATGCTTATGATATCATGTCTGTCTAAAGGTTGGTCCCAATACAATGCCAAACTTAACGCACTGTTTGTGCAACCACACAACGTTCTTTGGGAGCTCCTTCTTTGTGATGCCCAACCAGGTGGATCTGTCAAAGACCGCAGCTTTGTTTGCCACAGTAAATGAGAACTACATAGTGGTGGTTGTGCTCAGCTGCTTTTTTGCGCTTTACCTGATCCTTGTAATGTGGGCCTGGTATGCAGACCGCAAAGCTCTCCGAACGGTCAGTATACTCATATTTATTTGCCTATTTAATACACGTGTGGTTTGTTGAGGAAGCATGTGCCATGACCAACCCTAGTGGATGATAAAGCAGATGAAAACAAATCCCATACATTTACATTCAAGAATGTTTAGGGTTAGATTTGAAAGTAAAAAGCTAACAAGTAACACGTCATGTTTTCTATTTAAAACAGTAATTCAAATGCATTTCCAAGTAAAATATAATCAACCTTGTTAGGAGAAATGCTTTTAGTCATTACAACACAGTCTTTCACTTTAATTCAGTACATTTTAATTATGTTATGGTCATCCTTGAAGGCTGAGATAATAATATTTGAAAATCTGAAATCTGAATGTTAAAACAAATGTAAATATTGAGAAAATTACTTTTAAAGTTATCTAAGTGAAGTGCTTAGCAATGCACTTTACTAAACAACTATTAAGTTTTGATATCTTCACAATTGGAAATTTACAAAATACATTTATGGCACATTTATTAAATTTACTGGAATGTAATAAAAAATTTTGGCATAAAAGAAAAATCTATTATTTTAAATAATACAATGTATTCTTGGCTAAATATATCCATGCAATTTAAGAACGGGGTTACAAATAGGTTGTTTTAGCTTGTGCATGAGATTTTCATTCCTTCTCCGCCTCTTAATTTGTCTTAATTGCTTTCATTAGACTATATTTTTATCAAAATACTTTGGATTCTGAGTATTATACATAAACAATGAAGTTTGCACTGCACGTTCCTGGTTTTTAAAATTTTGGTGCGCTAATCTTGTTAATAATATCATTCAGAAGGTCATGATTCTCACTTGTTAAATAACTACTTGTATCGCTTTATTTTACATTCTTGGGAGATATGTAACAGTATGAAATGTATGAGAACGCATCAGGCATTGTGCAGAAACATCTGTGTTTTGTATCTCCCAAGAATGTAAAATAAAGCTATATAAGTAATTATTTAGGGGCGTCACGGTAGCACAATCGCCTCGCAGAAAGAAGGGCGCTGGTTCGAGCAGAGGCTGAGTCAGTTGGCATTTCTGTGTGCATGTTCTCCCCATATTGTCGTGGGTTTCCTCTGAGTGCTCCAGTTTCCCTACAGTCCAAAAACATGCGCTATAAGGGAATTGAGTCAGCTAATTTGTCAATATTGTATGTGTGTGAATGAGACTGTATGGGTGTTGCCCAGTGATGGGTTGCAGCTGGAAGGGCATCCGCTACGTAAAACATATTCTGGATAAATTAGCGGTTCATTCAACTGTGGCCATCCCAGATGAATACAGGGACTAAGCCGAAAAGAAAATGAATGAATGAAGTAATTATTTATTGAGTGCGAATCATGATCTTCTGAACAATATCATACGTAAATAACTTACAGTCTAAAAAAGAAGTGTTACAAAAAAGGGTGATTTCACAGCCATAAAATAAGAGTTTGTTTCCCCAAAGAACATTTTGGTGAACAGTTTTTAAATTCAAGGACAGGAAAGCTCTTACAGGTCCTTTAAAAGTGCTTACATTTTAAGTTTATGGTTATTTGGAATGTTATTTCAACAATTATACTGTGCTACTTTTAAAAACTAAAAAAAAATCTTCATTTAAAAATCTGACATTTAAATGTTATACAAGAACTATGACAAACTATGTTTTATATTATCAATATTTCAGAAACCACAATTGAATAGAATTAATTCATTCAATCTTCCTTCAACTTAGTCTCTATTTCAGTCGTTGCCACAGCAGAATGCACTGCCAACTATTCCAGAATATGTCTTATGCAGCTGATGCCCTTTTAACTCTAACCAAGTATTGGAAAACACCCATAGACACTGATTCACACACACACACACACACACACACATACAAACACACACAAACACACACACACACACAAACACACACTACGGACAATCTAGCTTACCCAATTCACCTATAGCACATGTCTTTGGACTTGTGGGGGAAACCGGAGCACCCAGAGGAAACCCACGTGAACACTGGGAGAACATGCAAACTCCACACAGAAATACTAACTTGCCCAGCCGGGACTCAAACCAGCAACCTTAATGCTAACCACTGAGCCACCGTGTTTCCCCACATTTGAATATTACCAGTATTTAATTCAACAAATTGTTTTAAAGTTCTTTAAACATGTCTGTTTAAAATGGTCTACATTTTTGAAAACAACACATTCAAAACATCATTACTGACATTTAATGTAAATATTAAGTGTAAGTGAAAGGTTAAGTACAATAAGGACTTTAAGGGTGTCACGGTGGCACAGTGGGTAGCATAATTGCCTCACAGTAAGAAGGTCACTGCTTCAAGCCCCGGCTGGGTCAGTTAGCATTTCTGTGTGGAGTTTGCATGTTCTCCCCGTGTTGGCGTGGGTTTCCTCCTGGTGCTCATGTTTCCCCCCACAGTCCAAAGACAAGCAGTAAAGGTGAATTAAATAAACTAAATTGGCCATAGTGTATGTGTGTGAATGCAAGAGTGTATGGGGTTTCCCAGTATTGGGTTGCAGTTGGAAGGGTTTATTAATCGACCAACCCCTGATTAATAAAGGGACTAAGCCAAAAAGAAAATGAATTAACAAATAAATGAATAAGGACTTTCATGGTCCTATATTAGCTGGGGGTATGAATTACAAAGGTGCTTGATTTAAACTTATTAGTGATTTTAAAAGTCCTTGAATTTGTTGTCCAAGAAAGACTGGGAACTCTGGAAGATTTTAATATCTTAAAACCTTTTGTGCAATGGAACAGTTCTGTGGATAGTGAAAGTTCATCATGAAAATGTTAATGTTAATAAAGAACTTTTAATATTTACAGTGCAGTAATCAGGCAGAGCAACTGCACAGCAAAATGTCTAAACATTTTCTACACACTGTATTTTTATAATTCTATTAAAAATGTCTCGTGACAAATTTTCAGAGCTATTGAAACCCAATGATTTAACTATATCTACTGTCATTGATACTCCAGGATTTTAGTTCAATGTTCTACACTGTAAAAAATGCTGGGTTTCACACAATCCATTCATGTTGTCCCAACACAATCGAAGTTAACTTAATTGTTTTTAAAAATGTAAGTTTATTGAACATAAAACAATTAAGTTGCCCCCCAAAAAACTCAAGGATTGTGAAGATTTTGAACAAGCAGTAATAAACATTTTTAGTGTAATAATGTGATTAAATGTCTGTGTCCACAGCGTAAAATGACTCTGTTGGAGGACAATCACCCATGTGCCCAGTACAACTATCTTGTAAATGTACAGACAGGCCACAGAAGAAAAGCTGGCACTACCGCCAAGGTGAACCACAAACATTTTTATGTTGCTGTAATGGTAAATTATTTTCTCTCTGTTCACAAGGAATACATTTTAATGTAAAGACTGAAATTGAATAAAGTCAGACAAAGTTTGTCCTGCTTTAATTCTCCGGAGAATGAGCAGTTTACACACATAACCTCTGTGAGCAAAAGGATCCCAAGCATGGGCTCACATGCGTTTTTAAAGACAATGTTACAATGTTTTAGATTAGAATTTCTCTACAGCTCCTTTACTCTTAAACAACCAGTAGATTACACATGGCTGCATTAGCCCAATGATTATAATGCATTTGATCTTTACTTAAGCAAAACCTTAATTAATTTATAATATCAATATATAATCGTCAATAATCAAAATATGTCAATCATCAATATTAAAAATTTCCATCACATTACTTTAACTTGATAAGTTAATCAGGTTTCAACAACAACAAAAAAGCTAAACACAGTTTAATGTAATATTATTAGTCAATTTATCAATTATGAAATTGAGTGATTTAAGATTAAGATTAAGTATATTTGTTTCAACTAAAAAAAATTAATTCAGCAAGTTTTTTTCTTTTGTACACTGGTCTATTTCTCATTGGTAAGTTTTGAAAGCGTGTAAATAAAATCTCATCTTTTTCAGGTAAAGGTGATGCTCCAGTTTGCTGAAGGGCAGAGTGACTCTTATAGTTTGTCAGACTCAGAGAAGCCTGTGTTTGAGAGGGGAGGAGTGGATGTGTTTCTGCTCAGTATGCCTTTTTCACTCGGTGAACTCCAGAGCATCGACATATCGCATGACAACTCAGGTGGAAGCCCTGATTGGTAGGTGTTTGTGTGTCTTGCTTTTTGCATGTGTTTTCTTATTTTTGCATAGAGAGACAGAAGCAGAGTACACTTCAGGTGAGTGTTCTGTGTTGCTTACTATTCCTTTTGTATTTCACTGGATCTACTAAGGGCTCAGTGGTTAGCACTGTCGCCTCACAGCAAGAAGGTCGCTGGTTCGAGTCCTAGCTGGGTCACTTGGCATTTCTTTGTGGAGTTTGCATGTTCTCCCCGTGTTAACATGGGTTTCCTCCAGGTGCTCCAGTTTCCCCAACAGTCCAAAGACATGCGCTATAGGTGAATTGAATAAAGTAAATTGGCCGTAGTGTATGTGTGCGTGTGTGTGAATCATTGTGTATGGTGTTTCCCAGTACTGGGTTGCGGGCTGGAAGGACATCCATAAGACTGCATAAAAAATATGCAGAAATATTTGGCGGTTCATTCCATTGTGGTGACCACTGATAAATAAAAGACTAAGCGGAATGAAAATTAATGAATGAATGCATCTACTAAAAATTCTATAGTTAAATAATAATATTTAAATGATACATTTAAATAAAGAAAACCCCTACACTTTTGGTGCCCCTTCAACAATCTATTGACTACCCACCAAGCATTGTTATGTTTATTACACAGCTAATTGATGTCTAATATAGGTCATCTTACTGTACACAAAACCTATCCCTAATAGTCAGCTAGTCAGCTAATACTCTATTGATGAGTGTTATGTTGTGTTCACACTACACTCACACAGAAATATGTTACAAAATACAAATATCTTGTATAAAATATGGACAAATATTATAAATACATTTAAATGACACTTTTTATTCCAACATTTGTGTTTTGCTACTATTTCACTCAACATCAGGTTAAAGCAACTCAACAATATTTAATTTAGTTCAGTTCTCAGGGTTTTCTGTTTGGTTTTGGTTTTTATCAAAAATAATAGTATACAGTTGAAGTCAGACTTATTAGCCCCCCTTTGAATTTGTTTTTCTTTTTAAAATATTTCCTAAATGATGTTTAACAGAGTAAAGGAAATTTTCACAGTATGTCTGATATCATTTTTTCTTCTGGAGAAAGTCTTATTTGTTTTATATCGGCTAGAATAAAAGCAGTTTTACATTTTTTAGAATCCATTTTAAGGTCGATATTATTAGTAAACTTTTTTGCTAATAGTCTACAGAACAAACCATCATTATACAATAACTTGCCTAATTACCCTAACCTGCCTAGTTAACCTAATTAACCTAGTTAAACCTTTAAATGTCACTTTAAGCTGTATAGAAGTGTCTAGAAAAATATCTAGTAAAATATTATTTACTGTCATCATGGCAAAGATAAAACAAATCAGTTATTAGAAATGAGTTATTAAAACTATTAAGATTAGAAATCTGTTGAAAAAAATCTTCTCTCCATTAAACAGAAATTGGGGAAAAAATAAACAAACTGAGCCTAAAGAATCTAACAAATGAGGTATATATTCTGACAGGGCTTACTAAACTTTTAAAACATTGCTAAACATTGTTTTTTTTACCAATTGAGAACTCAAGAAGAGGTTTTAAAATAGGCTGTTTAGATATTTCACAACATAGAATGGCAATGTGAATGTCATGTAAATAAATTAATTTACATGAATTTTACATGAAATCAGGCGGGAAGGCACCTTTCGCAATGCCAGCCTCATATCCAGTGACCTTTAGTATTGTTTGCTTCTTGAAGTCTGGATAAAAATATTTTAAACCTGAAATACTTTGGGCATGTAAAGTCAGTGTTGTTTTCATATTTTCATCATTCAGGGATTCCCAATCATTTCAGTCAACCAAAACCTTTTATACCTTACCTTTTATTTTTTTATAATTTTTTTATAATTAATTATCAAATTTGGATGTCTACAGTTCAGTGATTTTGTTTAATGGGCACAATTTTTAAATGTTTAAATTATAATAATTTTTTTAACATTATTATTATTATTGTTGTCGTGTTGTTGTTGTGTTGTTGTTAATATTACATTATAAATCATTAGGATGATTTAAGTGATTATTTAATTTTTTAAAGTCCAATTGGGAAAAAATTTGGGAATTAGTGTAAAACAAAAGGAAAAATGTGCTAGGCATTTCTGTGTGGAGTTTGCATGTTCTCCCCGTGTTTGAGTGGGTTTCCTCTGGGTGCTCCGGTTTCCCCCACAGTCCAAAGACATGCGCTATAGGTGAATTGAATAAACTAAATTGGCCGTAGTGTATGAGTGTGAATGAGTGTGTATGGATGTTTCCCAGTACTGGATTGCAGCTGGAAGGGCATCTGCTGCGTAAAAATATATGCCGGAACAGTTGGCGGATCATTCCACGGTGGCAACCCCTGATGAATGAAGGGACTAAGCTAAAGAAAAATGAATGAATGAATATAAATATGGCACATTGATTTTTATGTTTTAAAACCGTTTGTAACATAGATTACATTAATAACTACAAATTTCATCATGTAATCTGTTAAGGACTATAATTTCTAAGTATTCCATCAAGCACTTTCAAACAAAAGTTAATCAATGACATTACTAGAAAAATCCAGGGAGGTCTGAACAGCACTGAACATTTTTGATCTATGGAGTGATCATGATTGAATATTGTATGTCTACGAATATATTGTACTTTATACAACTCGCATCACAAATTGCTTCATCAGGTACTTGGACAAAGTGATGATTCAGGACTTACAGACGCAGGACGTCTCACACTTTCTGTGCTCCACCTGGCTGAGAGGTGAAACGTGCAAGAGGACATTCAACTCTGCCAAGAAGAATGAAATTGCAAGCTTTGGGTAAATAATTCCACTTACATTCTAATTTAAACCACTTTTATTGCACTATGGACACTCAAGCATGAAGTTTTAACTTTCAGACGTTTTAACTTATACAGTAATAGTATGTTTAAACAACAACATTGCACTTAAAATGAAAAGTTTTGCCAAGTTTTTTCTTTCACACAGCTTTGCAAAAAACTATAAAACCGTTGTATTGTACATGTCTGGCCAGTAGATGTCACTCTTTATCTTGAGCAGCACAAACACAGTCATTAGGTGCGTTCGACTTTTCAGACCGATTGAAATCTGTCTTAAAGTAGTGCATGCCGGTTAGAAATTTTGTCCGGCTTGACGCTGCGCAGTGATACCGTCATCATGCATATTAAAAGACTACAAATATTTTACTGCAGTATCAACTTTTGTTAAATAATTTGTTTATAAAGGTTAGATTGTTTGCGTATGTTTATTTTTGACCTTTTTTATACAAACTATTTACTGTATTCAGCTCCATGAACGATTTAAATTATATATTAGTGAATAACCTTAATATTAACTCTAAGTCTTACAGACTTTTAATAAAATAATTATCATTGTTGATGCTGACTGATCCTAAAGTTTTTTTTAACAAATTAAGTTGAAAAACTATTTTATTAAATAATTATAAAATTATTTATATGATTATAAAATATTTTATTTCCTGTCAAGCCATGTATGCACAAATTTTAAAAGTGGCATTGATGTATTTTGCTCTTTCCGGGAAATTTCCACTTAAAGTGCAGCTCACTTATTTTGGGAATGTCTTTTTGTTCAATCTTTTTGGATTAAAGTTTTTTTTTTTTTTAAATGTTATCCAAATAATCTTAATCAATGGTTAAGACTTAATCAAAACAGCTTGTTTAGGGTTTTACACTAATATATATTGGAAAGTTTTTTTTTTATCTGTAAATGTAAATAAATGTAAACTCCAAAGCATAATTCAAACAAGAAGTATTAGCCTAAAGAGTGATGTTTAAACTCCTAGAATTTGTGCTTATTGCTTTGTATTTAATAGGCCTATTCGTTTTTATGTTTATATTACTCTCTCGCTTCCGTTATTTCTCTCATGTGTTTATTATATATTTAATTCATAATTCCCTTGTTGTTTAAAAAATAACTATAGTTTATAGAGACTATATTCTATTTTATTTGTACTGTAAATCTTTTGTTGTTATAAATAAATAAAAAATAGATGATGATGATGCCATGTGATCGGTCATCATGACTGCTGCAACTTTGAACCCCGAAGTGGCCTGATTGACGGCTCCGTTTTCAACTCTGCCCCTGCCTGTGCTTGGCTAATCTCGTTGATCACTGGCTGCAGCCGTGGTTCAAGTCGAACGCACCTAATGACTGCATTTAATTTGGTAAAGCTCATTCTATGCCCTCATCCATTCGAAAGGTTTACCTTTTGGCGTGAAAGCTTCAAGGCATAGGGCATAGGAATGAACCCTTCTGAATTGAATGCAGTGTGCAACACCTGCACAAAGGATCATTTTTGAGCACTATATGGCAGCCAAAATTGTTGCTGTTTTTTCTTTTTTTTATTGGTTTTAAAAACGTAACAATAGATTGCAGATCTGCATAATACATTTTAAAGAAGGGAGAAAGAAGAAAAAATAAAATATAAATTAAATAAAGTAAATATAAAAAATAAATAAATAAAAATAATAAATAAATAAATAAATAAATAAATAAATAAATAAATAAATAAATAAATAAATAAATAAATAAATAAATAAATAAATAAACAGAGACCTGAGGAGAAATTATATAAAGTTATACATTGAAAACCATTTTTTACTTTTTTTTGTTTGTTTTTTATGCCCATTAAAGACAAAATATATGACTTATAGTCAATTAAAAAAAATTATTCACTTGTGAATAAAAGAAACTTACCCATTATAATAAATGGGTGACTCTGATGATTCTGTCATTACCCCCTGCCTTCAGGTTAAGAGTCTGGGGTCATCTTCAACAGCACCCTTTTATTCACTGCACATGTTAATAATGTCACACGGTCCGCTTATTTCCACCTACGAAATATAAATCATTTACGTCCTTCTCTCACACCTCATTCAGCTGCCGTTCTTGTTCATATTTTAGTCACATCCCGTTTAGACTACTGTAATTCCCCTCTGTTTGGCCTCACTAATAAAACCCTTCACAAATTACAACTGGCACAAAACGCTGCAGCCCGTATTATTACAAACACCCCCTCTATCGGTCACATCACACCCATTCTACAACAGCTTCATTGGCTTCTCATCTTTTTCAGAATTATTTATAAAATACTTCTCACTTTTAAAGCCATCCACATACTTGCTCCTCCATACCTTAGTAGTCTTGTTTGTAAGAATGGGTTTGAACCACAGCGGTTCGAACTGCAGTTTTGCCGAATTACTAAAAAGTTATCAGCATGATGGTAAAAAACTGTACATTCTAGTCAAACCATTCTTCTGCAATCTTGTACCAAAAACAGAAAAATAAGGGCAGTATTAATAGCTTAAAATGTGGGAGAGCGTTGATATTATGTGATTGTATTGTATTGCTATATGGAGCAATTAAGTGTTGATGTTAAATCTACAGTAATTCACAAATACTTGAAAATAAAATGATTTAATGACAATAATTCTTTATGGTTACAACTGAATTAAGTACAAATAATTGTATAAAATGATAAAATATGAAATGATAAAAACATATGATAAGAATTGTACCCAGCTTAAATTAAAATAAAGTTACCAGAGGTAGAAGGAGAGACGGGGGAGGAAGAGACAAAGAGAGCAGGTAGGCCTCAAAGAGGCAGAGAAGAGCAGGAGAGGAGCAGAGCAGGAGAGAAGCAGACCAGGAAAAGACAGGCCAGGAAAAGAGGCAGATCAGGAAAAGAGACAGGCCAGGAAACAAGACAGGCCAGGAAACGAGACAGGCCAGGAAACGAGACAGGCCAGGAAAAAAGGCAGAGCAAAGTTTACCAGCTATTTTGTCTCTTTCTTGACCATGTGACCAAAGCCCAAATACTGAGACTGACCAGTCAACATGTGGCCACATCGTAAAACGCCCAAAGTCCACACACCAGGCCCTGATCTAATCAGTATATGCCTTTGGAATTTGTGTGAGCCTTCTTTAGTGAAAAAAGACATGTTTTGGACATAATTTAGACTCTTACATGTTCATATCACCACATCTTCTCGAACACTCTGGTCTTCTTCTTTTTCCATTCACCTCATTGTTCCACCTGTCCATCAGCCTCTCTGCTCCTTAGCTTTGGAATTCACTTCCTCCTGATCTCCGTAATCTAAACTCTCTTTTACAATTTAAGTCCAAACTCAAAACACATCTGTTTAGAACAGTCTACTCACTTTAACTCAACAGCACTTTTTAAAATTTGTATTGTATCCTATTGACTTTTATTGTGTTTTTATTTGAACTGACTGTTTTTGTTGTCCTGTATGGTCAAAAAGCTTAGAATGACCAAGAAGCGACACTCAATAGATTGTTCCATTGCAACAGAAGCGCCCAGCAACAGCTCCGCATTTCCGCCATTTTGGGGTGAAAGCGATCGGCTGTCCATTAGATCTCATTGCTGTCACGATGGCGAGCAGCTGCTTTGTTTTTTATTTATTTATTTAAAAAGCGCATTAAAACTGAGATACAACCTGAAAGACGACAATAACAAAACTCACAATAAAAAAATCACAATTATCAGCACTTTTAATAGTTTATTTTACAGACTAATAATATGCTGTGGTTCTATTGAAATTTTTATTTCACAATGGCCGCCGCGCCATCTAGTGGCTGTTTCCCAAATCGCACTAGAGTGTCGGCTCTTGGTGATTCTATGCTCTTTGGTTTGATGACCTTGAGTGTCAAGAAAGGTGCTTTTAAATAAAATTTATTATTATTCATTATTAATAATAATATTGACCTTAAAATTAATTTTTTTAAACTGCTTTTTTTCTAGTTGAAATAAAATAAGACTTTCTCCAGGAGAAAAAAATATTATAGGTCAGGAAATACTGTGAAAAAATGTCTTGCTCTGTTAAACATCATTTGGGAAATATTTGAAAAACAATATAAAATTTCACAGTAGGACTAACAATGTTGACTTCAACTGTATATGTCTTCCCTACCAACCCCATCCCAGCAACATTTTTCAGACACGTACATCTTCTGGCTTTCGGGACGAGCACATCTGGGTGTCAATCGTGGACCCGCCGCGGCGCAGTCCTTTCACGCGGGTACAGAGAGTGTCCTGCTGCATGTCTCTGCTGCTCTGCACGATGGCCATCAACATCATGTTCTGGAACCTTCCTACTGATGCTGAGTCTCCTGTCATCCTAAAGATAGGTCTGAAAAAACTAGCCCTAATACAAATGATATAATGCTTAAATGTGATGTCTCAATCTCAACAGCCCTTATACAATGTCTGAGATCTGTGAGGGAGAAAATAGTGTGTAGCTTATTACATAGAAAACATACATATTAGCCTATATGTATGTCATTTTAACATTTTATCAGTAAAAGTATCAGTATTTATGTTCGTGCTACACTTTCTTGTGATTAATTTTATCTAGGCTGTAAAAAAATATCTGTTAATTAACAGTTTGTGTATTTTGTTATTCACAAGTGTTTTTCATTTATTTACGGTTGGGACTTGAAGTAGTGGATGTTATTTTTCCTCTTATTGGATGTTAAAAGTCAACTTTTGATGTTGAAAATTCAACTCTACGGTTGTAATGTGAAGGGTCGCTGACAAAGAAGTGCGGATCCAAATGTAGGTTTATTAGGAGAATGATCAGGCAAGCAACACTCAACACAGGATCAAACAGATGTACACGGGCAATCCAGAGTCATTTTCAGTAAACAGGCAGATGGTCAAAAGACAGCACGCAACATAAACAAACAAAACAAAGCGAGGGTCAAAACATGACAAGGCAAGGCAAAGGAAAAGCGTCGTAAAATTCACAATAACAGTAAAACAAGACTCAGCCTGATATGTGTGTGTGTGGTTTAAATAGTCCTTGTAATCAGTCGGTAACGATCCTCTTGCTGTGTGTGTCTGTAATCAATGGAACCTGGAAAAGGTGCGTGTTATCCATGACTGGATATGTAGTTCTTTAGTGTGGTGTGTGTGTGTAGTTCTCCAGCAATCCACATGTATACCAGCAATCTGCAAGAATTAGATCGCTGGTTATTGTGACCACAATTTAACTAAGTGACTTTCTGTAAAATAACAGAAAATGTACTGGCAGTTTTATACAAGGTTTTTGTAGCATAATATACTGTACAACTTTGCCCCAGACAATATATCACTTTGAACAATTAAAAATGTTCATAAAAATAACAAAATACAAAATACAAATACAAATATAATGAATAACAAAATACAAAAAAAAACAGCTATTTTAAGGATATTTTACAGTGTAGCATCTTTCCCATTCAGTGCATAACTGGCTACTGGTGCATAATCTTTTGATATTGGGACCTTTTTAAGATGTAATTATTAATTGATTAAATACTATACTTACAATTAGATACTGGTACTTTCATTCATTAGACAGGATTACCTATTAAAAAGAGTCTAGTAATTAATTCACTAGTGCATATTTCTAAATGAACCAAAACAACTATTCTGTTGGTCCTAGTTTTATCAGTAGTTATTCATACTACAACTTTTTATACTGGTGCTTCTTATTACATAACATAGCTTAGTCATTAAATAAGTGAATTTATTAAAAGGTAAACATTTAAAATATTTAAAACAGCTTCCTATATACAGTTGAAGGCAGAATCATTAGCCCTCCTGAATGATTAGCCCCCCTGTTTATTTTTCCACAAGTTCTGTTTAACAGAAAGAAGATTTTTTTAACACATAATACTAAACATAATAGTTTTAATAACTGATTTCTAATATCTTTGCCATGATGACAGCACATACTTTTTAACTAGATATTTTTCAAGACAATAGAATTCAGCTTAAAATCTAATCTAAACTCTAAAAACTGGACTGAATGAATATAGTGACATTTAAAAGCTTAACTAGGTTAAGTAAGCAAATCATTGTGTATGTTTTAAATCTGCTTTTATTCTAGCCAAAATAAAACAAATAAGACTTTATCCAGAAGGAAAAAATATCACAGGTGAAATATTACAGTAAAAAATTCCTTGCTCTTAAACATCGATTAGGAAATATTAAAAAAATTAAAATAAAATTGACAGGAGGGCAAATAATTTTGACTTTACCTGCATATTTTATAAAATGCTGTATACAAATATAATAATGTTCATCCTTGACCAAAACATGTATTTCACAGGCTCATTTCAGCTGACGTGGCAGCAGTTCATGGTAGCGGTAGAAAGTGGTCTCTTCATGTTCCCCATCAACATTCTCATCATTACAATCTTCAGACACATCAAACCACGGGTCCTCCTGAACAAAGGCAAGACAGACTCTTCCAAGAAAACAACACCAGCTGCCAGTGTCTCCATGAACACCATCATACAGGTTTTTCTAACAGCAGTTCTTCAGCATTATAATTGCTCTCTTGAATATAATTGCTATCTCTATAGTCTCTAATAGTCTAATAGTCTATTATATAATAATATAGTATAATAGTATAATAGTCTAAACAGAATGTTGTGTTACTCAAAGTGAATGTTCTGTTCCCGTTTCCTCAGGAAACTGTAGGACTGTTGAATTATCTCAGCAAAAGCCCAAAAAACAATCTACCTGCCAAAGAAATCCAGCCTGAGACAAGTGGCGACCTTTTCTGGGCCCTAGAGAAAGTCAACCACGTCCTTGAGATCATGCAAGGTTCCATCATCAATACTACATGCATTTGCATTTCATTAAATGTTCTTAAAGTTTTAGCTTCATGTAAATATAATTTACTCTAGATGGCATTCAAATCAAAGCTGTTTTAGCATCACTAAAACTATTTGTAACATTTTTAGATTACATTAATTTACATTTTTAAAAATGCTTAGTTTTTATTACCTTATTTCATGTAGTTTTAATTGTAACAATGAGGCATGACAACAGAGATGAAGTTCCAGATGCAGCTTTATTAATAGAGAATGCTTTAAGCAGGGTTCAAAACAGGAACAGAAGAGTACCATAAGAGTACTCTAATAATCAGGCAAAGGTCAAGACAGGCGGCATACAATCATTAAACAAAGACAAGTCTGAGTATCAAAAACAAGAAACACATGTGAATTCCATGTACCAAAATACAGTACAACACAATAGCTGCGACCCAAAAGCCACACTATACACATTGCACTTATACACTCAACAGGATAGTATATGTATATAGTGTCGTCCCAAATGGAACACTAATGTTTTAAGTGGAAATTCAAACCATTACCCTGATGATGTTTGACGGTTGCCAAATTAGTAAAATAAATGAACAAAATACCAAATAATACCTGCTGTGAGTATAACTGCATTTACCATTGGGAGGCGCTATAATCACTCTCAAAGGAGAATTTTGTCTTCACAATCCAAAATAAAGTAATCTAACGTCAGTGTCTGAAAGCCCCGCCCCTTCCGCTACGTAAGCAAAGCAGTGACCGTTGAGTGCGTGAGGTGTCCAACATTCCACACTTAATTTTAACGGCTGAATAAGTGCGTCATCTGGGTATTTAAAGTGCACTTATTCTCCTATTATCCCACAATGAAGGTGTAGGGATGTGGTGCCTAAAGAGTGTGTGTAATGTGCTGCAGCTGTGTCAATGCAATCAGTGTGCAGATTGGTAAACTGTCTCAGCTGTGTAGTGCGAAGCCTGATGGGATGTGTAGTCCGGGTGAATGGCTGATAGAGTGTACATATTGCTGGAGTGCCCTGATGGTCAGTCCAGCTTGTACCCGTACAGTTATGCTACTAAAAAAAGAATTTAAATGTAAAATAAAGAATATCATCATTTAATTACCATTACCAAATAATTACCTCCATTGACCAACTGAAAGCTGGTCTGCAGTGCAGAGCATGTTAGTTATGCGTCTATGTGCGTCCAAACGCTTACAAAATTAAAGGATTAATATGTTACAAAAAATATTATTTTCTACATAAATATAAAAACCACTGCCTATAATACCTTCTTCATGTCAGGCTTTTTTCAATTTAATCATGACAATTTCATTCATTCATTCATTCATTTTCTTTTCGGCTTATTCCCTTTAATAATCTGGGGTCGTCACAGCAGAATGAACTGCCAACTTATCCAGCATATGTTTTATGCAGCGGATGCCCCTTTCAGGAAACAGTCATACACTTTTATTCGTACACATACACTACGGACAATTTAGTTTACCCAATTCACCTGTACCGCCTGGCATTTGAACTTGTGGGGGAAACCGGAGCACCCGGAGGAAACCCACGCAAATGCAGGGAGAACATGGAAACTTCACACAGAAATGCCAACTGACCCAGGTGAGGCTCGAACCAGTGACCTTCTTGCTGTGAGGCAACAGCACTACCTACTGCGCCACTGCGTCACCCCACAATTTGCATGTGTATAATGTTATTATTATTAGCAGTGTTATTTATTATATGCATATTTATGTTTGCATATAATACCTGTCGGGTTTTAGAGACGTATGCATCACCATATAGGGCATAAGAATAGGATGTGCTTTTTATGTAGGCTAATGGATGTCTTAAGTAGAGTGTGTACAACACCGTTTCCTTTGCAAAAGTAAAGGAGTAAAGTACAGTAAAAGTAAAGTAAAGAGAAAGTAAAGAGGGCGAATAGAGGAGGCTTGTTCTTTATCCTCGCGCTGCAGATGGTTTGTTAAACTGTTTTTTCGCTAGTGAAGCATTCAGTTTTTAAACTTACAAAGTCCGCCATGTAAATAGCAAATGTGCCATGGCATGACGAAACTGACTCTTAAAGGGAATGTGAGATGAGACTCTGATTGGTTAAATGCATGTTATGCTCAGAACACACCCATAACTCATTAAGAGAATAAGCACAACCCTGTTAGACCATGCGCCACTGCGCAGATCGTATTTTTCCATCCTTAAAATAGCAAAAGTGGATTCAGACACCTCCTTAATGCTTTTGTGCCATGCGCTTTAGACTTTGCGTCTAGATCGTTAAAGTAGAGCCCATAATGTTTATAGAAAAACCTTCTTGGATGATCAATATAATGTGATATTCTAGTGGATACTCGTAAATAGATACTCTAGGTTTTACTTTAAGTTTTTTTAAAGAAGACTAACGTCTTTTAGCCCATCGTTACTAAGTTTTTGCTAACATTAATTATCATGTTGCCAGCATGTTTTTAACATTTAAATTCATTCATTCATTTTCGGCTTAGTCTCTTTATTAATCCGAGGTCGCCACAGTGGAATGAACCGCCAACTTATCCAGCGCATGTTTTATGCAGCAGATGCCCTTCCAGCTGCAACCCATCTCTGGGAAATATCCACACTCACTCATTCACACTCACACACTACGGCCAATTTAGCCTACCCAATTCACCTGTACCACATGTCTTTGGACTATGGGGGAAACCAGAGCACCCGGAGGAAACCCACGCAAACGAAGGGCGAACATGCAAACTCCACACAAAAACGCCAACTGACCCAGCCGAGGCTCGAACCAGCGACATTCTTGCTGTGAGGCGACAGCACTACCTACTGCGCCACTGCGTCGCCGTAACAATTACATATTCAAATATATTTAGGATAGTTTTGTATTCCTAGGTAGCATTTTCAGCATGGCAGTATGTTTGTTTGAATGCTGTTAAGAGTTTGTTTTTGAATGTTTTAAATTTTCATAGTTTTACATTAAATTGAATATAATAGCAGGCCACAACATCTTGAAGATCTGATCTGAGTTTGGTGAAGTTGATTCAAATAAACTATATGATCAGATAAAAAATTTGTCAAAGAAGACACAAATATGACTTCTGTATGTTTGCTTTGTCAAGACAACAATAATTCTTATGAATAATTTCTGGAAACACATTCTTCTTCAAGACCATGTGCATGTGTTTTGATGTGTTTTTCCCCGCTGTGCTCTTCATAGCTGTGTTGTGTTTCTCTTCAGTGGAGAGCGTTGGTGACCCTCACTGGTTTTACTGCAGTCATTTTGTGCTTTACTCACTGAGCCACATTAATAACCTGCTGCAGCACGTGGATGAAAAAGGCTGCTTCCTTAATGAGGAGCTCCGGGAGGCTCGCGGGAAAGTCAGTGCCCTGCTCAAGAAGGCTGAAATAGTGTCTCAAAAGCACACTTCCCAAAGGTCAGCATTGTGACTACTACAACTACTCTTATTAGAAATTATTTATTAAAAAATAAAACAAATTTCACTAATTAATGTCAGTTTTCTTTATTAGTTATCAGCCCATTTCACTGGTGTTCTTAAAAATTAAACTGGTTCTTTGCAATAATAAGCAGATGAATTATATCAATAATAAGATGTCTATCTTTTTCAGCCAACCAGTGGTTCAGGTACAGAAGAAGAAGCAGGGCTGGTGGTTGCCCTGGTGGTTTCTGTTCATTGGCTGGTTCCTGCTTTTTGCCATGAGTGGTATTTCGACCTTCTTCACACTGCTTTATGGCTTCCAGTATGGAAGAGAATCCTCCATCCAGTGGGTGGTCACTCTTTCCTTATCACTCGTCCAAAGCATCTTCATCATGCAGCCCCTTAAGGTATGATGCTCTTTTTCTCAGGCTAAAATTTTTAATTAATAAATAAATAAAACCAAAAATAGCAAATTAAGAACAGACTACCGTCAAAATGATGAATATCCTCCAACACAAACGGTACATGGAAGAATTTACATTAGTATTAATACTTGTATTTTTATTATTACTTATTAATAATATTATAATAACAACATATAACATTTTAGTTACTCTGTTTTATCCTTGTGATGCTGAATACACATTTAAGTAAAAATATATAGAATTAGCTCAACTTTAGACAGCTTTTTTTTAATAGGACTTCTTTAGAATCAGAATCGGTTTGATTGCCAAGTGTGCTTCACACACACAAGGAATTTTTTTGGGCTTCAGAAACTTCCAGTGTACCTAAAGTGACAAGTGACAACACGAAAATAAATATGAAAAAAGACAACAAACATTAGACAGAGATGCAATTAGACAAAAGGCTCTGGATGTTGAATTATATGTACAGATTTGTTATAAATATACAAGTTTTAAGGTGTGGTGTACAAATGCTAAAAGTTAGATATCATTTCATGTTATTTGTTGTCTTTAAAACTTGGTATATTGTCGAATAAATTTAATTTCTGTTCAAACATTTATAGATATACTTATATAAATATAAAAATATTGTCACTACACAATATCAATTGTATTGATGCAATTTCGTATGTAATGCTGAATAACATTACAGTTAAAGATAATTTATCATTATCTGTTTTATTTACAAATGCATTTCTTTAAAGCACAACAACATATTAAAACAATTACATTGAAGTAAAACGTAATTATAATTCATACAAGTCTTTACACATGCATTAGTGGCCTATATTATTTGTAAGTACAACTGCAAAAAGTCGTAAGTCAGAGTCTATAATAAAATCTGAATGGCAAGAAATATTGTCAGAGGTGCAGGAAATAATTCATTCAAACATTCGTTCATTTTCTTTTCGGCTTAGTCCCTTTATTAATCTGGGGTCGCCACAGCGGAATGAACTCCCAACTTATCCAGCATATGTTTTACGCAGCGGATGCCCTTCCAGCCGCAACCCATCTCTGGGAAACCCAGACACACATTCACACGCATACAAAATTAAAATAAAAATTAAGAATTCATAGAATAAAGTTAGAAATGTAAAATTGTGGGTTACAAACTTGCTGGAAAAAGTCAAACAAAAAGTAAGATATTCGAGGATGTTTTCCTCTGTAGACTCACTTTGCAACAGGTGCAGTCAGTTTTGAGTACTATTATTAGTATTTACCTGCTATCGGTTTTCAATGATTATAAGAAGTGGTGGAAAAACCAATATACAGTAGGTTCATTCTGAAAACGTCCCCATAAACATTTCTGGAGATCGTGAATTAAAACGAATTGCTCTAAAACAAATTTCCTTTAAAACGAATGCTACGGTACGGGCGGTATGATGCCGTTCTTTTTCGCCGCTTAACAGTTGACTACTTTTCTCCGTATGGACGGCTTTCCAGCTGTTTGTCAGTAGCTCGCCATGTACGTTGGTGGACTTGAGATCCAGAGAGGAGTTGACCACAATGATGCGGTTCGAGTCCAGTGAGGAATGGTTCCAGAAAGCAGGTAGAAGAAAAACAGAAGCCAAAAAATAAAAAAGAAATAAGTAAATAACAGGGTAAGAATATGATAAAATCTGAAACGATGGTAAAAATCAGGCGAGGGCTTTTCTTTTTCTGGATTGCTTTTGAAAACACTATTGGTTGGGTTTGAGGAAGTGGGTGATCGGGTCAATCTGTGCTTTTGAAAACACTATTGGTTGGGTTTAGGGAAGGAGGACGGCGGGTCAGTCGATCGGTCAGTCAAACAGTCAGTCGACAGCAGCCTCTGGTGAGTTTACGCGCGAACAGCAGGCGCAGATGGCACTCGCGAGAGAAATTTAAGATCTCAAAAATGTACACAGCGGCCTCTGGTGGGTTTACGCGAGAACAGCAGGTGCGAATGGCACTCGTGGGAGAAATTTAAGATCTCAAAAAGTGTACACAGCTGCCTCTGGTGGATTAGCGAAAACAAAAACTGCAAATAAACATAGCTCCTGGTGTGCATTTGGTGCTCTCCGGAAATGTATATAGAGGTACGTTTTCAGAATGAGTATGGGTTGCAGCATACAGTGCTCAGATTTGTAACACTTAACATGTGGATTGATTTTACTTAACTGGGGAAAAAAATCCTTTTCATTGCCCAGCACTAATCAAAATAAGTTATGTCCTGCCTGCAGCTTGAAACGATCAGATTTTTGCTTAAAAAGGAAATTTTTAGGTTGCATGGAAGCTTTTTAGTTGGTATTTTAATAAGAAAGCAGTACTCTAACTGGTACACCCTAAACCCCTCTTTCTCTTTCTGTTAATCTTTCTTTTAATTTTCCCCCATACAGTAAAAATGTTAAAAATCTATTGTTTCAAAAAGGTATACACATGTTAAAGTTTGTATCTTAATTTGTGTGCCAATATAGAAAATTTATTAAAGAGAATGTTAAATAGAAAAACAGTTATAAAAATAATACAAACATTTTAAAAAGAGATATGAACTCAATATTGTGAATAATAAAGTCAGAGTTCTGAGAAATGATGATGTATTTATGAGATGTTAAACACAAACTGCATTTTTTTTTATTTGGAGGTGAACTATTCCTTTAAAGGGGTGGTCCACTATGATATCATATTGTAAACTTTAGCTGATGTGTAATGTAGCTGTGTGAACGTAAAAAAACATCTCTGAATGTAAGACGCTCAAAGTTCAATGCAAAAGGAGGCATTGGCTTTTAGAGAGTTAGCTTAGCAAAGCCTACAGCGAACAAAGTTTGAGGACTACAAAAAAAATACATCCAGGTTAATGATGTCATAAACCCTTCAGGTTACGCACATACACCATGCGCAGCGAAGGGGCATGGCCAGAGGTGCTGTAATGTTATAACAGAGATGCTTCCTGGTGATGTGGAGCTGATCTGCGATGCACAGCACAGTATGTTAGCTGACCAATCAGAGTCTCTTGAGGGCGGGCCTTTTGAAGGAACTAGGAAAATGACAGATGTTTTCATGTTAGCTGAGTAGCTGTATACAATCAAAGTAAGATATATGAAAACATAACGTGATTTTCTACAGGTGAAGCATGAGCACACATTGCTTTTGCATCTTATAAACACAACCAAGCCTTAAAAAAAGACTCTGGACCACCCCTTTAAAAATGAAACTCTTGTTATTAATTAATCACCCTCATGTCGTTTCAATGCAGAATACAAATGAAGATATTGTAGGTGAAATCTGAGAGCTCCCTCATCCTCCATAGACAGTAATGGTCATGAGATGTTCAAAGTCAAAAAGAGGAACCAAAATCATTGTCAAAACTTTCCATGTGACTTCAGTGATTCAACTGTTATAATACAAAGCTCAGAGAACACTATAGTGCGCCAAAATGACGTTGTCTTCCTCGTCAGGTTGTCAGTGTGCGCATTTCTTACGGTTAATATGATGTACGGTCTTTACGAGTCAGCAATCTGACGCGAAAGAGAAGACAAAGGCAAATAAAGTCTTTTTAACAAATTTCTGGCACAAAAACTTGGAGCTTTTTGTATGATTACAGTTGAATCATTGAAGCCGCACAGAAAGTTTTGACATCTTTTGGGTTTTCTCGACTTTCTTTGGGCCGTTGCAGTATATCAAGGGTGAGGGAGCTCTCAGATCTCCTCTAAAATATCTTCATTTGTGTTCCGAAGATGAATAAAAGTCTCAAACAACATGAGGGCGAGTGAATAAAAACTGAATTTTCAGTTTTGGGTGAACTAACCCTTTAACAACAACCCTCTTTTGCTTTCTGCTTGATCTTACTCTTGTAGTAATAGTATGGAGCTGATGTATTATTTATGAGTTTTTCTGGGTGTCAGGTGATTTTTGTGGCCATCTTCTTCGCCATGATCCTGAGGCCTGTGGCAGTGGAGAACAATGAGGAGGTGGAGCTGCTTCTGCAGGGTGAGAACATTCACACCAACAGCACAACCCCAGTAATAATGGCTGACATTTACGCTTTTGCGTTTCTCTGTTAAACAGTGCTTTAGAATGAAAATGATCCTCGTCCAGAATGGTGTTTTCGTTAGTTGTCAAAAAATTATTTCCATCCACACTACCAGCTGAATAAAGAAAATATTCAACACTGTGAAAAATGATCCTTGCTACCGTTGCTAATAATGCGAAATTTCTGTGTCTTATAGATATGTATTATGAGGATGATGAAAAGCCTTTATTTGTCACTTACACTTTTTTATATATATTTCGGGGTTTTCACCTTCAATGGATAGGAAAGTGTAGAGTATTAACAGGAAAGCATGGGGAGCAGAGAGAGGGGAAGGATCGGCATAGGACCGCGAGGCAGGAATCAAACTCGGGTCGTCATGAGCACCGGAGTGCATGTGTCAACGCACTAACCACTACACCACTGGCGCCAACCACTTACACTTCTACATGTAGTGAAATTGGACCTCGCCAACCATACACAAACATCACACATTTCAGGGGAAGACGAGAGGTAGCTTTTAGAAAGAGGAAATAAGATACATTAGGGAAGAGGGTGGCAAAAAAAATTCCCTATAAGACTTTCCTTGAAGTAGGGGAGTGTGAAATCAGGGGGGGGAAGCCCCAGCACAAGCACATAAACACATAGACATTGGTAATCACGACGCGCCACTTCTTCCACCCATCCATTTGCAAATGTCCCCGCTGGACAGTTGGGTTCCCCCGAACCCAAACTTCTCGTCAATAAGATGTCAATTGACAATAAGGAGTCAATTGCATTCAGAGACCAGTTGATCCAATCTATAATCCCTTATTTGTCTTGTACAACACATCAGAATTATTTTAAATCTCATTTTCAATGAATGATTCAATAATTCCCTCATAAAACTTTGTTTCATTACTAGATGTATATTTTTTGAAGAACTATTCAGTGTCATATTTTTAATAGTTATTTGTCGCCACCTATTGGTTAAACTATGTAATTGCTGCAACTTTCAACAGCATCAGTTGCACCAATTCTATCTCATGGAAATTCATAATTTTTTGATTTAGTGGCTAATTCGTATGAAATTATACGATCTCATTCGTAGAATTTAGTACGATTTCCTCATCCCCCAATGACAGTTGGGTTTAGAGTTAGGGTTGGATGCCACACCTCCTTTTTAAAATTGTACATTTTCATACAACTGAACTTGTGCGAATGCGTATGAATTAGCCACTAAACTGACAAAACATAAAATACTTTTGTTTCCTCATGAGATCACAGTTGTATTAAACGGTAATTTTAATATTTACCAGCTGTTCTCCCAATACTTCTGTGTCATTTGATTGTTTGTAACGTTGTTAGTAACTGAAAAGCGTAAAAGCTAATTCTCTTTCTCAATTAAATGCAGATTTGTTTTTATATGCAAATCATCGTCCTTTATAATTTATGTTGTGTTTGTGCAGGCTAAATAAGCAGTGACAGAAAACAACTTTAATAACCTACAAGGAAGCATTTAGGTGCCACCACAACTACTTCCGTTGTTGTGGCCAAAATGTTTTTAGACATGCGATTTAAAAGATGAGTGAGGCGATCTTTCTGCGATGTGTTACAAATTTAGGATTGTTAAATTATTAATCTGCAGGTGCATTCCGAACCATGAGTTGTGATAAGTATGAGTCATGGATCAACCATTATCCTTTACACCCCTAATATGTATGTATATAAAACATTGTGTGCTCACATATGAAGTCCATGTTCAAGTGTGTAATGTTTAAGATGAGCTAGTACGCTAATCAGTAGGCGGTTGATATGCTAACATGTAGGCTAACTAAAACAACTGAAGAAATGTTAGTTAATACATTAATGGTCATTATAAAGCTTTTTAAATGATAAGAATTAGAAAATGATTTCACAGGACTTTTCAAAGGTGCTAGCTGCTGAAGCTCCAGTGAACAAACAAGGATCACTTGGGGACCAAAGCAGACCCGAATCAGTGAACAATATGCAATAATCAAGAAGACCAATCAGAGAGCCATTGTAGATAGACAGCAGCACCTCAATTCGCATTTCAGTCCATCTTCTGTTTAGTTTTTTTTTTTTTTTTTTTTTTTTTCTTCAAATTGATTATTTTCAATCCACTTAAATATGTAATTTTCCAAACTAAAAAAGGGTTTTCAAAATGCTCTGGGGTGTGTTTTTTTGTTTTTTGTTTTGTTTTTTTGGGGGATGGTAAAAAATAGTGTAACTGTAACAAAATGTATGCATTTTTGAGCTCATCATTCAATGTACAGTTGAAGTCAGAATTATTAGCCCCCCTGTATATTTTTTCCCCCAATTTCTGTTTGACAGAGAGAAGATTTCTTCAACACATTTCTAAACATAATAGTTTTAATAACTCATTTCTAATAACTGATTTATTTTATTTTTGTCATGATGACTGTAAATAATATTTGACTAGATATTTTTCAAGACATTTCTATACAGCTTAAATTGACATTTAAAGGCTTAACTAGGTTAATAAGGTTAACTTGGCAGGTTAGGGTAATTAGGCAAGTTATTGTATAATGATGGTTTGTTCTGTAGTCTCTCGAAAAAAAAATATATAGCTTAAAGGGGCTAATAATATTGACCTTAAAATGTTTTTTTTTAATCAAAACTGCTTTTATTCTAGCTGAAATAAAACAAATAAGACTTTCTCCAGAAGAAAAAATATTATCAGACATACTGTGAAAATTTCCTGAATCTGTTAAACATCATTTGGAAAATATTTAAACAAGAGAAAAAAATTAAAAGGGGGGTTAATAATTCTGACTTCAGCTGTATGTACTTGTGTAAATACATATTTATTCAGTTCAGTAATAATTCCAGTAATATTATTGAATGTATGCTAATGTTTAGATAAATGATGCGCAATACAGTTTGTAAAGTAATAATCTTTTAACGGCTTTTACAGAGCAAAGGGAGAAATGTGAGGCGTACTCTGGCAGATCATTATGCTGAATATTCAAAACAACCTAACTAAAGAGGAGGATTTGGAGGAGCTGGATTTGTGAAGTCATCAAACTCACCCAACTTTATTCTAGCTTTGGTGTTGGGAACAGAAGATGAGGTTTTCAGAACTACACATGAATTCTATTGTAGAATTGATTTTTATTTTAATACTTTTAAGACAACTATGTGTACAGAACTCAATTTAGCAAACTCTATTTTAGTCTACACTGTTGCAGTAATGATGGTTTATAGTTCAGAACACTCAGTGCTTCTTTGTTTTGGGGTTTTCTGATCAAATCAATAAACAGAATTGGGGTTTTCTGATAAATCATGCCAGTAAAGTCATCTGAAAAATAAAAAGACTGTCAGCTTTCAAACTGAGATATGATTATATATGAATATATCTACATTCTGGTGGTCAGTATCATTCTAGAGATGGTTATTTTTATTTAAATGAATAGAAGAGCGTATTCTCGCTCCTATTTTGCTTGGTGTTTAATAGTTCTGTGTGTGCCTGCTGTAATTTTTGAGCTTTGCTTAGTGTCATCTCAGTCTGTCAATCTATATTATTAAAACCATTGAATCGCTGTTGTCTCAACTCTATGACATTCATTTAAGAAATTCCTTAAAATGTATTTTAATATGCCTTCAATAAAAACATATTTTGCAATTCCTTTCATTTTATCAATCAGGATATATTAGATGATGTCATATTCCTTATCTCTTTACTGTTTTCCCTGGGAATAATATTTCTAAAGGAGCTGTTGACATGGAATTGAGCCAGGTTTTGGTAAAATCCCAAACAATACAAACATAAAAATAAAAGCAAAACAAATCTGAAAAATGAATTCTGTGTTACAATGAATTGACTCAAGGAGAAAGTCCTGAACTACTGAAATGTGTTTAATACTTAATTAAAAAGGCTTTTTTTAGTGATGGCAGCTTAAAGATACCTCTTAAAGTCACACGAGTTGTTCAGCGGTGAGTTTTTCACAGACGTCAACAGAGTGTAAAAAAATCTTGATGGTTCCATGGGTCTCGTCTATCAAATCAGATCTTTACTTTGTATTTTCTATTGGATTCAAGTTAGGTGATTGGCAGGGCCATTCTACAGCTTGATTTTCTTTCTCTGAAAGCATTTGAGAGTTTTTGATCATTGTCTTGCTGAAATGTCCACCCTGGTTTCATCTTCATCATCCTAATGTAGATGTTGGACTGAAGCAGCTAATATTTATTTACAATGAGGAAAGGCAGAGAGAAGAACTACTGAGAGATTTCAGCTGCTGTCTGGGCTTTCACTGCCTTTCTACACCTCCCTTTCTTCATGTGTTCAATACCTTTTCCCTGTGTTATTTCATTTGATTACACATCAGTTAATTTATAAACTAATTGTATTTGTTTTCTTTGCATATATGGATTTCTTTTCTTGTTACCAACATCTAGGGCACCTTTAAAAATATGTTTTCTGAGAAAAATGGTGACGTGTTGAATGCTTATTTCCCCCGCTTTACAAAATATACACTTTTCGATTACAATGACTTTTCATGTGTATATGACTACATATTAGGATTAAATGGGACAAATGATGTCTTCATCATATCTAGTGGCATTCAGTATAATTATGAATTGTTAAATTTTGACAGAAATATTTAAAACCTGAACGTTTTTGGCCATTTTCCAATGTTAAACAGGAATTCCCAGCTAAACACTTTAGTTTTCAGTTCTTTTATATACTGATTAATATTAGATATTATGATTTCGCATTGTTGTTATTGTATTATCAACACACAAATCCCCAGCAGTTCTGATGTAATCTAAAGTTTAATAGAACTCAAGTTGCTAATAAAGTTGAACATTTTCATGTTAGAAAAAAGCACACAAAAAATAAAGTGATAAAATGGGTTAAAAATAATCTAAAAGTAATCCAAAAAGATGTAGTTAGATTACATCACATAACGTGTAATCTGGATCAGTCTTTCCCAACCCTGTTCCTGGAGGCACACCAACAGTACATGTTTTGGCTCCTATATCTGACTCATTTATTTCAGCTTTTGGAGTCTTTTCTAATGTTCTGACTTGATTCAGGTGTGTTTGACTAGGGAGAGGTTGAAAATGTGTATTGTTGGTGTGCCTTTGGGAACAGGATTGGGAAACATTGAATTAGATGGTGTAGCTGACTACGATCACTTACTACATGCATTCATTCATTCAGTTTCCTTTGGCTTGGTCCATGTAATTGTTTTTACACAGCGGATGCCCTTCCAGCTACACTGGGAAACACCCATACACTTTCTTTTACACACATACACTACGGCCAATTTAGTGTATTCAATTCACCTATAGCGCATGTCTTTGGACTGTGGAGGAAACTGGAGCACCCGGAGGAAACCCACGCCAACATGGTGAGAACATGCAAACTTCACAAAGAAATGCCAACTGACCCAGCTGGGACTCGAACCAGCAACCTTCTTGCTGTGAGGCAACAGTGCTAACCACTAAGCCACTCTTACTACATACAGGAATTTGGAAATTTAATGTACTGAATTTATTGGCATACACTGAAAAAAATTATGTCTGCATAATTGTTGCAAACAATTTTTTTGTGTTGATTTTAATCACAAATTAAATATAGTATTGTTCAACTTGATTTGTTTGTTTAAATTTAGCCCAAATAAATAGTTTACAACCATTTAACGTAAAAATATTTAGTAAATCCAAGGAATCATCTTTAAATAATTATTTTCAGTGTACAATAAAGGGCATTTTCAACGATTGTTGTTGTAACCACAGAGAAATTATTGACAGAAAACACCATCCAGGCAATATGGCTTGTATTCTGTTTGTAGTCAATGACACAAGTACTTGTTAATTGTGATGGTTCATCGACACCATAACTCTATTTCAGAGAGTTACTGACTTAATTCTTTCTTTTTTTTTTTTTTTTTTTTTTTACAGATAATCCATCGTCTCAGTAGCAAATTACTGAGAAACTGCATTAGTAAGTGTGTTATTGTTGTCGATGTGTTCTGCTTTGGGTCAGACACGTGCAGATGTTTGTGTGGTTCTGTATCTGTTTCCATTTCACAGAGGTGAACTCCTGAAGCTAAGCTCTGTGTTCAGACTCTCGTGCCTCTGTCCTGTAAACCCCAGCTGGAGCACTAACACTGTCCAAAATGCTGACTATCTAGTGCGTGAATTCATTCCTAGCCAAATCTTTGGCCTTGTGCTGCTCAGAGGTTAACAATGTGCATTTTGCACATCCAGATATGACAAACAATTGAATATTTATGTACCAAAATGACCCATGACTCATGATGCCTCACGTGTAACTGTGATGGACTGAGAAAAAAAAAAAAAAAAGAAAGTTTGAAAACATTTAGAGGCAGCATGGTGGTGCAGTGGGTAGCAATGTCACCTCACAGCAAGAAGGTTGCTGGTTCAAGCCTCGGCTGTGACAGTGGGCATTTCTGTGTGGAGTTTTTGCATGTTCTCCCCGTGTTTGCGTGGGTTTTACTATAGGTGAATTGAATAAACTAAATTGTCTGTAGTGTATGTGTGTGAATGAGAGTGTATTGGGGTTTCCCAGTGATGGGTTGCAGCTGAAAGGGCATCCGCTGTGTAAAACTAAAACAAAAATAAGTCAGGATGTTTCTAAAACATGCAGTATGTTTTAGAAACATCTAAACATACTGGAAACAGTTGAAGGTACAGTTGAAGTCAGAATTTCTTTTCCTATTGATTATTTATTTATTTTTTTCTGTTTTAAATATTTCCCAAATGAGGTTTAACAAAGCAAGGAAATTTCCTCAGTATGTCTGATAATATTTTTTCTTCTGGAGAAAGTCTTTGTTTTATTTTCGGCTAGAATAAAAGCAGTTTTAAATATTTTAAAACCCATTTTCAGGTCAATATTATTAGCCCCTTTAAGCTCTATATTTTTCGATAATCTACAGAACAAAACATCATTATACAATAACTTGGGTAATTAGTTGGGTTGGGTAATTAGGGTAATTAGTTATACAGTAATACCCTAACCTGCCTAGATAAACCTTTAAATGTCACTTTAAGCTGTATAGAAGTGTCTTAAAAATTATCAAGTCAAATATTATTTTCTGTCATCATGACAAAGATAAAATAAATCAGTTATTAGAAATGAGTTCTTAAAACTATTATGATTAGAAATGTGTTGAAAACATCTCTCTGTTAAACAGAAATTGGGGTAAAAAAAAAATAAACAGGGGCACTAATAATTCAAGGGGTTTAATAATTCTGACTTCATCTGTACAGTGACCCTTAAACTAATTTTTTGAGATTTGTTAACATATTTCTGTGTGTTTTGAGCACAGTTGAGTGGATTCTTGATCACCCATCTTGACTCTTGTTCTTCATTTCCTTTCCACTTTTGCCTGTCCAAATTTACCCCTAAGAAATGGGACAGCACCTGCACACGTCATCATATGTCATCGCGATCTCTTGCTTCGTATGAGATTGATGATGGCGACTGCTGTAATTATTCCAGTTGTGTTATTTTTTGGTATTTATCTTCAGGAAATCACTGAAGGCATATATCATGGTATCATAACGATCTAATGCGGCAATAAGACCGTAACTGTACTGTGTATTTACACAATGGCCATATTCATCTATGTAAACACACATAAACAACACTAACATTACAGCAGACACTGTAATAAAGTCGTTCTCAGCCACTAGACTTTTCTGACAGGGTATTTGAGTGTCATCGAGTGTCAGAATGATGTGGGACTGCTATACAGGAGTTATGGAGTTTTATTTTAGCATTTTTTTAAGCATGACTGTAAAACACAAATGCGGTTATGAATGTATTAAAACATGTGCTTGTTTGTTGTAAAAATTCATAATAATGACAAAAAAATACAAATTTGTAGATCTCCTTCCGTGTGCAGACATGTTGCGGTTGTGGCTGGTGTATTCTGGGAAATTTTCTTACCCCTTGGTTTTGAGTGTGGTCCTGAAAAATCTCAGTTTGAAGGGGTGTCTAGATCTTCCCCTTAGCCCTACACCTTCAAGCTAAAGAGAATTGGGACTACCCCTTCAAGTGAACGTGCAAAACGAGGGGTAGGGGGAAGGACTAGAATTGGGATTGGGCCATAATCTAGCTGTAGAGCCTCCACAATAGACCTTCCGGCACGAAAAAAAAAAACACTTTTTCAAGCAGAATAACAGACCATCTTTCAGATAAACAAGACTGTTCACTTAGCATGTTTCTTAAATATCAGCAAACATATTATTGTATTTTTATACTTTAGAAGAGTCAAAACTTACATACAGCACCTTTAATTAGTGTTTATTAAATAATTAACGAAATGCTTCAACATCAATAACTGGAAGATTGATTAGTGCGCTTTAAAAAATGACCAGAACTTCGAAATATATATAAGTGTAGCTCTGTCTGTAGTTTTGACTCTATGCATGACAGATTTTGATAATGGATCATTTTACATGTTTCTTCAGCCCTGAGTTACTATGGGATTTTTAAAACACATCACATTTCCTTTTTTGATCAAAATTCTCATCTGTGTGTGATCTCATTTGAGGATTGACCCACACTTTATATAAACCCCGATAGATGAGTATTAGTTGTATTGCTGCGCCCTCTTGTGGCTGTAAACCGTTTTTACAATTTCCATCCCCAGGAACTACAGAAACTACATTCATTCAATCGTGATAACCTAATATATACTTCTCATTTAACCTTTGATTATTTGGCTGAAAAAACAGGAAAATTATGAGCAAATAGACTTTATTACATGGATTTAGATATGTTTTCATTTCAGATAAAATAAGTATTAAACACCCAAACATTGCCAGATTTGCGTTCAGATGATTTGAGGGCGAAAAAACAAAAGCAAAATAGTGTTATAAAGTTAAAGCAAACCACTTATATAAAACCTACTATACAAGCCTCCCTACTCTTCAAAACAAACTTAAGACTCATACATAGTCAAATCTAACAAACAAACAAAGTCGATAATAAATGATAAAACCCCCACCGAAAGAATGAACTAGTGTACAAGCTGACAGAGGGAGCAGTGGAAGAGCAAGGCCACGGAGGAAGAGACAGAAACTAAGGCAAACTCAGTCCTGAAAACACTAGAAACTGGAGACCAAACACTACGCGTTAGAATCAAATGAAGAAGGCTGACGGCTGGAGTTTCTCAAAATGGTCACAAACTTCACCACATTAACAGAACAAAAAACTAATTCGAGGACATTCTGTGCTCAGCTCATATCAGAAACAAGCAACCTTTGGTGTTCAGGTGAGAAATGCAGCACTATTCTTCACATTGCCTCAAATGTAACGTCTGAATGGTGTTCGGTCATAGCAGAAGAAAAGCTGAGTCACTCTGAAAAACAACTGCGATCCACGAACACATAATCCATGACATCATACGGTCTTACGCAGGTTTAAGTCATTCAAAAGAGTTCATTACACAACTCTGGGTGTAAATAATGGCCAACAGGTTCTACCTGCTTTGCCTACAGGAGTCAAACAGATTTCTGATTTGCTTGGGGAAATCTTTTAGATTTTTTTCTTAAAACTGGGTAAAGTTAAGAGACATTTCATAATAATAATCAGTTTATATAATGGATATATGCGCAGTCACTATAAATGAACTAGATTTAGCTGTCAGCAAGTCCCTCTATGCAAAGTGCTCACGAATTCAAAAGATTTCTGTCAGTAGTCCTAAAGATCTGAGGTGAGTTTGTAGAAATATCTGATAGTGCCATTCACAAGTGTCTCCATCATTCCTTGTGTTAAATAACTAATATTATAATACACCTTCACCTGAAGAGAAGAGCTGTGAAAATGAATTGAACTGTTCGAGCAAGGTGTTCTGACTCGCCGATGTGATCTGGATCTGTTTAAGTCTTCTTCTTGAGCTCCTCAAAGCGTCGCGACAGGTCGTCGAAGTCGATGTCTTCTGAGGTGTTGGCCTTCGCTCCGAAAGAGGATGCCGGGAGTGTGTCTGGAACAGATGGAAGTTCGGGAAGGGTAGAGTTGTCATAGACCTGACCAGATGGAGTTGGACCTGGAGAGAAAAGAGAGGATTGTTAAAAGAATATTATCATAACATTTCAAATAAAAATCCTATTAGGACAGAGCACATACCTGGGATGACCTGGGAAGGATCAGAGGGTTTAATACACAAGTCATCGATCTTAAAAACAAGCACATGAAGACATGTTAACAACTACCTATACATTCACAATGCTACCGCTGCAACTATATAGAGATACTGTGAGAAATTGTTCTTGTCAAATCAACATTTGATAAAAGGCATAAAAATAAAACTAGTCCTAAAATGATCCTGCTGTGAGTGATGGAGCAGTGCATTGTGGGTTAGAACAGACACCCTAGTTAACCCTTCAATGAATAGCATCATTTATAAAAAGGTGCATTGGATGATGCGAAATATGAATGTGTGAATGTTGCCCAGATATGATCTATTAAACATTCATGCCCACAAAAAATATTTGTGACCCTGGACCACAAAACTGTTGCATGAGTATCTAATGAATATATACCTGACAAAATTCTTGTCATCAATCTCAGTTGTAAGAGCAACAAATAATAACTTGACTTCTAGTTGACCATTTGGAAAAGTGGCAGAAGGTAGGTTTCTCTGATGAATCATCTTTTGAACTACATTCCAATTATCACAAATACTTGGAACCAGCATGGACCCAAGATTCTCATAGAAATCAGTCAAGTTTGGTGAAGGAAAAATCATGATTTGGGGTTACATTCAGTATGGGGGCGTGCGAGAGATCTGCAGAGTGGATGGCAACATCAACAGCCAGAGGTATCAAGACATTTGTGCTGCCCATTACATTACAAACCACAGGAGAGGGCAAATTCTTCAGCAGGATAGCACTCCTCATACTTCAGCCTCCACATCAAAGTTATTGAAAGCAAAGAAGGTCAAGGTGCTCCAGGATTGGCCAGCTCAGTCACCAGACATGAACATTATTGAGCATGTCTGGGATAAGATGGAGGCGGCATTGAAGATGAATCCACAGAATTTTAATGAACTCTGGGAGTCCTGCAAGAACGCTTTCTTTGCCATTCCAGATGACTTTATTAATAAGTTATTTGAGTCATTGCAGAGATGTATGGATGCAGTCCTCCAAGCTCATGAGAGTCATACACAATATTAACTCTTTTTCAACTGCACCATGACTTTATATTCTATACTGTACATTATTTCTGTTAAGTGACAAGAGCAAAGTCAGACCTTACTGTCCTAATTAAATCATTAAAAATCAAGGCATGATCTTATTTTATTTTGGTAAAATAAGCATAATCTAGAGGCCTTTGCCTTTCATATAAGCCACTTCTCATACCAAATGATCAACTAGAAGTCAAGTTAGTATTTGTTGTTCCTAAAACTTGGATAGGAAACAAGACTTTTGTCAGGTAGTGTATATACTGAATGGGACAAAATTATGTTCCTTTTATGCCAAATATCATTAGATTATTAAATAAAGCACATATTCCATGATGTTGTGTAAATTTCATACTGTATATGTATATAAAAGACTAATGTTTGGATAAGTAAAATGCCTTGTTAATACTGCTTCTCAGCATTTAAACGGCTTTGAATCCTCAGTTTCCAGATTTTTAAATATTGTCCTAACAAACCACATATAAATGAAAGACACTTATGACTGATCTTGTGGTCCAAGATGACAATATTACATCATTTTTTATATTAAGCATATTTTCATGTTAGTTTTTGAAATAATGTTAGTTTTTTCTAAAAATCACCCTTGAGGTGTAGGATGAAATCCTAATGACTTGTACAAACAAATGTAATCACACAAGCACTTTATGAATGAGGAGCCCTGTTGTCAGTATGGTTGCTGTTAGGTTGTCTATAACCATCTTATGCAGGATTTTTAGGGTGAATGCTTCAAAGTGAATGCCAAGAAAAATAGATCAAGACATTTTCATTACATAACATTTGACCCTTTTAGTATTTTTTATGCACATCTGACTTTCTTAAAGAAGTGCTTCAGTTTTTAGAGAACTGTCTGCAGTCATGACATTATTACAAATGGATAACATTTTGGTTAATCTTCAGAAGACAAATGAACATGTTTCTATGAACCAGAAGAGATTCCTGTTCATCCACTCAAAGTCTAGGTTACCAGAACTGAAAGATCCAAAAAGGATCAAAAGTGTTGTAAAGCAAATCCTACTCTATATGAAGAGAGATGGAAGGATAATTTTGTGCAGAGATATAATAACACTGTAAATACAGATTGACACATGTGCATTGGTGCTGTTTACACTAGTGCATTTCTGTTTTAAAATAGTTTCTTAGACTTGTCCAGAATAATATTTATATTGTATTTCAGAAAACTGATCTCCATCCACGCAATACGAGATACCATTTACACTCTGGACTTGGACATATTTTGTCAACATTCAGACTTGCAGTCTATCATATGTGAAACACTTGATAAATCAGGGAGCAACAGTCAAGATGACCAATCAGAGAGCGACTGTGGATAGCTATGCATTTGTTTTCAATAGTCTGCATTTCAGTAATGAAGTGTAACATCAACATTTCGCACCTAAAACGGTGTCAAAATGCTCTGTTTTATTGAGTCGAAAATGCTGGCATAGTGTTGACACCAGGTTTAACTCTAACAAAACATATGCATTTTAAAATGAAACTTGAGTGTGACAAACATAAGCTTCTGCATTACCTTCTGTGGTGTGCTTAATGTAAATAAAACACTAAATATGTCCACCACATTAAGTTATTTGATAGTCTCTTCACAAGACTTATTATATTGTCTGAATCATGTGCATTCACTTTACTACATCATCATGACTTTTCTGAATCTCTCCTCTTTCTGGATCAAAGTTTTGATGATCTGGACTTCCAGTGGCGGGAAGGACGCCTCTTATGTTTCTTTAAAAATATCTTCATTTGTGTTCTGAAGATGAACAAACTTTCTATGGGTTTACACTGTCATGGGTCTGGAGTGAGTATATTAATGCTAGAATTATCAGATTTGGATGAACCATCTAAACACTTAAAAGCATTCCCCCCAAAAATGTTGTATTTTTGATGGTCTGTAGCACATGCCGATGGAGGCTCCCTGAACTGGAATAAACTGCTCTTTCCTTGCGTGGTGAACAGGTCGTCTCCATCTGTCTGGAAGGGTGGAGGTGCGGAACACATGCACTTACAGACTCATAGGTTGGCGGGCAGCTGGGCAGCTGAGGAGGCTGCCCTCCTCTCATCGGAGCCTGGAAGTTGCTAAAGCCATCATAGGTGCCAACGGGACCATTAAAGGGCTCCTGAAGAGGAAAGACATTGATTTGAAACTCATTTTGCAGCTAAACAACTCAATGAGCTATATGAACACTGACTTTTACTTTTCAATCAGCCAGCCCAAGCATTTTCGGTGAACTGTTTTTCCATTACAAAAATCACCATGTTTGATCTTCACTGCTGGATAGGTATATGATATAAAGTAGGTCTCAGGCCAGACAAGAAGCACTGCATTAAATTTCATGTTTCCCCGTCATGTAAGGCAATGTAATGTATTTTTTATTTAATGCCATGTCAGCAACAAAGGCTATTTTCATGGCAAAAAACATTTCAATAATAAATAAACAACTAAAAATCAACAAACAAATGAACATAAACTAAATACGATTTTAGCACTAATAAATGATAAAAAATTAAAAGCTTTTCTTGGTGTCACTTTGCTAAAAATGGTGACGTGGTGGCACAGTAGGTAGTGCTGTTGCCTCACAGCAAGAAGGTTGCTGGTTCGAGCCTGTGTGTGAATGAGTGTGTATGAGTGTGTCCCAGAGATGGGTTGCAGCTGGAAGGGCATCCGCTGCGTAAAACGAATGCTGGATAAGTTGGCGGTTCATTCTGCTGTGGCAACTCCAGATTAATAAAGGGACTAAGCTGAAAAGAAATTAAATGAATGAACTTTGCTAAAAATGTTAAGAGATTTTCATTTCATAAAAAGTCTTCTGGAATCATTAAAAGCAGGACAGCCCAGTTAAATGTGCATTACTGCAAGAGGAATTTCCCTGCAATGTCTTTAAAATATGAACATTTATTTTACCCCAGTGTTTTCAATGGAGTTTCTGCGCTAGCCTGCTGACCCTGCATTTATGCAGTCACGGTCTAATTTTAAGCTTGAACAACTAAATGAATGCTCAATGCTACTTAACTGATTGTATTGTAATTATATTACAACATCGATGCTGTAAAATGAATTGAAAGTAGTCACTTTAAGCTTTCACTAGAAGTTCATCATTGTCTGAAAAACACTAGCTGTGCTTAAAGCCCATTAGAATTAACTAGACGTTTGACTTACAGCTCCTTTGGGAGGTGGGTAGTTGAAAGCTGTGGGCATGGGCATTGGCATTGGCATGGGCATAGGCATCCCCATGGCAGGGGCAGTGAAGCCTCCTCCTCCTCCACCACCTCCACCAGCTCCAGGCTTCTTGAAGTCGCTGTCCACATCAATCAGATCAGCCTCTTCACCAGGACACACCTCCGGCTGTGAACATGAGGGAAGTTTCAAACCTATGCTGTGCTGGTAGAGACGACAGTGTTACAAAGAAAAAGGAAATGGGTTCTTACCCGAACCATGGCATCTGGTTCATAGGGAACATTGTAGTTTTTGGCGATCTCAATGAGGTAACGTTCCACCAAAATCTTGGGAGGAGCCTCCACGCTCAGCTTGTGCATAAGCTACAGAAACATGAGATTAATGATGTGATATTACTGCAGCGAGCATCTATGATACCATGAATATGGATCGGCTCCTGCATTCATTTTTCCACCAGAAATTATTCAGTGGTGAACTACAGGAGCATGTGCACAGGGGTATAGCATTTCTTCACAAAGAGACATGTAAATCAATAGCCTGTCATGTGTACAGCTTTTAAAGACATTTTCATGGATCATGTTAATGTAGTTTAAGTCAACAATATTGTTTTCTGTACGCAAAACTTTTACAAAAACACTAAGGTAAACATTAGTTATTGTGCACTGTCATTTAAACTGAACCTTTCACTTACAGCTAGGTCCAAACAGATTCTGCACCCACAGAAAACTGAGCTTTCTGGAGATTTTTGAGCTGATATATTTAATTCATTTATGCAAATGTGTGTAAATATACAGTTGAAGTCAGAATTATTAGCCCCCCTTTAATTTTTTTTTTCTGTTTTAAATATTTCTCAAATTATGTTTAACAGAGCAAAGAAATTTCCACAGTATGTCAGATAATATTTTTTCTTCTGGAGAAAGTCTTATAGTTTTATTTCATCTAGAATAAAAATAATTTTAACTATTTTAAGGTCAAAATTATTACCCCCTTTAAGCTATATATATATTTTTCCGATAGTCTACACAACAAACCATTGTTATACAATAACTTGCCTTAGTACCCTAACCTGCCTAGTTAACCTTATTAACATGGTTAAGCCTTTAAATGTCACTTTAAGCTGTATAGAAGTGTCTTGAAAAATATCTAGTCAAATATTATTTACTGTCATCATGGCAAAGATAAACAAATCAGTTATTAGAAATGAGTTATTAAAACTATTATGATTAGAAATGCGTCTAAGAAATCTTCTCTCATTAAACAGAAATTGGGGGAAACAAGAGGGCGAATAATTTAGGGGGGCTAATAATTCTGACTTCAACTGGATATTTATTCAGTTTTGAGTAAAATTATTTAATAATATGCAAATGTTTTTATGATATTTATGCACAATACAATTTGTCAAGTAATATTTTCTATCTTTTTGTGGTCGTATTATATAATAAAAACCTATTCCATAACTTTTTTCCACATAATAACAACTGTTTTTTCACTTTTCATTCATTCATTTTAGTTCAGCTTACAGTCATCAGCTTACATTTATCAGGCGTATTTATCTAGCATATTTTATGCAGCGCATGCCCTTTCAGCCGCAACCCAGTACCAAGAAACACTCAAACACTCTCTCATTCTCACACATATACTCATACACTAAAGCCAATTTAGTTCATCCAATTCACCTACTGTATAGCGCATGTGTTTGGACTGTGAGGAAAACCGGAGCACCTGGAGGAAACCCATGCAAACACAGGAAGAACATGCAAACTCCACACAAAGAAGGCAACTGGCCCTGCCAGGACTCAAACCAGCAACCGTCTTGCTATGAGGCAACAGTGCTAACCACTGAGCCACCGTGCTGCCCTGATTTTTCACTTTGATTTATGATAAATAACTTTAAATGCTTCTTGGAGAAATATTTTCAATAACGTCCATCAAAGTGCTCTCAGTATACAAAATGCTTGTTTAGTAGTTTTTAAAATTCCACATTCTAACAAAATCTATTTCATGGTGAGAGAAGAATGTTGAAGTTAAATGGTTTCAGATTGGTGGGATGAATTAAATCATTCCTCAGAAAGTCGCAGATTTTTCTTTTTTTAACAAAACTCTGTACAGAAATTGGAAAAACACATGCAGATTACTCAAAGAGGCGATGATAACGGCCTAATAAAATTATAAAACAATTATTATAACATTTTCACAAACACACAACACTATTAGGTCATTTCTTCCCCACCTCAAAACAAACAATTCATCATACCCTGTCATTAACTGTTCCAATCTGGTTTGTCCTACACAGCTTTCCATACTCTTTGCTGTATTTGGCACAGAGCTGGTCTGAAACCTGTGAAAGGGAAAAACAAATAAAAATTCATAACCACATTACAGCCTAAGAAACAAATTTAAACCAGACACAAAGTATACCCACAATCTTCAATTCTGCTACTTCTGATTGTAGGCGAGGAGCAGCCCAGATGAGTGTGGACACTGCCTCCTGTAGACCCGGGTCCAGTTCTCTGAGGACAGAATGCTCATATTAATATAAGAGAGCATAAAGACAATTTCTTAAATGACTTGGGATGCATCAAATGGAAATTTTGACCAATGTGATAACTCTGATCTGGAATTCTCTTTTTGATCTGGAAGCTGATAACAGATATTCAGGCTGATATCACAAATCCTGATACATTTTTTGAGTTCAGGTTCCTAATTAAAAGAACACTAAATATAGTACTCAAATAAGACAAAAACAAGCTCCCTTTACAAGTTCCTTAAAATTAAAGAGTTGAGTTTTACCATTTTTAAGTTCACGCAGCAGATTTTCCGGTCTGTCGGGAGCACTTTTAGCTTAGCTTAGATCATTTGATCATTGAATCAGATTAGACCATTAGCATCTCGCTCAAAAATGAGTTCTGATCATTTTCCTATTTAAAGCTGGAATGTTCTGTAGTTACACTGTATACTAAGACAGACAAAAAAATTAAAGGTTACTATTATCTAGGTCGATTTGGCTAGGAACTATACTCTCAATCTGGCACGATAATAATTAAACTTTAATGCCATACCATAGCTGCAGCAGGCACAATGATATTACTCAGTGCTGTTAACTAGCTAAATACTATTTTCTGGTGCTGCATAATATCATTGCGCCAGCTGCAGCCATGATACGCAGCAGTACAGCAGCAAAGTTCCTTGATTATTACACCAGAATGACAGTTTAGTTCCTAGCCATATCAGCCTTGAAAAAAGCTACTTGTCATTTTACGTCAGTCTTAGAACACAATATAACTACAGAAGAGTCAAGCTTCAAACAGAAAAAATATTGAAAAAAAAAAACACTTTTTTTTAAATTATTTTGGGTGAGATGCTACTGGTTTAATCTGATTTTGCTAAGCTAAAAGTGCTCCGCCAGAGGATAGGCTAAATATATTTAAAAATGGTAAAACTCAACTGATTTATTGGAAAATGACCATATTTTCAAAAAAGTGGGGTGTTCCTTTAGCACAAGGGTGCCGCAGCTCTGCACAGTTTAGTTCCAACTAATTAAACGCACCTGACTGTATTAAATGAGTACTTCAGACTTGTTTGAAACCTACAGATAAGTGTTGAAGTAGAGCTGGAACTAAAGTGTGTAGGGCTGTGGCTAGGGTTACAACTTTTAAAACAAAAAATAAGGGACGCATACTGCAGCGGAGGCCACATCCCCAATCACAGGCCCAATAGCATGTCAATGGTCAGAACCGGATTAACCAATGGGGATAATGGGCACAGGCCCAGGGGCCCCGTCCGCACTTGGGGCCCCTGCGAAGGGGGGAAAATGCAGATTTTGGAGTGTTTATTTAGGCTAAGTGCAAATAGCGCACCTCGTTGGAATAAACTAGCGATTCACGCCCATCACCATTTGATTGACAGAGACAACAATTAAAGAGCACATCAGCGTGAGTGGCGTATCACTTAAGGCGCATGGCAACATCTTTGATGCGATTGATCGTGAACCTGGTTCGAATCCAGCGTCTGATGAACATGTTCTTTTTTTTTTTCTCCCACTACATATTAGATTTCGCCTACTCTTCATCACGAGGAAGACAAGTAGGAATCATTAATAAGTGTGTGTATTATGGAGGACTCAGTATCATAGAACTGGATTGGAGAGGTGTTACATCCAAATCATCTGCATTATACGTTTGTAGAAGTTATACATTAAAAATACCCTTAAATATCAATTTTTAGTAGTGCTTCAGTGAACTGGAACAAGTATATTAAAATCCATTCATTTTCACTAGTTGTATTAGAATTGTTTTTAAAGTGTTCTTTGAATGCTGTAAAAATAAGTAAAATCTTTGTAGACTAGAAATATATGTACTGTATATCATTTATTTTAAAAATGCGGGCAATACGTTATAGATTAATGTTATTTAACAAATATTATATTAATCTTATTTTTTAATTCAACTATAGGGGTGCGGCTAGGTAAGGGGCCAACAAGACATTGTGTCCAGGAGCCTCTGAATTCTTGATCCAAGCCTGTCCGGAGTGGTAAATCGCAACTTAAGATATGTTTTTAGGAAAGTATGAACACTTGGACAAACATTTTTATTGAAATCTGTGTAAACAGAAGCAGTCAGTCTTTTTCTTTTACAACTCTGCAGCACTGATATAGCTGATGTTATGTTTAATAGTGTGGTACACCTGCGTTAACTCAGCTGCTGTAACCTAGAGGAGAGGAGAACATATCAATAAACCTAATTTTAAAGGGTGAAATTGATAACAGATTTTGGCTAAAATATTTGTCATTATTTGCAGTAACACCTATCCAAACGTGGAAACAGCACATAGGCCTACATAAACGAGCTAGAAACATTAAAGTTTTCAAATAGCATATTTCTAATTTAATATGTAAAGTTGTAATTTACTAGTTTATTTTTTTTACATGGGCATTATGTTGTTTATTAATGCATTAAATGTAATATTTCATGTAATAAACTAATGCTTATGTGCCTGATTAACCTTAACAAACAAATCATAATATTGCATTGGAATGTGATCCACTTTCATTGTATTATTTACAGAATTTTTACAAATTACAATTTTTTGACCCAGTGTGTGAAAACCAGGCCAAATCTAATTATGAGATAAAGTTTGATTGTAGCCATTCATTTCACTGTGATTTCAGCTGTTGACATGGTTTTACTCAGTTACTATTAAATACTGTACATGTATTTTTATTATTTTCACAGACTGTTCGTTATTTCATGTAGAAAACAGTAAATTACAAAAAATAAATAAAATGACTCCAGCTGGATATTCACAGACTGGGTCACTATCATTACCATGTCTGCTTCGGGAGAGACTTGGGGTACGAAGAACTGTCTGTGCTTTGATTTTTGTGAGCTCTGTTATTGAGGGAATGCTGCTCTCCGGAGGCATGTTGTCGCACAACAGACCCACATGAGCCACAGAGAATGCTCTACGACAAATCGTGCAGTTGGCTTGATAACAATTTCTAACACTCTGCAGCCAGGTATCTGTTTCCTCCCACTCTCTGTGGTTCTTTTGCAGTCGCTTGCATTTAAACTTTCAGACGTGGGGGGGTTACCTGGAGAAGCATCTGCCTTTACACTCTGTCAAGACTTGACAGACTCTGCTTAAAAGACCCGCCCTCCTCACTGGAAAAAGACCAATCAAACTAACGATGACATCAAGTATTACCCAATCAAAAGTAGGAAATGAGGTATCTTCATAAAATGCATGTGGGTTGATTTGCATGAAAAGCTACTTTAAAAAAATTATTTTAAAAATATGAGACAAAACCCGTTCTGTATTGATTCAAAACGGGACGCGCAATTACATTCTCAAATACAGGACGATTCCGTATTTTAAGGGACGGGGGGGGCACCCTAGCTGTGGCTCTCCAGGAACAGAAATTGACATATCAACTGCAAGAAAACATCAAGTTCTTTTTTTTTTTTTTTCAAAATCGCACCCCGTTTAGTCAGGGTGAAAAAAAAATCTTACACTGCTTGTTTTATAAACTCATCTAAGCTGCACATCTGCAGCATCATGTTTGAAGGCAACAATCAAAACCTTCAAGAACAGCAGGATCCATCTAAATTCGATAAATAATCCATAATATATCTACTAATAATATATTTTTGGGCCAGTATTGAAAACTTGAACAGGGTTTCTGCAGGTTTCAATTAAAAGTTAAATTTAAGACTTTAAGACATTTTTAAGACCATTATGACTGAACTTTTAGACTCATAAAGCACTAAAGCCCAAGGAATTTTTTTAATGGCCCAGACAGAAAAGATTTTTATTTGCCCTATCAAAAAATGTTTTATTATTTTATAATTTTTATTATTATTTTAATACATTTAATAATACATAAATAGTTAAAAAAAATAAATATTTTAGATTCTGAATATTTTAAATATTGTGTAAAAAAAAACAGCAAGCTACACTTTTTTTCCAACATAAACTTTCTTTAAAATAAAAAAATAAAAGTTTTAAAAACTATAATAACTAAATCTACATGGAGAACTTTAAAAAAATGTTATTTTAAGGAAATAATTAAAACATTGTGATAAATAGAGCTAAAAATTACTTTAAATAAAAATGTTTAAAGTTTTACTGAGATGGATTGTTGATGACTGTATGAGTTTTAGCCATATTGGGCAGCAATTTATGAACAAAGGAAAATTAAGACCTGTTTAACAAAGAATTAAGACCTACAACACAATATTTCAGTAAATTTAAGACTTTTTAAGGCTTTATGACTTTTTAAGCTTTTTAAGACCCTGCAGAAACCCTGTTTAAAATAAAGAATTTATCCGCTAATACCAATATGGTCTCTACTAGGCATCATCAAAATGAACATTAAAAGTGTTACTCACTTCATGGACTGTATGAGGCCAAAGCGGGTGAGCAGCAGATCACAGTATAACTCTAGGATCTCCATTGCCTCGACCAAATAATCCTCTCTGATGATGTGCTCGACTCGGATCCTCGCACGCTCATCTTTGCCTGCTGACAAGTAGTCTGCAATTTCCTTGCGAGCCTTCTGGGCCAACTCGGCTAAATTCAGATCAAATTCATTCAATTACTCACTTTCACTTTTTTTTTTTTTTTTTTTTTTTAAATATGTGAACAACCAAAACTTACTTTTCTTCTTCTCCAGGAGTTTAAGACGGTTTATGACCAGCCTGAGATTGACACGAAGTCTCTCAGATTTGAACCCTCCACCGAGCATGATGGAGCTCTGTTCATGAATAAAAAGAGTCAGATATCAGGTTTTAAAAAAATGTCAGAGATTCAAACTGAAGTTCAAAATTGGTTTATTTAATAATAACATGCCAGCAGGGGCGAATTTAACCAACAAGCAAGGTAAGCTGCCGCTTAGGGCATCAGGAAATCTGAGGGCCCCCAAAAACATACCAAGAAGTATAAATGATACCCATAAATTAACTATAACATTGTTTTCCATCATACTTTGTACGGCGAGGGTCCCCCACCTTCAATCATGGACTAGTCCGGCAGTCAAATCAGTAAAAGATTTAGTTTTTAAAACGAAATTATTTATTTATTATTTTTAGTTTTTCAAAAGTTTTACAAGGTGCTTTACATGTTATTATTTAGTATTAAGAAAAAGTGTACAAAAGGTGCATTTTAGAACTTTTGGGCCACATGGCTGAAATTGCTTAGGGCTCCAAAATCATTAAATCCGCCCCTGCATGGGAGACTTATGGATGTTGTAGATTTGTGTTGGAGATACACCACCTGCTTGGTGAGTGACGTCACTCCTACATCTATACAACACTATTATGGGACACCTGATTCATAATAGTTACACCCAACAAAGAGGGACAAACTAAATACTGTATAAATTCTAAAAAATAGTTTCTAATGTCGCCTAGAGGAAATTAGCAGTGCAATAATACCTGATCCATATACACTGGTTCTGTACTGAATGACTCATATATCATGGTATTTATATACAGTACTCCCAAATTCTAATGTCTTATTTGTTCATTCGACCTCCTTGCTGACTGATGCTGACTGACAAAACCCAACACAACCGAGCGCTAACGTTACAGCAGCTGACAAACACTCATTTGGTGTTATTTAGATGTATTTGATTGACGAATCTCTACTAGACTAAACAATAATTAAACCCGTTTTGGAGTTTTCTGATTGTTCAAACCAGGAAGAGACTCGACTAGCGGCTAAAGGAGCTAATTCTCGAAAGTAAACAACCCACAGACAACAAGTAACCCTATTCATCAAAAGTTCGTGAATACCTAACAGTATAAAACGCATAAGAAATGTCATATTTACATGTGAGTTCCTCTTCAGATGTTGGCGAACGGTCGGTTTCGATCTGGATGGTCGGGCGACTTCTCACTTAGCATCTACTTCCGCGTTGGATGTGACTTCATTCGTGACGCTCCACGTCACATGATGACCGGTGGATGAAGGGAAACCCCCGTCACTCGGGTGGGCAAATCACATGTCTTCGGTGACGTGATGTTTATTATATTTGGGTAGACGATCAGGTTAACGAAAAACACCTCCGCCAGTCACTACTCCGAAAATAGTTTTCGTCAAAATAAATGCTAAGACGGTTGTACTAAAACTAAAAATGAATACTGTACATTATAAATATGAAGTTAGTGACGTTACGTAAGCTAAATAGATTAAAAAAATAACTTTTATATGGATATTTTTCTATAGACATAAAATGTCATGATTTTACTTCAGGTCTTGTTTTAACGTATCACGAGTACGCAGAGCTGTGAGTACGCCAGCCTTGTGAAGGGTGGTTCTTTATTTCTCAAAAAGTGGACCTCTTGCAGTTAAACACTTCATTTTTTAATTAATTATGAGGTTTAAATGCAGCATTTAGTGACATTTTAAGCACTATTTTTAGCTGGATTAGCTTGTCGGGCGGTCATCATAACTACACTTTTTTTCTGTATTAAAATATTTCCTAAAATTTAGAATAAAGAAATATGGAAAAAAAGCTTATTTTTAAAATACAAATTTGTTACATATATTATTAGGAGAAAAAGTTTAATCTGCTGAAGTTTTAAAAGAAAAAAAAACGTAAATAACAAACTGAGCAGCACATTCTTTCCTCAGTCAGAATTTGCCCGTTTTAATATTGAGCAATTAAACAATAATTATACTACTACTACTATTAACAATAATAATAATGATGATGATGATGTAGAGCTTGACAATTTTTCTAGCCTCTCTTGTTAAAAAAGTACATTTGAAAATATATGGATAACAACAGTAGCCAAATTAGTATTAAAATTAACTTTAATATGGGCTACTTTTGGTGCTTCACTTTTTTATTGGTCTTTTTTTTTTCTTTCAAGAATAAGGTCCAAGATATAGAACAAAGGTTCCTTGTAAAATGTTTTTTCTATTTAACAACAATAGTGTAGGTCAGTAGTGAAAGATGACTTGCGTCAGACTGTGTCTTTAATGGGTTATTTTTACAATTTATGATGGCTTAGCAGTCAAAATAAGACAATTGACCTAATGTATGGGACAAACTCTGGACCTTTGTCAGTGGGGATGGGTGTGTCTTTCGAACCACCCGAACACCCCCCTAGCTACTAGATGCGTCTGTATTGAGACTATTTTACTGAGCCATGCTGTGGAGTAGCACAGTACCTGCCTGAGTCGTCATATATCCATAAACAGAGAAGAAGTAGCTCCGGCAACAATGTTCTTCCGCAAAAAGCATGCAGTTTTATTGATTAACCGCTAGAGCGCATAAACCCATGATACACACTTTTACTGCTGTTTCAAGATGACCACACACACACACCAACATTATAAAAAACACTTTATGAGTTATTAATGACAGAAATAATGAATTATAGCACACCTTAAAGACATTTAAAACGTTTAATTTATTTATTTGAAATTGTTTCTGTTTTGTAAGTCCTCAGCATGTCTTTCATTCCCTTCCATCAATTCTCCATTATTAGTTCTGTGTTTCTGAGAGTCAATATCAGCGCCTGGAGCCTGGGAAACACTGGTTGGATATGGTTGGACTTCGTTTTAAATATTTTTCACACAATGTAGCAGCATTTTACCTGACAACATTTGGCTTTAAAAAACAAAACCATGATGGTCTATATGAAACACCCACGAAATAAATTGTCATACATATACACAAGAATCATTTAAAGGGCACGTATGATGAAAATCATCCTTTGTAAGCGGTTTGGACAAAACTGTGTGTAGGTATAGTGTGTTCACTGTCATACTGGAGTGATAGAAACACAATAAGTCTCTTTTTTTTATTTCCTGACATTAAAATAGGATCCAAATCCCTCCCATTTTGAGGCCTACTTCAACGTGACATAGGAGTGCAGTTTCTCCACCCACCAAATTGATTGACAACCACATACTAACATGTCTCCATAGTAATGTGTTTAATCATATCAACAAGACAGGACTTGCGCAAAGCAACTGGGATAAAAAGATCTGTTGAGCTCACTGTGGTCATCAACCATCATCAAATGTGATGAAGAGTTTTACAAGTTTAAAACGTTTTTAAAACGGTGCATGTTTGTAATGAATTACAGTGATTTTACTGTCTTCATCACCACAGCCGCATGTCAGTACAATTATAAAAGACGCTTCAATCCAGGTTTGTGGACATTAAATAAGGTTTATGAAGTATGTTATCATAACATATCCATACAGCAGTGGATATTAATGTGTGTCCTTTCACATTTGCGTGCAAAAACAGTGCAAAGTTAAATGCATGCGCTGTGTATGTGTGCGTGAACTTCGTAATGGCATTGTGACTCATCGTTGCAGAAAGGCTTGAATTAACTCCACAACAAATACATTAAATAATCATTGGAAAAGTTCTTGCTGTAGTATTTCTCACAAACGTTATGTGAGATCTGCTTCCTTCATGTCTGTCACTGTGCTGTTTATCTGACGCAGCTGAATTGGAGATTGAGGCATACTCTGGAACGGTGGGCTGGAAGAACAAGCATTAAAGGCACACTACATTGTGTTTAGAGCTCTAAGAAATAATCCGGTCTAAGAAATAATCCGATGGTGTTTTGAGCTGAAACTTTACAGCTATATTCTGGAGACACAAAAGACTTATCTTAAATCTTAAAAAAGGGTTAAAATAAGTGCTATTTAATGGCATAGTTAATGTTCAAAGATCACAGTAAAGTCTCAATATAATAATTAACTGTATAATATGCTTTTTATGTACATAGCTTTTGAATATGAAATATGATTTGGATACCAAAACGCCTCTATGACCCATTACTCTGGCTTGAACATCAAAAATAAAACAAGAACTACTTTAGCTTGGTAAACAGTAAACAATTTATTTCCATTTCAAATATGTAACAAATGAGAAAGACAAAACAGTTCCCTTGCTTTGCCAGCTTTTGTTCTAGACACATATAGAAAAAACAACAACAACAACTTGACATTGATATGAAACAGTAGAAAGACAGGAATGTGATGAGACAAAACTCCACACAAGGAGCAAATGAGATGATGGACCATTCCACAGAAGAAAAAAAAAACCTTCACATTCCAACATTATAAGAGTCGAGTTTCCCTGTGGATTCTGACGTCATTGAGTGCTGCTCATTCCATTCTGAGGAAATAAATCTCTGATAGCAAATGGACGGTCAGCATCCTTCAGTGAACCACCAGTCCATGAGGTCAAGTGAGTACACCACTTTCTTTTGTAAATATGCTCATTTTAAAGTTAAACAGTTGAATTTTAGCACATTTGAATCCTTTCAGCTGATCTGCGGTTGTAGTGGGAGCACTTTTAGCTTAGCTTAGCATAAATCATTGAATCAGATTAGACCATTTGCATCTTGCTTTGATGATTTTCTTATTTAAAGTTTGACTATTCTGTAGTTACATCATGTACTAAGACTGACAGAAAATAAAAAGTTGCAATTTTCTAGGTCAATATGACTAAGAACTATACTCTGGCGCAATAATCAAGGAACTTTTCTGCTGTACCATGGCTGCAGCGGGCGTATTAATATTACACAGCACTGTTACCAAGTAGAGGAGTACTTTCAGACACTAATATCAATGCGTCTGCTGCAGCCACGGTGCATCAGTATGGTTCCTTGATTATTACACAAGAATAAGAGAGTATAGTTCCTAGCCATATAAGCCAATCAGCTCATTTTCTCTCAGTTTTAGTACACAATGTAACTACAGAATAGTCAAGCTTTAAAATAGTTAAATTATCAAAACCCTTGAGCAAGATGCTAATCCGTTTCAAATATTTATGCTAAGCTAAGCTAAAAGTGCTCCCGCCAGACCTGGAACTCAAATATACTTATAAAATGAGCCAGTTTCCAAAAATAAAAGTGGAGTGTTCCTTAAATCAAGTCTTCATGTGGGAAAAACTGCTGCTTCTGCTTTGGTCACAAGACTTGGCTAATGAGTTGCATGAGATGCAGCCGCTAAGTGGACAGGCGATGGCTCTCAGGTGACTGTCAGCGGCTACAACGCTAAAGCATTCAGCAATCAGATAGAGACTGAGCATAGTCTCCCAGCAACATCTTTGCTTCCCGTTGACTACAGGATACACGTCACTACCAGTTTTAAAGCATCAATACCACATATTCCCTGGGAAAAGATGGAGTGACCAAATTGGCCATGTAGTGAGATGATCATATCCAAAAAAAAAAATGCTATGACGAGTCCTCTTGTGTGTCTGGAGCAGCACCATTGCTGGAGAGTAGAGGAGCTTGTGTTGAGCTGGAGATCTTGTATGGGAGTGTGTCTTTACTGAGCATCTTCTTGGTGGCGGAGACGAGGCGTGAGTAGTTATCACGGTTGTACTCAGGACCGTTGGGCTCCGTGCGGAGTAATGGAGGATTGTCTCGGCTGATGCGGGACAGGAACAGAGGCGGACGGCGCTGCCGCTCTCCGTCTTTCAGAGAGTCAGGCAGATGTTTGTGTTTGCTCTCGGGTAGCAGCATGATGCACAGGACGGACAGGACAGCGAAGGACGCGAAGATGACATGATGCAGGAAATATCCACCGTTATTCTGCAGCTCCATTAGGGAGGACGCAGCCATTCCTACACAGCCTGCGGACATGATCAGACCCAGTGTACCACCACTGAAGGGGAAAACACAGCAGTGAGCTCAATACATGTGGAGAAATGTACAGCTGAAGTCAGAATTATTAGCCCTCCTGTAGATTTTTCCCCAATTTCTGTTTAAAATGTTTTCAACACATCTCGAAACATAATAGTTCTAATAACCGATTTCTTTTATCTTTGCCATGATGGCAGTACATAATATTTGATTAGATATTTTTCAAGATACAAGTATTCAGCTTAAAGTGACATTTAAAGGCTTAATTAGGTTAATTAGGCAAGTTAGGGTAATTAGGCAAATCATTGGATAATGATTTATTATCATTAGGTTTGTTCTGTAGACTATTGAAAAATATTGCTTAAGAGGGTTAATAATAGTGACCTTAAGCTGGTTTAAAACCAGTAAGACTTTCTCCAGAAGAAAAAATATTATAGGAAATACTGTGAAAAATTCCTTGCTCTGTTAAGGCTGGTTTATACTTCTGCGTCAAGTGACCAGTGTGACCCACAGCACCCCCCTTGCAGGTAGCTGTGCATTTATACTTCTGCGTGCTGTTTGTGTTGCTCTGCAATAACACTTCCGAAACGCTAGCTGGCAGTAGGTTTTTCGTACAAGCTGGCTGTATCCAGTTTGCTCGCAGGTAATTATTTTTTTCTGAATCCAACCTTAAATGTACAAGTAGCTAAAAATCGCTCATTCAGAGGCGGGAACTGGCGTTGTACCGGGAGGCGAACCCATGCTGTAAAATGCACCCCCTCTGAAATGTACATCTATTAACTGAAATTGTTTTTTTTTTTAATTATTGAATAATAGAGTTAGTACACTAATAAGAGTGACTGAGGTGAGTTTCATGAATGGAAGCCTTTCCTTACAGAAGATAAATAAATAATAAATAAATAAACTAACTTTGACTTTAAATACAATTCTGATGAGATTAAGTAAATTGTTTAAAGTCCCCATGGACCGGAAGCTGAGATCGTTATTCTTTTCGTATTGTGATGCAGTTCCTAGAGAAACAGAATATTAAATGAGAAAACATTGGCCATGGCTTGTTTTTTCTAACGCAGGCTGAATGGACATAGTAAAGTAGGTAAGATTGAGAAAGGAAAGAAGTAGGAAAGATTCAGAGAGATCGGGAAAGGAGTTTAGAATAGTTACTACAATCTAACAGACTCCTCCTGCTTACCATTTCTGTTTGTTGTCAAAACTGACAGCTGGAGGGTGTGGTTAAATATGTTAGCCACGCCCATTATGTCAAAATCATGTAATCTGATAAATTAACTGAAAACAAACAGGAAGTGCATTTTCAGATTTCAGTTTAAGATTAGAAGGGCAAACAATTTTATGTTAATGAACGTGTATGTTGTGTTATGTTTAATTACATGCACAGATGAATCGTTCACCACAAAACTGGCAAGCTGAGCTCACAAAATTATATGGTTAGTTTTGATTTCTTGAAGACTTTAATGTGTGGTTTTGTTTAAAACAGCAACAACAATTTTATCTGTTCCACGTAGCCTAAATATCTGTTTAAAACTCACCAAAAAGCCTAATTTTAGGCTACATTACAGTCAATATTATTATTTTACATTTTAAAATGAGTTTCACTTCTTGTCCTTGCTTAATTGATTAAAGCGTAAAATGATTATTATTTTGATGAATTATGCTGCCTTTGATTTTTTTTTTTATTGTAGATGGAGAATATTAATGAAAGTCTATGGGGGGGTGCATTTTGTGGCAGGGGTGCATTTCTCAGCACAACACCGCTAAAATTTAATCACAAGGTAAACACAAAACAAAAATTTCCACCTGGAGCTCTTTCACAGGACTCAACACTTGTAGTTAAATTTTTTTAAAGAGGTGTGCATCAGCATTGGAGTCAGCCATGGCGAGGGCTTTGCGACGATGTGAAGGCTGCGCCGGAATATGCATTTGCTTTATGCAGAGTATAAATCAGCCTTTAATCAACATTTAGGAAATAATCAAAAATTTAAAAAAAAAAAAAAAAAAAAAAAAAAAATATATATATATATATATATATATATATATATATATATATATATATATATATATATATATATATATATATATATATATATATATATATATATATATATATATATATATATATATATATATATATATATATATGTGTATGTATGTATGTATGTATGTATATTTATATACACACACACAAAAGCTGGGCTGGTACCTTAAAATGGTACAAATTTATTTGTAAAAAGTCCACATTACTTAATGTTCTCTTTGATCCCCTTGGGGAGAGAACATCTCGTGACTTTGTACTTTAATTACAGAGTGTAGATTACACAACAGTTTTATTTATATATTTTTATAAATTAATATAATTTTTTACTGTTTTATTATTTTCCTTAGTGTTCTATTAGTTATCTATAGTAAGAAAATATCAGCATTCGGTACATACTTTCAGTATTACCTTTGATTGAACATACCCGATCTAATCCTGCTGATATGAAATAAGCCTGCTCCTGAACTTTCAGATGAGTTTTGAAGAATGAAACGATCCTGGATAATGTCAATAGTCAAACAGTCAATAACCAAATCCAGCTAATTGAGTATTCCACGTACGAAGAACGGACCCCTGAAGATACATTTCTAAAAACATCCACGCAAGTGATTGGAGTATAAAAATCTCGTCTCAAGAATTTAGAATAATTATGATTGTTTTATTTTAAATTAAAAAATGTTGGTCTCACTTTACGATAAGATTTCGATACAGGATTTTCTTTACAATAAAATAAATAAAAATAAATGTATCAATTTTAATCGCTTAAAAGACTTTTAACTCCTGTTAAAAAAACATTTCTCTCTATTTACTCACAATCAAGTGGTTCTCAAACTTTACAAGTTACCTTTTTTGTTGAACACAAAAGTAGATAGTCTGTAAAATGCTAGAAACCGGTAACCATTGACATCCATAGTAAAAAAAAAAAAACACCATGGAAGTTTTTTTCTCTAAATATCTTCTTTTGTGTTCAACAGAAAAAAGAAACTTGATGACAGAAGTTTTGGCTGAACATTCCTTTTCACAAAGATGAATAAATACTGTAATAAACGTATCATTCATGTTAGTAAGAACATTCATTAACATTAAATAATGGAACATTATTGTAAAGTGCTGTCAAAAAATGTAAATCTACATTATTGGTTTAATGTTTTAATATTTTTTTCACATTTGTTCCAGTTATATCAAAGCTGCATTTTCAGCATCTATTATTCAGTGTCACATGATCCTTGTGCTGCTACATGCTGCTCAGTTATAAATTATGACTGGTGCTCGATTACTTATAAAAATTATTATCAAATGTCAACGGGGTTGCTTCTTAATATTTTTTTGTGCAAATCATGACTGAAAAACTCTTCATAAAAATTGAATTTAATTTATTTTGGCTGATAATCTCAAAAATGTCAGATGCTGTGTGTAAGAGTAGATATATCAGTAGAGATTACCGGACAACGGTGGGCATGACTTCACTGCCGAAGAACATGCTGAGCATAGCCAAAGCCTGAGAGGAGAGGAGACCCACAACAGACAGAACTAGAACCAGCCCTCCATGCAGATCTGAAATAAGACAGTGGAGAAAAACAGTTCGTTTTGGGCTTCTGGATGAATGCTATCCAAATATATACAGAGGAGGAAATAAATTTTGAACACATCACCATTTTTCTCAGAAAGCATATTTCTAAAGGTGCTGTTGACTTAATTTCACCAGATGTGGATAAAAACCTAATCTAAAACTTATCTAATCCATCTTAAAGATGCCTGTCATGTGGAAAATGAAGTCACAAAGCTTTTCACAGAGATCTTGATGGTTCTGTGGCTCTCGGCTGTCAAATCTGATCTTTAATTTGTACTTTCTATTGAATTCAAGTCAAGTGATTGGCTGGGCCATTCCACAGCTTGATTTTCTTTCTCTGAAAGCATTTGAGAGTCTCCTTGGCTGTGTTTTAGATCATTGTCTTGCTGAAATGTCCACCCTGGTTTCATCATCATCCTGATAATGTAGATGTTGACCTGAAGCAGCGAATATTTATTTACAATGAGGAAGGGCAGAGGGTTGCTGAAGAACTACTGAGAGATTTCAGCTGCTGTCTGGGCTTTCACTGCTTCTCTACACCTCTCTTTCTTCATGTGTTTAATACTTTTTCCCTGCGTGTTTCATTTAATAAACATAACTTCATTTGTAAACTAATTTGTTTTCTTTTCTTGGCATATTTGGATTTCAAATGGTTGTTACCAACATCTGGTGAAAATTTCAAGTCAACAGCACCTTTAGAAATATGTATTCTGAGAAAAATAGTGACGTGTTGTATACTTATTTCCCACACTGTCACTGAATATGAAAGTAGCTGGAGCTGAGAGTAGCATGAAATAGAAATGGGATGAGTTTCATTCAGTACCTGGTTGTGTGAGCATCTGTAATAATGACAACAGCCTAAAAAGTAAAAAGTAGCCTAACTATATATGGTTTCTATAACAATTACTATGAAACAAAAGTAGTGCAAATGCACAAGAAACAAACGATACAACTTATTAACAAAAATACTGGGTTATACTTTAAACGAAGTACCAATGAAGTTCCCAGTATTAACTGATGACTGCTTGAACATGGATTTTTTGCTAAACAGATTCCCGAATTAGCATGGTTGAACTAGGTACCACTGGTCTTACACTGTGTGAGGGCCAGCAGCAGCAGTGAGGACAGGCCTGTGATGATGGCGGCCAGCAGTAACATCCCTCTGCGGCCGAAGCGGTCCACCGTTACACAGAGGAAAATACACGCCAGAGCTCCAGTCAACACACGCAGAAAATAGCTGAAGTAGAAGTGCGGGGAGTAGATGTGCAGGTTACGCGTGAAGCAGTATTGGATTCCTGTGCCTATGAAGCTGAGGGAAAAAAGCAAAACCAAATGGTTAGATTAATCTTTGTTGACATCTGTTTGTAAAAACACTTTTCATTGACAGTAATGTGGACCAATAATGCAATTATTTGTAATAGGATTTCTGCATGACATGAGCAATCCTCTTCATCCATGTGTAAATTTTCAATTTATGATTATTCACTAAGAGGAGTGATTATTTTTACTACTATTATTATTACCATATTTCAAAACACACTTTACAGAGCAAACACTGCACAATTCAAAGTGATGGGAAATAGTCCGAATAGTTACCGAGTACATTAGTAAAACTGTGTGAATAACACATGGCTTTAAACACACAAAAATATATATTTTGAAGAACGCTGAAAACCTGTAACCATTGACGTCCATAATATTTGTTTTCCCACTATGGAAGTCAATGGTTACAGGTTTCCAGCATTTTTCAAAATATCTTTTTTTGTGTTTAACAGAAGAAAAAACTCAAAAAAAAGTAAAGGGTGAGTAAATGAGGACAGAAATTGGGGGGGGGGGGGGGGGGGGGGGGGGGGGGGTGTGAAAAAAAGGAGGTTAGAAGCGTCCCTTTATGCCATTTTGATGACTGCTAATTGTGATTAAAATGTGCTAAAAATCTTGGTTTTCATGCAAATATGGTCACTGATTATGAATTCGATCATACGACTTTAATCAATTTATTTAATTTGCATGTGGTAAAGTTTAAATCAATATTAGCTGACAGGAGTGGCACCCGGTGTGGTTTTCTGCTGCTGTAGCCCATCTGCCTCAAGGTTGGACGAGTTGTGCATTCAGAGATGCTCTTCTGTATTCCTCTGTTGTAATAAGTGGTTATTTGAGTCACTGTCGCCTTGCTATCAGCTTTTATAATTAGTACATTCCTATGGATTTAATAGACAGATTTTTTTTTCTTGGACTACTGAGATTTAAAATCAAATCAATTCTGATTTCATATCCAAATGTCCACAGCCCTTTTTAATATCACAAAAATCTGACAGTTTCTATCTCGACTTACAGAGTGAAGCCCAGGATGAGGCAGTTCTTCCAGATCACTCTGGTGTGACGCAACTCGAAAACATGATGATACTCTGGCTGGACATCTTCAGGGAACACCTCATCGATTTCTACAGAAAAGAAGAGAATCAGATGATTAAGAAAATAAGAGAGATGGCTGAGTTGGTAGATTTCTGACACTGAGAGCACCTGACCAGCACATTCTGAGGAGGAACATGCTCAATTCCTTCAATTTAAACATCCTAAATGGCTCTATTCACTATCCATGATGTGCCCTGATTTGCTGCAATGTAATTCGGTGGGTGAGCTGGGAAATCACTATTGCGTGAAAAATCACAAGAAACAAAGAGCAGTCTTATTATCAGACCAACGGTATCCTCATGAGCTAGAATAGATGATCTCTTCATCCTGTTAAAAGTATAATCACACCATGACAGCTACTGGAGTGTCGCCTAATTTTCTACCTTCAGGCACTGCTGTCCTCAAAACCAAATTCACAGCTCTGAACATTATTGGTAATTCGCTGTGAAGTCCACAAACAAATGGACAAATTGAAGCAAGGGGGCCACAAGTGGATTATCAAAGGTTCTACACAAACTTTTATGTTCTCTTGAACATCGGTGCTAAATAAAGAATATGTGTTATGCAAGAAGAGAAGTGGTCATCAAGTGCAGCGACTGCAAGCCTACTCTATACAGTGTTTAAGATAATACACATCATTTAAAATCCATAACATTTTAATACCAATTAAACCTACAACAAATATACGTGTGAATATATAGTTAAGCCCAAAATTATTCATACATCTGGATATTTCTGACTTAAAGTTAATTTTATTTAAACCAGCAAGTTTTTTTGACCGGAAACGAAACAGGCTTCTCCCAAAAGATAAGATGATTTTCAAGAGGCATCATTGTGGACAAATTATTCTTAGCTTTTATTTACCTTTAAACAGAAAGTGGCATGCGCCATCTGTGGGAAAACCCAAAATTCTATACCATTCCATATAGTCTAAGCTGTTCTAAAGCAATATACACACATATATTACACATTTACATTTATATACAGATACATATATACATTTACATACATACATACATACATACATATATATACATATATACACACATATACATATATATATATATATATATATATATATATATATATATATATATATATATATATATATATATATATATATATATAAAACATATATATAAAACATTCAGAACATCACACGGTGTCATTTTTGGTGGAGAAAAGCAGACATTATCACTGTTTGACCTGGGTCAGTCCAGATCGTCGCCAATGTAGGTGATACACAGACACACACACAGAAGATTGAACATTCAGAAAACTAATGTTTGTTGTACAGTTTGTGGTTCACTTCTGTTATTTAATCCGATTAGATTCATATCAGAAGTGAACTGGACCAGAGTTCACATGAAACGTACACCAGACCACCTCTTTCAGGCGAATTCAGGTATGGTTCATGGCTGTGCACCCGAATTCAGAAGACAGCGTTCACACTAGCTAAACATCACAAACTCTGACATCAAATGCACCTGGGTTTGGACCAAAAGTGTGAAAGCACACTAAGACATTTAAAAACTTTTTATGGACTCGTGACCACCCTGCATAATATGACCCGATAATATTGTTTTTTTGTATATGGACTAGGGTTGGGTCGATAGACAATGCCATCATCCGTCGCCGATGGCCGATAGACATCACGATGCTGAGTCGGCATTGGAATCCCCCCCGCTCGTGAAAAATACACACCTTGGCCCCATTTACACTAATACGGCATTGCTTTAAAATGGCATTTTGGTATGAAAACGATCCACGTCCACACTGGCGTTTCACCTACCATTTCTGAAAAGTCCTCCTTACACACTATACTGCTGAAAACGCACATCACATGACCACACGCACACAGACACACACAATGTTATGTGCAACGTCTAAGCTCCAGGCAGTCAGCGGGTGCTTTGAGCACAAAACCGCAGAGAACAGTGCATGTCGGACAGTTTATCAAGGATGTACCGCTGGATCACGTCTCATTATAGTTGTTAAATGTGATATTTAATAACCTTGTCTCTATCTAACAACTCTTCAGTCTTTTTAATTTATCAGGTAATGTGTCACAGCGTCAGAACACTGCTTCAGTCTTTCACATTCACACTTGTACTTAGTAATTTTAGCGAAAACCTCAGATACTGTTGGTTGGTCAATAAAGACCATGCGGGTCGGTAGGTTACAAATAATTAATTCATTATGAATTAATGAATTATTCATAAATAATTAATTCACCGCCCACCTAGTGACATCGTCCATCGCAATGTTTCACATTAGACATCATGCAATGCCAAATTGGTCGACATCGCCCAACCCTAATATGGAGCTATCAAGCTTTTTTGTGTGTTAAAAAGGCATTTAATAGGCATCCAACAGTAGAAATTTTGCCCAAAAAATGACATTACAAAAATTTACCATTTGGGTTTAGTGAAAATCAAAGTCTAAAAATAGACTAGTCACCACATGGTCTATCTGATTTAGTCATTCAAGAAATCTCTGGATGTCTTTTAAACACACACACACAAAAAAAAAAGTACCAAACTACCAGTGAATAAGTTATTCTAAGGTTGGATGGCTGTCGAGTAGCTGATGTTCAGGAGGCAGATTCTTACCTGACAGCAGTGTTTCAGCAGGGTAGAGCTCATCACTAACACACATGCCATTCCGTGCAGAGAAAGATTGGAGACACTCCTTTGCTTGAGGAATCTGAGATGTGGCCAGGAGCCAACGAGGAGATTCTGGAAACACTGAAGCACAGCTGTTGCCAGACACACACACACACACACACACACACACACACACACACACTATTAGTGTGGCTTGCTCTACGATTTTAGTAATCTCGTGACCCTAATGCAAATATTGTGATAGCTGTTTTTGGTACAGGAACAATACACAATGTAATGTAAAGGCTAAAGGTCAGTTCACACCACTATTATCTTAAAACACTATCAACATAGTGATGAAAATCTTTATAAATTGAGAAAATGGTGTAAACCAGAGTCCAGTTAGAGTCACTATTACAACAATGATTATATTCTAAAAGGAATGACACCAATAAAATTGTTGTAACCACTTCCAGAGCTGAAAACACTGACATCCAATCAGATTTTACTTCATTCTGATCAGCATATACTTGTAACAGATAGAATGCTAGTGTCTATTGGTGTTGCTGATATAATTATCATTATAGTTATAGTAATTGGTGTGAAATGACCTTTAGATATGTCTTATGAATGAGGCTGCATAAAGTTCATTAAACCAAATATCTAATGAGCCAATCACACAGCAGCATCACAATGCACACAAGCATGTAGCCTATATGTGTCATCGTCAAGATGATCTGCTGAAGTTCAAAAGTATTAAAATGATGGAGAAAGGTGATTTTAAAAAGAGCAGACTGAACGTGGCGTGGTTATTGATTCCAGATGAGCCGATCCAAGCGTTTCATAAAGTGAGGATCTACTGGAAGATTCCATCACTGTAGGATTTATAAATAATGGATGGAAAAGGGAAAATACCTCGTACGCAATAGTTCAATGAAGCAAAAAATTGCTGGTGCTAGCTAACAGAAAGGCAATTATAACCCAAGTAACCACTTGCTAAAACCGTGGGGCTTCTTTGATTGAGCGATATGTTAAACCGTGAAACAGATGGGCAACAGCAGCAAGCTGAAAACAGCACAATTGCCACAATTTGCATAAGTTCACCAAAACTGGACAACAGCACATAAAAAAAAAAGGTTGTATGGGAACTGATTTCAATTTCTGCAGCAGGATTTCAGTTGTAGAGTCACAACTTTATGGAAATAACATGAAAACATGGCTCTTTCCTCCATTGCATTAAGGGGTGGTCCAGTGTGTATTTTAAGGCTTGGTTATGTTTATAAAATGCAACACAATGTGTACTTGTGCTTCACTTGTAGAAAATCTCGTTATTTTTTCATATATCTCACTTTGATTATATACAGCTACTCAGCTTACATGAAAAAGACTGTCATATTTCCTAGTTCCTCTTAAAGCCCACCCTCAAGAGGCTCTGATTGGTCAGCTAACATAATGTGCTGTGATTAGCAAATCGGATTCACGTCACCAGGAAAAGCATCACACCTCTACTAGCACGTGCTCTGCCTTTGCTGTGTAAACACAGTCAGTCAGAGTAGCTGTTGGCAGTACTGAAAAATGAAGAGGACACAGCTGAACCTGATGCCTGCTCTCTAAAATAAAATCTGACAAGTGTCTGTCACATATACTCAGGGTTTAATTATGTGTAAGTAATATGAAACATTCACATATCTATTACGAGTTTGTTATTTGAGATGTAGAATGCAGGGAAAGCAGCTGCATAGAGAGACACTTCAGCGCTGGTGAAGATTGTGGCAGCGTTTGCAGCGGCTTGACTGATAAATCTTAATTTGTGGTTAAATTGTTAATGATGCCAAACAGCATTTCCTGTTGTTTACATACTTGTTTACGTCCTTGTTACAACATACCATTAACGCTAGAAACTGTGCATGTAGTTGATCAATTTTAATCAATGCTTAATTTGTAAATTGTGTGTCGTGGACAAAAGTGAAGATGGCTGGGGAGTCATGGAAGAAAGTGAAGAGCTGTAGCGGTGATGCGTTTGAGGTGGGTGAAATCGGTAAAATGAGATGCCAGATCAGATTTCAGAGATTCCGGCACAAATTAAGCCCCATTTTTACCACTTAAAAACACTTACAGGTTATAGCTCACAATCCACAGCTTTTGCAATTATGGATGAAACTGCTCCTTCTTTGAGGAGTTTTAGCCGAATCCAGCACTGAACTGGGAGAGATTCTGGAAGTTTTCCTTTGTCAAATGCTAGAGCTATACCTTTATTAAAATTCTCTGGAACATGATTAAAATTAAGCTGTAAGCACTTCTCTCATTGTGTCGTGTCCTTTGGAAGCCCAAATACAGAAACAGAAGAAGCTCTGTGTAAATAGCAGTGTTTGGACGCCATTTTAGCTTTCTCTGCTATAACATTACAGCACCTCTGGCCACGCCCCTTTGCTGTGCAGGGTGTATGCCTGGTGAATGCACGTAACCTGAAATGTTTGTGATCTCACTAACCCAGATGTATTTTTTTGTAGTCCCCAAACTTAATTCGCTGTAGGCTTTGCTAAGCTAGCTCTGTAAAAGCCAACGTCTCCCTTTGCATTGAACTTTACTTAAAAAGTCTTTTCTTTTTTAAATTCAACCAACTATTGGTTTCAATAAGTGTTCAATATGTACTGTTAAATCATAAGTGTATAATATGTACTGAAAAAAAGAAACGCACATGACATGCCAAGTGTAAAAATCTGCATTGATATGACTCACCACCAATAGGAGAGAAGCAGCAGTAGAGGCAGCGTGGCCACAGCCTGAAGAACTGGCCAGTCACGGCATAGCACAGCAAGCCCTGGCAATAGAAGCTCTGCAAACACTGCAAAGAAGCCACTGACCATGGACACCATCAGCCTGTGAGATGGGTCACACCATTCCAGCCCTGCACCATGGAGGAGGAGAGAGAAAATAACTCAAACTTTACTCATTCATGTGTCAAGAGAAGCATCAAAGAGAATTAAGGGTGAGGGTGATTCTAGAAAAAAAAAAAAGTATGTCTCTTCCTACAGTTCTTCAACAACAGGAAGTGCTCTTTTCCTCTCGTTGGAAATTGTTCCTAAAACTATTAGATTACTGAAATGTCCTGTTCTTTTAAAATTGTCCTTTCAAGTTTGTAAAAACAAGATATTTTGATCTATACTTAAAATGTACATTACACACGTCTTAAAAGATGGTTACGTAATTTAAGATGTTACAGTTCCCTCATCTTATGATGTTGTTTTATGAAGCTCTTCTTGATAGCATTGTCAGGTATGGTATTACAGTGTGGTTTAGCAACCTTTCTGTGCAGTGTAAATCTAAGTTGATGCATCTCTTAAAGACAGGATGAAAAAAAATTGTTGGGCATGATGAATATTTTAATCCTCAAGTTTTATATGAAAATTGTGTCCTTAATCAGGTGGAAAGGATTCTGAATGATCCAAGTCACTTTTTATTTCCACATTATAATTGCTTCCCTCTGAGAGTCCCTAAGTGTAGGTTGAACCGATATAAGAGATCCTTTGCAGCAGTTTCAGTGTGTTTATTTATCAAGAGTTTATCTTAGTTAGCATTCTAATTATTATGGTGGCTTGAGAAAGCCAACATACTCTTATACTACATAAACTTAATGCTCTTCTTCTTCTTCTGAGACTAATTTCTATATGCGTCTCCTCCTAGATCGTTTAAGTTACAATCACGAAACTTACTCCAGACCTTTAAACTGGTCTGACTCTGGTTGCTATATCTTTTCTAACTGATCCGACTTATGGTTTTCTGAAAACTGACGCGGAAAATTTTAAAAAGTCCTATTTGACTTAACGACAAAACTTTGTGACCTCATAACTTTCCGCCAGACTGTCATACAAATTTAAGAGTGGGCTTATTTAACTCAGACTACCAATCTGCCAATCACTGAAGACCTTTCAACTCACTAGCCACACCCTAGCAACCACTAACGGCACCTTAGCTTTCCCATAGACATCCATTGTAAAAAAATTGCCATTAACTTTACATTGGACATTCTAGCATTATACTGATTCATACTAATGACATACCAATCCATACTAGAAACATACAAACATACAAACAACATACTAACATCCTAATCCATACTAACAAACTTACTAATCATACTAGAAACAAACTTACAACACCTTAGCAACCACCTAGCAATGCTTAGCCTCCACTCAACACCCTAGCAACCACCTAGAACACCTTAGCAATACGGTAGCAACCACCTAGCAACCAACTAGTAACCACCTAGCAACACCTTAGCAATCACCTAGCAAAACCTTAGCAACCACCTAGCAACGCTTTTGTTTCCCAGTACTGGGTGGCAGATGAAACAGCATCCGCTGTGCAAAACATATGCTGGATAAGTTGGTAGTTCATTCAACTGTGGCGACACCTGATGAATAAAGAGACTAAACCGAAGGAAAAATGAATTAATGAATGAAACAAATTTAATTAAAATAGATTTTAAAAGCTCATACATTCTCTTTGATAAAACAAAAATCATTAGCATCTGAGGTAGCCACACATATCCAGCAAAGGTTCAAACGGTTTCAGTGTCAAATTTGTACAGTTATAATAAAGAATAAATAGGGTTTGCCATAATGTCTGACTGGTATACAAGCAGAAAATGAGAAACATCTAGACTGACAGTGTAAGTGTCCGTGTTCCTCGTAACACTCAGTACCACCCTCACTTTTCCGTGAGAGCTCACTGAAGGGCTTTGCGTGTTGGAAAGAGTGGTCTGACTAATGATCAACATGCACATAAACTCCTGTAACAATCACAGGAAGAGCGGGACAAGAACACAGACCTCCTCACAATGGAAAAAACAGAGCAGATCTTGTATGTTTTTCATACCGCTTCAGACAATTATCTCATGTTATCACCAAAAAGACAGAAACACAGAGAAATGGGACAGTGGGCATGTCCATGCTTTCTCTAGGCGATTAGACAGAGAGTGATGTAATAGAGACAGTTGTGAGGCTTGGAACAGTTTGTTCGTGAGATATAAATGGATTGCTGTGCACTGCTGCTCCCTGTCAATCGCTTCACCCTACTCTGCAACTGAGAAAGCACATGGAACATTCCAGAGAGACTCCTGCTGGGGGCTACAAACAACACAAGGCAACAGGCAGGATACTCCTTATCAAAAGTCATTTATCGATCCAGTCTGAAGGGTAGATCTTGCAAAAACTGTCAGGAGAATGAGCACTCCCATATTATTGTTGAGGTTTTAAGGGTCACGAAACACCAAAACACATTTTTTGAGATGTTGACAGTCATACAGTTAGGTCCATAAATATTTGGGCATCGACACAATTCTAACATCTAAACACCAACACAATGGATCTGAAAATAAACGAACAAGATGTGCTTTAACTGCAGACTGTCAGCTTTAAATTGAGGGTATTTATATCCAAATCAGGTGAACGCTATAGGAATTACAACAGTTTGCATATGTGCCTCCCACTTGTTAAGGATCCAAAAGTAATGGGACAGAATAATAATCATAAATCAAACTTTCACCTTTTTAATACTTGGTTGAAAATCCTTTGCAGTCAATTACAGCCTGAGGTCTGGTACGCATAGACATCACCAGACACTGGGTTTCATTCCTGGTGGTGCTTTGCCAGGCCTCTACAACAACTGTCTTCAGTTCCTGCTTGTTCTTGGGGTATTTTCCCTTCAGTTTTGTCTTCAGCAAGTGAAATACATGCTCAATTTTATTCAGGTCAGGTGATTGACTTGGCCATTGCATAACATTCCATTTCTTTCCCTTCAAAAACTGGTTGCTTTTGCAGTATGCTTTGGGTCATTCTCCATCTGCACTGTGAAGTGCCGCCCAATGAGTTCTGAAGCATTTGAGCAGAAAATATTGCCTGAAACGCTTCAGAATTCACCTGCTGCTTTTGACAGCAGTCACATCATCAATAAATACAAGAGAACCAGTTCCACTGACAGCCATACATGCCCAAGCCATGTCACTACCACCACCATGCTTCACTGCTTAAGCCTGGATTCTACTCGACGCGTGCACTTGTTCCCTTGAGTGCGCGTGGTGAATGTGACGTCATCGCTGAGTTTGCGGGTGTTCGCTTTGGGTGCACGCGGCATGATTTCGGCTGGCGGTGCGCACTGCATTTTTTGAGACTCGAGCGAACAGTGCATGCGGCGCCATGTTTAATTTGAGTTGAATATGAAACACTTTGAAGAGATTTTGTCTGAAACAGGATGACTGTACACACATCTTTATGACCCGTGATCAGAGAGATAACCAGATGATCAATAATTCTTGACTAGAAATTGCAACAGCAGTGTGAAAGGAGAAAATTTTTGTTAAAAGGTTTGGAAAAACCTGAAGGATAACTTTATTAAAAGCAAAAGATGTCACGGCAAAAGTGGAGACCCAGGTACACAATTACAGGAATATGTTTTTCCACGAGTCATAGATTTTACACTGATTTACACAGATTCACAGAATTCAGATTACAATATACCGATGCCCTGTTTCTCTGGGCTTTATTGGTGTAATCACATTGGACCATTATTACCCTTTTAGCCCAAGTATAGGACAGAAACTAGCCAGACAGTAATGTGTGAATTGTGGAGCGGGCTAAATCTAAAAAACATCTGTATTTTTTAGTAAGTGTGCTTTTTTTTGCTTTATTTTTGCGATAATAAAACATATATTTGTAGAGAAACCCATGTTCTTTTGTCATTAATATTTTAATAAATTGTAACAGCTATAACTGCCCGAGATATGAACAAAAGCAAGTGATGACCAACAATTATTTGCTAAAAATAGCAACAGCAGTGGGAAAGGAGGAAAGTTTACGTTAAAAAGTTTGGAAAAACCTGAGGGATAAGTTTGCCAAAAGAGGCCATGGCAAAAGTGGAGAGCCAGGTATACACAATTACAGAATATGTTTTTTCCACCTGATATATATGTTTGTGGATCGGGCTAAATCTATAAAAAAAAAAAAACATTTTTTAAAATCTGTATTTTGTGTACTTTTTTGTTTTGCTTTTATTCTTGCCATAATAAAATTTATTTGTAGAGCAACTCATGTTCTCTTGTGATTAATATTGTAATAAATTTTAAATGGTAAAACTATCCGAGATATGAACAAAAGCAAGTAATGCATCAAAGTTTGATTAAAAAAAAAAAAAAACTTCAATGGTTATAAAAATGCTTATAATCATTAAAATAATGTATAAAAACAAAAAACAAAAAAATAGTTTAAAAATGTTGAATGATATTATGATATGATGAAGTTCCGGAAACGTCCTACTTTTCTGTTTATCTGTCTGATTTTACAGTGGGTTTCTTTTGACCGCCCCTTGTCGTTTAAAAGAATATCACAACGGCGAACGCAGCAAGTATAAAAGCCTCGTCCATTTTGCAAGGTACGCGCGCAGTCAGCGGAGGTGCGCGATGCGGCAGCAGGCGATAGTATAATTCCAGCTTTACAATCATAAGCAGTTCCTTTCTCTTCCCTTAACTCTGGTACAAGTTGATCTTGATCTCATCTGTTTATAGGACTGCACTGTTCAGCACTGTCAAAGCTTCTTTAGAACTCTAATCTGGCCTTCCTGTTTTTGAGGCTCACCAATGGTTTCCATCTTGTTGTGAACGCTCTGTATTCACTCTGGTATTTTCTTCTCTTGATTGTTGACTTTGACACATATACAACTACCTCCGAGAGAGTGTTCTTGATCTGGCCAACTGTTTTGTTTTCTTCACCAGTGAAAAAATTATTTAGTCTTTCACCACAGTTGTTTCTGTGGTCTTCCAGGTCTTTTGGTGTTGCTGAGCTCACTGCGTCCTTTCTTTTGAAGAATGTTCCAAACAGTTGTTTTGGCCATGCCTAATGTTTTTGCTATCTCTTTGGTGGGCTTGTTTTTTTTTTTTTTCAGCCTAATGATGGCTTGCTTGACTGATGACTTTGGATCTTATCTTGAGAGTTTACAGTTACCGATTCCAAATACAAATAGCACACTTGAAATGAACTCTGGACCTTTTATCTGATCATTGGGATACCTAATTAGGATAATGAGGAAATAACACACACCTGGCCATGGAAGTTTAGAAGCCAATTGTCCAATTACTTTTGGACCCTTAACAAGTGAGAGGCACATATGCAAACTGTTGTAATTCCTACACCATTTACCTGATTTGGATGTAAATAGCCTCAAATTAAAGCTGACAGTCTGCAGTTAAACACATCTTGTTTGTTTATTTTCAAATCCATTCAGTTGGTGTATAGAAACAAAAATGTTAGAATTGTGTCTACATCCAAATATTAATGGATCTAAATGCATGTCCCACGTTGCTAAAAACACTATTAGGACACATAGATTTCACTCAAAAGTGAAAATATGTTGTTTTTGCGTTGTTTTGAGCAAATTCGTTCCTCCAGTTCAAAAAGAAATTTTGAAGCAACATTGTGGCGATAAGGTCATTGTGTAAATTCCAGCATGGAGATTGGATGTCTGTACCGGCTGGTACAAAGTGACATCGTTGAGTTAACACATCTGTAAAAACAACCTCTGTAATTCATGAGAAAGACTTGACTCGAAACAATCAGCGCACTCTATTGTGAATGAGATGCAACTTCATTAATATGCATGATATAGCTTCGAAGACTTTTTACCTGTTACAGTGTTCAGAGAGACATCATGTTGTGTTGCCAATCATATTTCAAACAATTATTCGGAGACATGGGTCGTCAAGTGTTACGTTTCTAAATGTGACTGATTAGGAATCTGGTGGAGAGAAATCATCCACTTTTTTTAATACAGCTCTCAGATCTGCTGTAAATGCTGCTTTCCGAATTGCTGCCCATCTTCCCAGCATCTGTGTTTTGGTTGCCACACTTAATGAAACTCGCCTTTTCATGCAAACCCTTCCCTCTTTCGCTGCTGGACACTCCCACCTAAACAAAACTGGACGCGCCCATTTTCCTTACATTTTTCAAACTAGAGGTGTGAAAACACCTTGCTGAGACAGGGGGGGCAGGGGATGGGGTTCATGGCCCTTTGAAGGGTTGGTTCAACCAAAAATTTAAATTCTGTCATTAATTACTCACTATCATGTCGTTCTAATCCCCAGAGACCGTTCATCTCCGAAACACAAATAAAAATATTTTAGATGAAATGCGTGAGCTCCCTTAACCTCCATCAGCAAAGTTCCAGAGACGTTCAATGTTGAGAATGAGAAATTAAAACATTATCAAAACTTTTCATGTGACTTCAGAGGTTCAACTGTAATCATACGAAGCTCCATGAACATTCTTATGCGCTGCATTTTGTGCATTAAATTGTCAGATCAGGATGCACGTTTACAATGGAAAATACTAAGCTTGTGTGTTGCTCTGCTGACTCTAATGGCTACACATTGTAAACATGCTCTCTGACCTGTTGCGGAAGAAATGACAATGAGAACAAAGTTGTATTTACAGTTCCTTGTTTTTGGAGCTTTGTATGATAACCGTTGAACCACTGAAGTCAAATAGAATGTTTTGACAATGTTTTTGGTTATTTTGAACCTCTTAGGATTGTTGCAGCATACTGAGGATGAGGGAGATCGTAATTTGTGAGTATATAATAACAGAATTTTCATTGTAGGGTGAACTAGTCATTTAAACAGGCACATATACCTTCAAGAGGTGTCCAAAGGTTGGGTCATTGTGGCTTGGCTTTCAACCACTGGCCAATCCACAAACCACTGGCCCTTTATGGCTCCTCCTGTAGGTGGAGGGGCCACCGGAGGATTGGAGAAGTTCAAGTATCTTGCGGTTTTGTTTACAAATGAGGGAAAGGTGAAACATGAGATTGACGAGCAGATTGGTGCAGTGGTGTTGGTAGGGGAGTTGAGCAGAAATGCAAAGTTCACAATTTAGCGGTCAATCTATGTTCCAACTCACACCTATGGTCATGAGCTTTGATTCAAGACCTAAAGAATAAGATCTCAAATACAAGGAGAATAAATTGCTTCATTCATTGGGTAGCAAGGCGCACTCTCAGAGATGAGGAGCTCTGTCTTCTGGCAGGAACTTGGAGTCATTGAGAGAAGCCAGTTGAGGTGGTTTGGTCATCAATTTCAGATACCTCCTTGATACCTACCGAGGGAGGTGTTTCAGGCTTGTCCCACTGGGAGGAGGCCCTGGGGAAGACCCAGGAAACACTATCAAGACTATCGGTGCATTCCAAATGGGATATACTGCCCTCTGAAGGGCACTTAGGAGTGAAAACAATCATGGTAGCCATACTGAAGTATTGTTCCAAACCAAAGTGCTCAAAACTTGCCTCTTTGAAGGGTACAACTGATGGACACTTCAGGTCTAGGCACACATCACAACAAACCACCCTTGCGCAAGCCATTGAAATGAATGGGTTTCATATCCCAGCGCTTTCCGCAAGCGGTGTGAAAGCTTCACACAATAACAAAGTTTGTAATGTGTGGGTGAGGAAGAAGGCAAGGTGAGTGAATCAGGTAGTATTGTAGGGGCATTAGGCTTCCCTCTTAGCTCTCTCGTGTGTCCCAGAGGCAGCTCCTAAATATCGCCACTCCGACCCAATTACTCAGATGTTAGTAATAATCCTAATTAGACTTACTTTCAGCTGCCAGTTTCCTTACTCGCTCTCTCTCCTTGTGTGGGTCAATAAACCATGTCTCCTTTATGTCAACCCCGTTAAGTGACTATGGCAGGAAGTTTGAAACACCGTAGGCCACTGGGCAGTGTGGCACAGCAAAGCCTTTTATCCAACTCATATTTTTTGTCAAATTTTCTCTTCCAGCTTAAAACTGTAAAATACCATTTCTAGCCAATAACTTTGATCATCTGAAAATTCAGTGCATCCCCATCCTAAACATTACATAATGTTCAAGATAATCCCAAAAAGCAAAAATCCCTTATCACTCAAAAAAATGCTGGGATATTTCAGTCCAAATTTTGCTGAAGTAAGGACGAACACAACCGCTGGGTTAAATTGAATTTACACAAACCACTTTTGTGTAAGAGACTGTTTTTTTGTGCCTTATGAAAGTATCCATTGCAAATTAAAAATAGGTCATATAATGGAGGAGTGTACTTGCGTGCAATGTAAGATGACAAAAACACTCCGGCTAATGTTGAGCCTTGACAGAGGCGGAGAAACGGGAAGGCGGAAGGACTGTTAGAAATACAAGCCATGACTCCCAGAAGCCCAGAGAGAACCACTGACAGCAGAAGAGCACGCCGACGACCCAACCTGAGACACACACACACACACACAAACACATAGAAGCAGAGCATTAGCAAGTATGACACTGACACACACACAGAAAGAACTTAAGACATCCATTAAGATCAAATTCAGTGTAAAATTTTTATAAAACACCAAAAATAATCTTCAAATAATCATTAATGACATTAAAACACGCTGCAAAAGATGACAACACAGCCCCTTAATACTAATTAGCTATACTTTTAAATCTTTAATCTTTGCCATCTTTCAAACTTTTCATTTACACACCTCAGCAAGAAAATTTAAACAATTTAAAAGACAATACAACTTAGTGTGTATTCTTTTAGGCATCAATAGGGACAGGTAAGAATAAACGGTGGCTCAGTGGGTAGCACTATCGCCTCACAGCAAGAAGGTCGCTGGTTCGAGCCTCAGCTGGGTCAGTTGGCGTTTCTGTGTGGAGTTTGCATGTTCTCCCCGTGTTTGCGTGTTTCCTCCGGGTGCTCCGGTTTCCAAATACATGCGCTATAGGTGAGTTGGTAAAGCTAAAACTGTTCGTAGTGTATGTGTGTGAGTGAGTGTTTATGGATTATTCCCAGAGATGGGTTGCAGCTGGACCTCAAACTTATCCAGCATATGTTTTACACAGCACATGCCCTGCGTAAAGCATATGCTGGATAAGTTGGCGATTAATTCCGCTGTGGTGTACCCAGATTAATAAAGGGACTGAGCTGAAAAGAAAATGAATGAATAAATGAATGAATAACAATGAAATATTATTTCACCCATATTTCCACCGAATTTATTTAAAACATTAAAAAAAGAGATTTGTTTGCATTTAATATTCTAGCTATATATGTGTGTGCATGTGTTTGTTTTACATATTTTTATATTCATCCATCTATTTTTCTGTTCTTCTTTTCTCTCAATTTCACTTTTTTAATTACTTCCTGTACCTTATCTCAGTGGTTCCCAAACTGGGGATCGCGACCCCTGCGGGGGTCGCAGAATAATTTCAAGGGGTCGCGAGAGTTATTTAAAAATTGTGTAATTTTCAGTGATTATAATAAATATTTTTCAGTATTACAAGTGAAAGCTAATATTTTCAGATTTTTAAAAAGATATTACTGATTCATAAAGTATTTAGGACACATTCGGGCAGAATGCATCTTTGTACTTGGAACGCAGCGCTCAGAAACAGTTTAAAACTGTTGTCATGTCATCTTGCCGCAGTAAACACAGCCTTCAACGCTTGCCCCGCCTTCACGCTCTTCTTATTGGCCCACTGCGCTAAGAACTGAACACGAATGATTGGTTAAAATCAGCTGTCAATCACTCAGTCAACGCCTCCTGTCTTCAGATGACAGGGGCTACAACCGCAAAAATGTAAAGCGCTGAAGACGAGAGAATGAAAACAACACTGACAGATTTTGTCTTAGAAACACCTAAAGCTACAAATATTGGCACATCTGATTACTGATCATGTGCTGAATGTTAATCCACCAGCTATACTTATTGAAGAGTGGATAAAAGACCTCCATTGGCTTCAAGTCTGCTATGAAAATAACTAGCATTCACTGTAAAGTCTGTGGGATCTTTTGGAATATCCGTCCGTGTATCTTTTGGTCACTCAATTATGTTATAAAAATGTCTTTTCTTGTGATAACGGGATTTCATTGAGACATATTTTCCTCACGCATGCATATTTATTTTTTTGCTTGTTAGTTTTGATTAGTGTTGATTTTCAAATATAATAAATCTGTTTATAAAACTTGTAGTAACAGTGCGATAATTGGTGGGAGCCACTAAATTTTGGCTGGTGCGCCTACATTTTTAAAGTTAGAAGCACCAGTTTTACCAAGCAAAAATGTTAATTTCGAGCCCTGTAATCTATAGTAAATATAGTTAAAATATTGTGAACAGCTTAAAAAAGCTATTTTTATTGTTTGTATATGCTTTGGTAGTGGGGGGTCGCGAGTTCTTGACGATCTTACAATGGGGGTCGCGGGTTTAAAAGTTTGAGAACCACTGCCTTATCTGAGCAATCACACTCCTAGCAGTGCGATATGATTATCGCCATTAATGGGAGGCGTGCGTTGTGCCTTAGTGCCCCACCAGTAACGATATACAGCCACATCACACAGCGATGAGTGTGATATTGCATTTATACAACAGTATAAGTCATAATTGTTTAAATAAAAAAGAAAAATCAAACACAGAGAGTCTCAAAATCCTCTTGTAAGAGGAACTACCTTCTTCCGCCGTTCATTCACATCTGCAGCGGTCATAAGAACAGCAGAAACCCTTGCTACTTCACCAACATCATTTTAGTGCTAGTATTTGAATGATTCTCTAGTGTAATGTCTAAAGTGAAGACAAAACAGGTGATATTGCTCACATTTTAAGATTATAAGACTGAATGCTGAAAAGGCATGAAATGCCATGAGTCTACAGAGATTTCCTATTATTTTTCTGTTGCAATCGGAAGATCACAATAATTAACCCAAAAAAAGCCAAAGCAAAGCAAACACTAGCAGGTTGCTATGGTATAAATACAGTGCTACAACATACAAAAGAGAGAGATTGACTTAGAATGTCATTTACCTGACTTATAATGATTTGATCAGCTGTTGTTTGAAATATGAAAAAAAAAAAAAAAAACACTGGAGATTTTCTCCCCTAAAGACTTATGCGGTCTCTGTCGCCATCTTGTGGCGCAACCGTCTTTGCTTTGCTCAGTATGATAGGCAGATGGCTGCCGATCTCCAAAATTATAAATGTTTAAAATAAGCACTATTCTTATGAATAAACTGAATAGTTGCAATCTAAACAAGTATATTCTTGACGAAAAAGGCCTAAAAAGTACATTATGTTGTCCAACAGCTGCAATATTTGTCAAACTGTAGTGAGTTTCTTAATCTGCTGTCACTCTATGTGGGCAGAGTAATACAGAAGGGTGAGGAGGCTGTAGGAGTGCTGTGGCCCGTTTCCACTGAGTGGTACGGTATGGTACGCTTTTATGGCCGTTTTCACTGTCAAAAGGCGTACCGAACCGTACCACTTTTTCGGCATACTTTCGAAAGGGTACCAAACACGAGAAAGGGTACCAAAAGGCGTAGCTAGACGCGCAGCTGAACGCTGTTGGTTTACAGAGATACGTCATTTGCTTACACAACAATCCAGAATGAAAACAAAAAACCCGCCATGTTTAAAATACACAGCGAGAGATTTTAGCGGAATTATATATACATATAATAACGAGTCATGGTCGATCCGGGCTCAAACAAACCTTGTCGTCGTCTTGATGAACAGCCACAAAGCCATGGAGTAGAGCAGAATCTACCCTGTGCCTCGTAGTTTTTTACGAGCCAGTCTGAAGTGCGAGCGGTTTTGCTTTCTTCCTTGCGTAAACCGCGCGTCTATACCTGAAATAACAAACTTCTTGAGCTCATGATAATAACCTGCGCTTGATTATTGACGTGCTTTTGAAACCCGATCCTGTCAGACACTGACAAACGCGAGAGTGAAGCACGAAAAAGCAAAGGAGAAGGCGGAAAAAAAGGAGCACATTATTTTTCAGCAAACATGAACAAAATACCATGTATAACTAGTATCTTCACCTTTTGGACTAATATGAACTACTGGGAATGATGGAATTACTGTCTAACAGAGCTACATGTGCTGCTGAAGATTACAGACACAGATAAGAGGTTTTCACTGACTGTGGGCTATATTTTTTGTTGTTTTTGAACCTAAAAAAGCACTAAATGTCTGCTATATGTAGTTCTTCTGTAGTTGGTAACATATCGGAGACTGTAAGGGGTTGTATGTGTTTATAAATATCAATTTATTTATTTAATATAATTACAGACGTTACAGTAGGCTGTTTCGCACTGTCATTGATCTGCAGTTATAGTCAACTCATGTTCATTGAAAAGTTAGAAACAAATATTTCTACACAAGTATTTATGTGTGTGAAGCATTTGTTTTGTCAGAAGTGCTTCTCATATGATATGTGAGCGACAGCTTTACTGTAGACACTTATTAGAGCGAGAATGACGTCGACTGAAACTTTCTGTCATACACCACACCCACCAAAAGGGTACCCTTGATAGTGGAAATGCAAGCCTGATAAAGGTGACCCGTACCGACCCGAACCGTACCGTACCGTACCAGTCAGTGGAAACGAGCCATTATTGCAGAATATTGCACGGCTATCAGCCAATCAGATTTGAGAACCAGACAGAACTGCTGTATTAATAAATATATACATATATATATATATATATATATATATATATATATATATATATATATACACACACACACACACACACACACACACACACATTTATATACACATACCATACATACATATTGTCTTCTTCAACTACAGTTTACTCCAATATTATTGCTGTCATTTTTTTAAGCTTCGTTCAAATAATCTTCATTTGGGTGTAGCTGATGACAGAATCTTCATTAATGTTTTAAGTAATTTTACTGGATAACAAATAATTTCACAACAAGAAAATAGCAAAAGCGCAATAGAAGTAAAACCTTTCAGAAAAAATAAGAAGTGGTTTGTTAGGTTATAAGCGAGTCTAAATATTTGTTTATACACCAACAAATATTTGAACAACTGTGGCTTGTCAAACATTACAGTGAAACAGTGAAGTCCTCCTGCTAAAGCAGCTCTAAACACAAAGTAATTTTGGCAGACTCACCAGTCACAAAGCGTGCCGAGGAGTATATAACCCAAGGTCCAGCCGGTCATGAAACAAATGTGCTGGAGAGGAATCTTCCAGTAGTCGTCACACACCAAGTTCCACTGTCAGCATGCAGAGAAGAGAGACACTTTCAATCACAAAGTCTTGAGTTGTTGATCCCATTTAAAAGGCATTATGGAGGAACAGTGGTTTTGTTAACCATTCGAGGTTGTTTTCTAGCCCAAACATGCTTCACCAAGATCCTTCACCATGTCAAAGTTAGAAGATCCACCATCTAGACTAGACTGAAAAAGCTAATGACCATAAACAGCCAGCTTCAACCAACCAAAAACCTTGTAATACCAGCTGCAAACTACCAAATGTTTTCAGACAATGGAAACTAAAAAGAGGGTTCACCATTTCAATTATATAAATAATAATAATACTATAAAGTTAGTTATCAGTACTATAACAAAAGTCTAACACAAACATTCAGCGAATTTTACTATAATAATATTATTTATAATCTTAATGACAACAAACAGAATTATAAGTGCTATAAAATGTAAATCTGTATATACATATGCATAGCTGAATAATAAGAGTTGAGGAAACCAGCCTCAAATGTTTCCTTGTTACCAAGTAAATTCCTTTAGTGTAAAATTCTGGCAAAAAAACAGGCAAAAACAGAGCAAAACACAGATTATAATGATCCATGGAAAAAAATTGATATGCATGTCACAGGCGGAGTTTGTTTGGCTGCAACCTTACTAGTGAGATCATATCAATGTTGATAAAAAATTTTTTTATAATAATTTTTTCGATGTTTTTCACCTTTACATGTATAGGACAGTAGAGAGTATTGACAGGAAAGTATAGGGAGCAGAGAGAGGGGAAGGATCGGCGTAGAACAACGAGGCACTAACCACTACGCCACTGGCGCCGACATATCAATGCTTAAATTTCCTTAATTTAAGTTAATCTAAGCTTGTATGTGGGACTCCTATTTTCAAAACAAGACTGGCTTTATAGAGATCTAAGGTAATACAGCCAGGCATGAAGTATCATCACAGCTCATTGTCAGAATGTGAAATTCAGGAAAGATAGATGATCAATGTATTTCGTGCCCCTCGTTTGTTTAACATGTGTATTATGAAATTTGCCATGTATGTTTATAATGAAGGAACAGACACGTGCATCTTCAAACATTAAACAAGCACATGATGAATAGTCAATATTTGTAGTGCATCAAAACCTTTCATCAAGGTTGTCTAAAACTATTGAACAATGACCATTCTTGTTTTAGGACAATTTTGAAAACTTTTTTGGTTCACTTCAAATATTTACTATTGTATACATGTTAAACGCACATTTGTGTAATGTGTCATATCACTCAGCTCTTATTGTAATTTTTCTGGTATGAAAGGATGTCAACAAACTTTAAGAACATATCTGTTTATGTGGAGGTTGATGTTAATTCTTGCCTGTGTTTTTAAATGCATCTCTGTCTGCCCATTTTGTTGATAATTTAGCCTAGATTTTCTTCAAAAACACAACTCAGGAATAGGGCTGTGCGATATGGGCAAAAGAAACCCATCACGATTTTCCTGTAACATATTTTTAAAAGAGAAATAAGGCAAAAAATAAATAGGCTAGTGTGTGTGTGTGTGTGTGTGCGTGTGTGTGTGTGTGCACACTGTCAAACTCAAATAAGGCTCCGATGTTCTGCTTGACCACATATTAGAATTAGTTGCATGTACTTTTGTACGTGTCCACAGATTTTGCCATGCACAGATCATAGACCTCTTTGTGACGCTGTCATGAAATAGGCCGTTCACATTTTACGTCTTTTGCATGCACAAGTTCGTTATTTCCAATGGAGGCGCATGGCTTGCTCATACATATTGGGAGCGACGCGCTTGCGTATTCCAGGCGCACCTAGTTGAAAACATCTATATTTTTCAGAATACCACACTGCGAGTCACATAATAACAACTGACCAATGAGCTTTATACTTTATAGACTATTTACCTCAGACAATCACACAACACATAAACACCCAGTTTAAATGTTCTCCATAAATAAAACTTGTAGCCTATTGGAACTACAGCAATGTTTTTTTTAGTTTGTCGTCCTCTGAGAAAAAATGGTTGATGGTCACCTAGCAACAACAAAGGAGCGTGAGCACAAAGCGCACCAAAAATGCTGAAGGTAGCGAAAGCAAACTACCTTTCTCTTGTTGCATAAAGAAACGTTTGTGTGAGAACGAGCAGGCACTGACAAGCTGCTCATTGATATTCAATACTGACTTAATATTCATGAGCCTTCCAAATATTGTCAAAAGCTAACTTTTCCTGTGGTTATAAACAACTGAATAAAGGATTTTTTTGCACTTACCAAAGCCATATACTTATTTTGTAGATAACCATGAACAATTTAACATATGTTACAGCACCATTAAATAAAGTCTGGTTTTCTGCAGATTTTGGGAAATTAACGAATTTTTAAACACTTAACTGTTCATTTTTTAAGTCCATGTTGTATTAGCTAACCTTAATGTTAAATGTTTGAAAACGCAACTTCGAACTGCTTTCAAATTCTAACTTTAATTAAAGCTGCAAGCAGCGATAAAAGGGACCTCGCACCCGGGCTCACCACCACCCGGTGGCCTTAAGATGACAGAGAACAGCGGACAATAATAATTTAGGCCGATATATATAAAAAATAATAAAATAATAAATAAATAAAAATAAAATTTTTTTTTTTTTTTTTAAATCACAGATTTATGTCAAACTTTCTTCTGTCAGCAGGTGGCACTATGACTGTGACTCAGGATTGGCATGTAGATGTCTTCAGGAGAGGAATCTTATCAACCATGTGAATTTTCAGGCAGATCGGACATTGTTTGGCTGAGTTATAAGCCAAAGTTCCTACTGTCAGCAGGTGGCGCTATGACTGTGACTCAATATTGGCATGTAGACATCTTCAGGAGAGGAATCTTCTGATAAAGTTTCAGGCAGTTGGACATTGCGTGGTTGAGTTATAAGTACTTCCTGTTCCATGGCGAAGCACTGCGGTTTGTCAAGCCGCTTTGGACACGCCCTTCGGCGAAAACGCTAGATCTTCACAATATATCAATCATCGCTAGAGCTTTCAGATAACACCACCCAAATTTGGTTCTGATATAATAAAATTTGTGGGAGGAGTTTGTTACATTGTAAAACATGTCATTTCCTGTTGCCAACAGGTGGCGCTATAACTCCAACTGGATATTGGCATGTAAACGTGTTCAGGTCAGGACTCTTATCAAATGTGTGAATTTTGAGGCAGATCGGATAATGCATGCCTGAGTTATAATGACTTCCTGTTTCGTGGCAAATCATCAAAGTTTGCGGCAAAGAGCAATTCCAATCGGTCCCTAAATATGCTAAATGATTGTACTCAAATGAATGTTCACAACAAACAAAAACGAAACAACAACAAAAAAGCAAATTGTAATACATTATGTAATATACAAGTATATTTAGTGACACTTTTTTATACTATTATTATCATCCTTTTACACTTTTTTTTTTGTATCTACCCAATATAACCAAACATCTGTGATCAATTAAGTAGTGGAAAAATCTCTCATTTACCTGTTTCGTAGCTACTGTGTGCACGAGACCTGTCAACACTCCCACAGAGTCTCACGTGCTCTCCAAAGAGACACGCCTTTTTAGGACTTAATGTGTCCAGCCAGGGTAAATCTAAATCTCCTAAAATGTTTGGGATTTGTTTTATGGTTTCGCTTTCTAAATCTGTCATCAAATGTATGCGCACAGTCTCAAGAGCGAGAGAAACATTAAATAATTCATTCTTTAACCTAAACGACTCAGAAAAACTTTATTAAATAGTCGAAGAGAATCAAATTAGATCTAAACTGGCTGCAAAATATTTGTACACCATTAGAAACGGCTAATCAACTCATCTGCCTTATTAAAACAATCTACACGTTTTCTTCCAGTAAGTTTTATAATTTTATAATTTTTTTGACTGTTTTAATTCCTTTTTTCTGTCATTTATTTCTCATTTGCTGTACATTTTATTAATTTGATGATGCCAATATATTGCAGATTTTATACATCTAAAATGCTTTGGCAATACTGTAAAAAATGCTCCTAAGTAGCATAAAGGCAAGAGAAATAGTGGATTTCTTTCCTTTTTATTTTTAAACTTTTAATCTATTGAAAAGGAACAGTGTATAAGTGTTTCTTAATAAATTAAAATATTGTTAAAAATCGAATTATGTTTCGATTTGTCACATATAGTTAACTAGCAAGTATATTTCAAACCTGTTGGAGGCACTCGTTTCAGCATCGATAACGCAATGTAATCACTCACAATAGACACGTCGCAGAATATATACAATGTTGAGTTTTTAATCACAATTCATCATTTGTATGCGTTTTTGATGCCTGGAATTGTATAATTATTTTAAAACGCATTAAGGCATAAGAAAATGCACCAGTTGTGACTTTAACAATGATTAATTTAATTGAATTATTTTATTTTCATCTTTCAGTTACTGTACTTCAATACTGTTAGACTCTGGAAATGATAAAACACTTTGTTTCAATCGTATCTTTTTCTTGATTGTATTTATAGATTGTTATGCAGGAAACACAGAAATGAACTGCAAATGGCACAAACCACAATGAAAATGTGTCTGGGACCACAAAAAGTTTATTTGATTTTATAGAGATGCACTCCCACTGCATCTTCCCAATGGATCTAACATTATAAACTCTTTCCAAATAGAAAAATTTAGTCATCTGGTGAAATTGTATTCATATCGCAATGGTAGATTTTCCCAGTCTTTTTTTTTTTTAATTGTTGACACTTTCAGGTGGAGCACGGTCATGCAGGCGTCGGTTAAATGTATTATTTTCACATATTTGAAAACTCCATCTTTCTCACCACCATAAAAAACCCTGAAACATCTGAGGAGACTGATGATGATGTGATTGTGTACATGCTGCCAATTATACAATCAGCTTCTATTACATTACAGCTAATGTGAAGCCATGCTACTACAGTTTACATATTTGTGTCCTTTATTCTGCTTTCAAGAGGAATCTTCCAAAAAACACTGGGAAAAGGTGTTTTTTTCCATCATGGAAAAGGAAGCATATTGCTAGTCAGGGCCACATGAAAAGTTCCAGCGATTCACTTCCTGTGGAACAGGAACTCAACAAGGACTTTATTCACAGCTCTTCCCTTTGCTTTCTGTGATGTGTCGAAGTTGCAGAACTTAAGAACACGTATCCAGCTATTACAGTTTGTTTTTTATTATGTACAGTTGAAATCAGAATTATTAAACCTCCTTTGATTTTTTTTCTTTTTAAATATTTCCCAAATGATGTTTAACAGAGTAAAGGAAATTTTCACAGTATGTCTGATAATATTTTTTCTTCTGGAGAAAGTCTTATTTGTTTTATTTCAGCTGGAATAAAAGCAGTTTTTAATTTTTTAAACACCATTTTCGGGACAATATTTTAGCTCCTTTACACTATATTTTTACAGAACAAACCATCGTTATACAATAATTTTCCTAATTACCCTAACCTGTCTAGTTAACCTGATTAACCTAGTTAAGCCTTTAAATGTCACTTTAAGCTGTATAGAAGTGTCCAGAAAAATCTAGTAAAATATTATTTACTGTCATCATGTCAAAGATAAAATAAATCAGTTATTAGAGATGAGTTATTAAAACTATTATGATTAGAAATGTGTTGAAAAAATCTGCCCTCTGAAAACAGAAAATGGGGAAAATAGAAACAGGGGGGTAATAATTCTCACTTCAACTATATATATAGTCTGAACAATACTCTTAATCATATTGTTGAACAAGACACTAACAAAAAGAGTCAAGCTGCAATTCAGTTAGCAATAGGTTTATTTTTAGGACCATGATAGTCATCTAAATGACTTCAATGTGACTGTCATTTACTTATAGGAGAGCTGTAGAATCACACACACACTTACACCCACACACACACACACACACACACACACACACACACACACCAAGCTATCTAAATGGAGAGACAGTTTAAACTAAAACACTGCTTAAATAAAGAAAATAAATGTAAAATGTATCAAGATTGCTGGTTCAATTTATGACTTTGTTGCATTAGAAACATAAAATACAAACTTCCTACAACACATTTACACAGCTTTTTAAATCACTTTGCAAAAAAAAAAATAATAATAATACTAACTCCCAATACTAGAGTATGTAAATAGCTTTACTGCATCTTCTGATTTAACTGTTTGTATGAATTGATGTTCTCAATCAGTGTTTTTGTGCTGTTTTTCAGCTCGCACTCGCAGGTGTCTAAAGACTGTGAAATCCAGATACATTTAATGGAAGCAAATTGATATGAGATAATAAAAACTATTTCTTAATAAATAAACAAAAAAATGAGAATTAAGATAATAAAAACTATTTGTACATCTCAGGAAGATGCATCTAATGTCTCAATATTTGTAGTGGAAAAAATGCTGAGAGAGATTTATGTATTCCAGTTACACAACACAAAAGAAGTTTTGAAAACTTTTGGAGACCAGTAGCCACTGACTTTCAAATATAAATAAACAAACAAACAAATAAATAAATATATAGTTGAAGTCAGAATTATTAGCCTCCCCGTTTATGTGTAATAAAGGATCGAGCGGAATGATTCGATTGGGATGAGCTCAGATATTTTTAGTTTAAACTGAAGAGAGGGGGCAACATGACTAAAAGCTCGCCTCCCCATTTCAGTTTGAACCCGGTGAACAGTTAATGATAAGATTCACTTGAACGTAGGGCATACTGGCTTTTTGACCAATGAAGAAGGGAACATAGGTATAAAGGCAACCGACCCAGATGAGTCTTGTAGTTAAGAGTCATCCAGTGGGTGTACCGTCTTACAACCAGAGAAGGCCACTCAGCTTTAGCATACAGGTCACAAATGGTGAGTTAGTCTACAACAACCTGTAACAAACCTTAGAGCACTAGGATAAACAGAGTTTAATGGTTGAAGACATTTGGTTGAAGCATTCATATATAAAACATCACCATATTCAAGCAACGGTAAAAATGTTGCAGACAAAAAACGTTTATGAGCTTTAGGAGAAAAGCAGGATGCATTTCAATAGTAAAACCCAAGCTTAACTCTCAGTTTGAGAACCAAATTTGACACGGGTTCTTTGAAGAAAAGCTCCTGATCAAGTAAAAAGCCTAAATACTTATAGCAGCACACTAAATTTATTTGTTCACCCTGGGCAGTGGTCATTATTGGTTGGTTCTGCAACCAATTTGTAAAAATCATTCATTTAGATTTATCTACATTTAAAAATTAATTTTAGATCCTGAAAACGATTGTATGGCCTGAACAAGTGAAGGAGAGCAACAATAAATCACTGTATCATCAGCATACAGATGATAAAAGGCATTTGGAAGGTTGTCGCACAAGTTATTAATGTAAATAGAAAATAATATAGACCCTAATACCAACCCTGCAGCAATCCTTTGGGCACCTCTAAAGATAAAGTCAAACCGGCCATATGGACACACTGTGTTCTGTTGGACAAATAATTAGGAAACCAAGTGTCAGCTTGGTTTGACATACTAATTCAAACCGATGTTTATTTGTTTTTCAAACTACGGACGTCAATGGTTACCGATTTCTTACATTTTTCAAAATATCTACTTTTGGATTCAATAGAAAAAATAAAAAGAAACCCATAAAGGTGATAAACCACTTGAGGGAGTGTAAATTTATTTAAAATATTAAACTATTCCTTAAAGGTCTTAAACTGTGAAAGAGGAAACAGAAACCCTGTAAATATTCTTAATAATAATGATTATAATCAACAGAAATAGTCAAGGAAGCTCTAATAGTTTCCACTACAATGGCCATTAAAACATAACCAACTGTTAACCATTACAAAAAAAAAGTTTTTTGGGACACATCCCAGAGGTTTAATGATTAGAGAGTCATGGGAAATATCACAGCTTCTTTTACAAAAACATTATGATATTAACAATTATAAATAAATTAATTAATAAATAAATAAATAAATAAACTATGATTAATGAACAGTGCTTGGAAAACAATCTAAAGCTACTAAAGTTTGACTTTTTTGTTACTTGGCTACTTTTTAAGGAAAGCAATGTGAAAGTATGTGTTTTGTTTTATTATTATTGTTATTATTTTAAGAGTAAGATGGAATTAAAATGGTAAAATATAACTTTTTACCCAACATATCCTAATAGTTTTCCTCTTGGCGCAAAACTAGCCCTTTTGTCTGTATCTGATCCCTCACAGAGAGGAAAAAACAAAGTAGAGGCTTTTACCAAAATCGAGGGTCTACCTCCAGTGTTTTTTTTTTCTTTTTTTCTTTCTTTCATTTCTCCTTATGATCAGTAATACGCAAGATAAAGATCATATAAGAAGAAAATTGTCCTCAATTAATAATAACACAACTCTGCTTGTGATTTCGAGGTACTTCAGCGAACTAACCTCGGTCACCAAGTTGTTCTGGAGCCCCGCTGGTTTGGAAAACTCCCATCCTCCAGTGCACGACACCACGTCCCGCTCCACATCGTCTGTGTAGTTACTTACATTCACTGGGTACTTGTAGAGCTCGCAGTGGCTGAATCCGGAGCCCTTGAGCCAGGGCACGGTGAGGTTGAGATACGCCTGCCTGGAAAGGTTTGAGAGCCGGGCAGACGGCGGTAGTAACGCCTGGTCAGGCTTGCAGTGGTAAGACTCGGGAACGAGAGTAAAGAAAACATCCGTGAAAAGATTCAACGATACCGCAAAGTTTGGAAACCAGCTGAAAAGCGTGATGATCCTGTTGTATCGCCCATATCCACCAACTTGAGGGTAAATTTTAGTTTCAAACTCCATAGCTAATAAGTTAGAATCCTTGTCGACGGAAACAGCTGTTTCTCACAGACATTGCACCCTGTGGAGCTGGAAAACTGACTGACTGAGCACTGTTCGCACACACGGACTGATAGTAAAGTAGCACAGGAAGATCCGAATTATTTCAGCCAATCGGCTCGTTCGAACTAACGAAGTTGGTTATCCGACTCATTGATTCTTTTGCGTTATCGCTCTTGCGCAAATGTGTGAAAATCTGTTCTGCACCATATTGATTACTGTTTACATTATGTGAGCTTACCTCATAGTGTACGTCACGAGATTTACAAAAGTGACTCAATCAATAAATAAACAAATAAAAAAGGTTCAGTAACTTGTTTACGAATCAGTGTTTTGATAAGTTCAGCAAAAGTTTCTTTCATAGTCGACATACTTCAGCTAGATAGACGTCGGTGTACCGGCAGAATACACAGAGTACTCTAAATAGTTAGTCACTATCTATTCAAAACCGAATGAACCCCAAAGACTTACAGTAAAGATGCTTACAGTTTCGGTATGCACCTGAGTATTCAGTTTTCATTTATGTATGATCAGGAGGTTTCACGCAAGGACTATCTAAATGCTACAACTAGGCAGTTAAAAAAAAACCTTTCTGTAACAGTTTTGAAAGAAAAAAAAATTGTTTTATTTATGTATTTTGAGAAAATATAAGGGGTCAATAACTTTATCAGTTCTTACTTTTTTACTGAACTGTACATGAAATTTACTATAGTGTGACTTAGCAACAAGTAAAACTTGAACTTGAACTTAAAAATACCAAATACGGTGAAAGCCATTTATCTTTATTGTCAGACACTTATCTTCACATAGAACACTATTTTACACTACCTGACAAAAGTCTTGTCGCCGATCCCAGTTGTAAGACCAACAAATAATAACTTGACTTCTAGTTAATCATTTGGAAAAGTGTCAGCAGGTAGATTTCTCTGATGAATCATCTGTTGAACTGCATCCCAATCATCACAAATACTGCAAAAGACCTACTGGAACCCGCATGGACCCAGGATTCTCACAAAAAAATCTGTCAAGTTTGGTGAAGGAAAAATCATGGTTTGGGTTTACATTCAGTATGGGGGCATGGGAGAGATCTGCAGAGTGGATGGGCAACATCAACAGCCTGAGGTGTCAAGACATGTGTGCTGCCCATTAAATTACAAACCACAGGAGAGGGCAAATTCTTCAGCAGGATAGCACTCCTCATACTTCAGCCTTCACATCAAAGATCCTGAAAGCAAAGAAGGTCAAGGTGCTCCAGGATTGGCCAGCTCAGTCACCAGACATGAACATTATTGGAGGAATTGAAGATAAATCCGAAGAATCTTGATGAACTGCTGCAAGAACACTTTCTTTGCCATTCCAGATGACTTTATTAATAAGTTATTTGAGTCATTGCAGAGATGTATGGATGCAGTCCTCCAAGCTCATGGGAGTCATACACAATATTTGTTCTTGTTCCACTGCACCATGACTTTATATTCTATACTGTACATTATTTATGTTAAGTGACAAGACTTTTGTCTAAGCAAAGTCAGACCTTACTGTCCTAATTAAATCATTAAAAATCAAGGCATGATTATATTTTATTTGGATGAAATAAACATAATCTAGAGGCCTTTGCCTTTCATGAAAGACGCATATATAGTCAAGTTATTATTTGCTGTTCCTAAAACTATAGGCGACAAGACTTTTGTCAGGTAGTGTAAATTCCATATAAATACAGTGATTAAATACAATTCTGTGGCTCTTGGTCAACTATAATTCAGACTAAACATTGCATATCTTTGGGAGGTGACGATATATTTTAGGTGAAAATTCCACAATGATCCCAACAGCAGCTAAATATGTGTCAGCCTACCACAAACCCCAATAGACAAACCTAAAGTAAGTGCATTTCTTATGTTTATATTTTTTTATTTCTTCTTATTATTACTACCATTATCTTTATATTTTTATTTATTTGTATTTATTTTGTTATTATTTTTATTCATCATTTATCTTTTTTTGTTATTATAATTTGTATTTACTTATATTCATTTACTTTGTATATAATATGCATGTACCTCTTAATTATTTTACTGATATATTCTTGTTCTATGTATATCATGCCAATCATGCCAATAAAACGTATTTGAATTTGAGAGAGAGAGAGATTATATTTGTGGGTTAAAGCTATACTGTGTATAATATAAATTAGATTAAATATTAATATAACACACCATGGCCCAGTTTCACAAACAGGGCTTAGATTAAGCCAGGACTAGGCCTTAGTTAAATTAGGCTATTTAAGATAAATTTTAAAAAACGGCCTTAGAAAGGATGCTTGTACCCAGTACTCAAATGACCTGATATGACATCAAGCAATGACACACTACTAGAATGTCTTCTAATAAGTCTAAGTGACAGCTCCCTCTTGTGGCAGAAGTCATACTGCAGCCCACAAAAACAGCACAGAAGCAAAGTCATTTCAAAAATTTATTTACGAACATAATCTCTGAGGAACAACAGCAGTTCTCGCGCTCTCTGTACATGCAAGTGTAGAAAATAACAATTCTGAATTTCTCCTTTCGGTACGTTTTTTTTTTTTTTTTCTTTTTTCAGTTTCTCGCATTTTGAATTGCAGGATATCAACACAGCTAAAGGTGAAAGTACTGGATCTTTAACAGCACTGACGATAGCATCATAAACCCCATCCCCTCCCCGTAGCTGCTCCAACAATATGTACACAATTGAACTACATTGTACAAATAAAAAAAGATACATTGTTACATCACCGGCAGCGAGCGCCACATGTCTCGTTGCTGTTAGAACCTCACATTCTACGCAAGTTTAGACTAGTACAAAGAGGAGGGTGCAAAACGTCCTGGAATATTATTTACAGCTATTTACAACGTCTCGTTTTACGCATTACAAGAGGAAAATTTACACAGCGGAGACCTTCAACTCAAACATACCACAGGTGTCGGAAAGATAATAAATAGGTTATGCCTCACTATTGATGAAGACGTGAATTCGTGAAAATTAATGTTTTAAAACAAGGCTTGAAATTGCGGCTCCATCTAGCGTATCAGTAAATGGAATAATCTGTGTGATCAGTAGAGGTAATGTGTTGCAGACAGAGGTCAGTGAGTCGACAAGCAAGCGTTAGGATTTCTTTTGTCCAATCTCATGGTCAGTTATTCCCGATGCAGCGAGTCTGATGGAAGTTATGGCTTATGATGAACCCTGAACAGTTCAAATGAATATCGGGTATACTTCACAATTTCAAGCCTTTTAAAAGAGAATCAGTCGTGAGAAGCCGAAATTCAGCTATCATCTTGTAAACGGTACGTATTTAGGGGCTACTCCATTAAAAAGTCGTAATTTTGGTTTCGTCGAGGGAATAAAAACACCATCAATAGCCTTTTAAAAGTAATTCGGTCGTGAGAAGCAGAAAACTCACTTATCATCTTGTAAACGGTACGTATACAGGGGCTACTTCATTAAATAGTCACAATTTTGCCATCAATAGCGTTTTAAAAGTGAATCAGGTAGGCGCCAATAGCCTAGTGGTTAGTGCATCGACACATAGCACCAAGGTGCTCATTGCGACCCGAGTTCGATTCCCGACTCGAGGTCCTCTGCCGATCCTTCGCCTATTTCTGCTCCCCACACTTTCCTGTCTGTAAAATCTCCACTGTCCTATCTCGATAGAAGTAAAAACCCCTCAAAAATAATAATAAAAAGTGAATCGGTTGTGAGAAGCCGAAATTCACCTAACATCTTGTAAACGGTACGTATATAGGAGCTATTCCATTAAAACGTCGCAATTTTGGTTTCGTCGGGGGAATAAAAACACCATCAATAGCCTTTTAAAAGTGAATCGGTCGTCAGAAGCGGAAAACTCACCTATCATCTTGTAAACGGTACGTATACAGGGGCTTCTCCAATAAATAGTCACTATTTTGGTTTTGTTGGGGGAATAAAACACCATCAATAGCACTTATCGGAGATCATGTTTGTTTTGGAAATCACATAGTAGAAATAAAAGTGGTCGGAATTCGAACAGAAAGCTATTTGTATTACGCATTCGTTAGAATCGGTTTGTTTCACACTGCACGGTACTCACAAAACACCGGGACATGAGTCATCCCGAACCAATACCTGCAGAACTAGTGACACCTGTTGCACCCAGACTCAATGCACACATACAGAACTGCGTCATGTGGGATTTTCAGACTCGCACATGAGGGAAAATAATAATAAAAGAAATAAAAACACTAGTCTGGATGGTTAAGCAAACATCACACAACCTCACGCTGAAGTACAGGCAGGTAATGAGAATGGGTAAACACATTTCAAGCCCCCCCAACCCCAAACGAAACGGTTAGAAAGAAACTCACTTGCACTCGTGCCCTAGATATTGATAGATACATTTAAGCATCTCGATGTACTTTAAAGATGATCAGAAATAAGTTGACATAATAAAAAAAATAAAAATATCATGAGGGGAGATTCACAAGGATATCAACAATAGAAAAACAGTCAGAGAGCCCATGTTTATAAATAGCAAATCCAAGTATGGAGGGTGTGTGTTTTGTTCTGAATCAGTATTAACGGCGAGTGTCGATATATCAAGTGTGAGCCAATAAAAATCACCTTAAAAGACTGCTTTAGGGCTGAGAAAGGTCAATCTACATGCAGATGTTAAAATAAGAACAATAGGAGATGGATTCTGATTTCCCGAACAGTGGAAAAAAGAGTGTGTGACTTTCATGCCTAAACGAACGTAACAAGACGCTAAAAAGGAAAAGATAAAAACTCCCATGATTATAATCATACAATGTGTAATAAACTCAAATATGTACTACACCTTTCATGGGGTGGTTGTATATTCGGACAGACCCAAATCTCGTCCTATGACTTGTGCAGCTTTAGAAGAAATCAGAGACGTTAAACTGTATAAAGGCATTTTCTTGGTTTATACTTTTTAAAGATATATACTTGTGTAATAAACGATGAATAATATACCTCTACTATTCTTTAAATAAATCCATAATCACTCTGCTACATCTGAAAACTATGATCGTGGCCCTGACAGAGCAATCAGGAGAGGAACGGTGCTTCCTAAATGATGGTGATGACCTAGATTTACTTTGACTAGCCTTGGACAGAAACCGCGAGGACCGTTGGAAGTGGAAGTCTTGAAAATACTGACAAAGTGTACACCTTTTGGCCCGTGGGATGCGTGTGGTATGTGTGATTGGGGGAGGGGTGGGAAGGGGGAAGTGCTGCCCGAAAGTGAACTGTACATACAATGATAACTTTTATTCATTTATTTTTTTACACTTAACTGAGTGATGTTACAGTACATAAGTTATTTACAACTGTGCAGTAATGTGTGGCAAAATAAATTATCTAGAAGGCAGCGAGAATACATTGGTTAATGATTATAAAACTGTACATCATTTACCCAATACTTTTTTTTTTCAGTTTTGTATTTTTTTCCATTAAACTAATGTTGGCTCTGTAGTGTTTCAAGTCACTTCCTCAGAAAGGGAACAATGAAATGCCCGAGTAAAGAAAGACATAAACCAAAAACAAACATTAAAAAAAGAATAAACTATACTCTTGTAAGTCCTCGTCTCGTGATTTGTGACAGCAACATTTGCTCGTACATTATTAGTCTCTTTTCCTTATGAAACCGGGCACGTCAGGTCTGGTTTAGGGACCATCCAACTGTGCATCTGAGACCAAATGCACTGCTGTCGCCTGGTGAGGGCACTCTAGATCTCACGCCCTCAAACTGAACGCAGTCTCTCCTCTGGGCTCTGGCACCGAGCTGCTGCTCGCCCCTGCATGCAGCTTCCTGCCCTGAATGTGGGGCTGCACGGGGTGCTGTACAGCAGGAAAGCCACTCTCTCCACTGCTGTAGCCATTGTGGACTCGGGTTCAAACAAGGAGAAGGTGTGTTCGCACTCCTGTCGCACTCTTTCGTGTCTCTGTTGTGCCTGCACATTGAGGTGTTGGCCATGTTCGGAGTTCTGTGTCCACCACTGTGCCGTGTCTGTCCCCTTGTTCTGGAGCACATAGGTGGACGAGCCTGTCTCAAGCTCCTTGTTTGTTGTAACTTAGCATGGGCTGGGACAGAGAAAAATTCAGTCCCGTATGTTCACCCAAATAACCCAAGACAGGAGGGACAGGGTTCAAAGCAGACTTGCTTTTTTCAATCTCAAACAAAACCATAAAAACTTGAGGATAAAAGTGCAAGTTGTGTTTTTCCTCCCGTTAAAAAGACAGCTCCTCCCCGGGCAGAAAAGGATGAGTTTTATGTCATTTACCTTTTTTCTATATAATATATATTTTCTCTCCTCAAAGAAATCTCCTCAAACTGGCTAGCCCTTACCGAACTTTGTTTGATGTCTCTTTGATAGATGATTATATTAGACCGAACTCTCCGAGTCTGAATGTGTGTTGGTGTCACGCAGGCAACAGTACAAAGTCGTCGTTGACGTCGACCATTGGCACGTAGAAGGAGGGAACCTCGTTCACACACAGAGATTTGTGTCCAGCAGGGTCCAGCTCCTGTACCTTGAGTTGCCACTCCATCCTTTGCACTGCGTTCAGCGCAGCGGCCTCATGCTGCTGCCGCATTAGCAAACACGTCTGTCAGAATAAAGATGCATATAATTAAACTCATTTTCAATGCTTGCACATGGCAGGTTTGAGCAGAGCATAAGCAAACTCCTCACCTTCATACGGTCGTATTTATCATCCACATCTTGAATCCAGGAGATAAACTGCCTAGCATTGAAGCGATCTCTCACAGACTTGTTTTCATCCCCCTGAAGAACAAGATTTGTTACAAATTAAATTCAGTCTCTGTAAGAATAGGCAATATGGCTTCAAATGAAAAACTTGACTGATTGAACATCTATTATTATTTTCAGTGTAATTCTTTATTTACTTATTTTTTGCCCCTCATAGTTTAGACTGCCATGAATATGACTGAGTTATTCACACATGGTAGTATGTTTTTAATGTTAAAGGTGCAGTAGGTGTTCAGGTCTTCAGAAACGTGTTTTGTTGTGCTGGTTGAAAGTCTCTTCACATTCCACTAGTAATGATTAAAGTAAATGAACTAAATGTGTTTATTTGTTATGCTTGTTGTTTGTCAACAAATGTAGATTTGTACAACTGTGCACTCCTGTTCACGCAGATCCGCCGATGCGCGTGCATGTGTGTTCACATGGACACGAGTGACAGCGGTAAAATCAAATACTGAATCAAAACTTTTTGCTGAGTCAATATTGAAGTTAGTTTTGCACGCTGGAGAAAGGACGACACCATGGCTGAAGTATTTCTTTTAGACAGGTAATGTCATGTTATAAAACTATTTTAGTCACGCAAAGCTGATGTATATTTTGTTGTTTCACTAATGGGTTATATGTAGGCCCACATGGAATCTGTGGCACAGAAATCCGCAGATTTCCGGCCCATCATTGAATCTGTTTATTTACTTGTGTAAATGTGTGTAAATTTATATTTATTTTATAATATTTAAAATTAATTTCAGTAATATTATTGACTAATATGCAAGTGTTTATTTGATTTTTTTACAATACAGTGTGTAAAGTAATAGTTTCTGTCTTTCAGTTGATATATTATATGAGAGACTTGCTTTGTTAACCAAATAAGTGGATCTAGATGGATTTGTATTGTAAACATTAAATAAAAGTTAAAAAGCTATTATTTTTTTCTTTTAAATATTGAGTTTTTAGTTACGATACTCCCAAAATAATCATGCATAAATCTGCAGATTTTTTACTAAAGTCTCTGCAGAAATAACAAATAATTGTCGGCAGATTCTGTCTGGCCCTAATTATATGCATGGAAGTGTTGCTTAGCAACTGAAATCTTCAGGCAATAGATTGATATTGATATAACTATTTTCAATATTTCAACATCGATAATGTCGGTTTTTTGGTTTAACAACAAAACATCAGTAAATAGTTCTATTCCGCCTAGCCTGCTTTACTGAGGTGAAGTTGGTTTTCTTTTCACATTGGTTAATTTTTGAACAATGACAACCTGTGACGAGGCCCCTATATTGTTTACCATGCTACTCTGAATATTTACTCTGAAATAGCATGTAAGTATGGCTTAGTAATAAGTGTAATTCCTGCAGGCCGCAGACCAACCACAAAGCATATAGCAGTCACTTTAGAACAAAGCATGTGAGAGAGAGAGACCAGCAATCCTTGCATGGATGAAATATTGCACATTATGACAAGTCTTGCTTGCTGCACAACTGAAGACGTGCTAGATATAATACAGTTTTTCGTTCAGAATTGTAGTGTAAAACATTTACATTTAGTCATTTAGCAGACGCTTTTATCCAAAGCAACTTACAAATGAGGACAAGGAAGAAATTCACACAACTATAAGAGCAACAGTGAATAAGTGCTATAGGCAAGTTTCAGGTGTGTAAAGTTTAAAATATAAAGTATAGTCTAAAGCAGGGGTGGGCAAACTCGGTCCTGGAGGGCCGGTGTCCTGCACAGTTTAGCTCCAACACTAATCAAACACACCTGAACAAGCTAATCAGTATCTGCAAGATCACTAGAAATCTATAAACAGGTGTGTTTGATTAGAGTTGGAGCTAAACTGTGCAGGACACCGGCCCTCCAGGACCGAGTTTGCCCACCCCTGGTCTAAAGTCTAAAATATAAAGTACTGTAAAGTTTTCTAACTGGCGAATGACATGATTTAGAGGGTCTGTCATCTTTAATGTGCACGTTCGTGATTTCAGGAGGCGTGGCTTTGGACAGCAGGGTAGGGACTGTGTTTCAAAGATATGATGCTAACTGGTAAGCATTTAAGCAGATCACTTACTGCACCTTTAAAGTATTAACACGATTAAAAAACAAAGTAACAGACACAGGAAAATGTCATCTGTTATGAATGTTAATCGCTCAAATCTCGTAAAATCGTAAAATCTTGGATGTGTTAACAAAAGTAGTTAAAATGAATGCTCACCTGGCTTTCTGATGGCATGTTGTAGACTTCTGAATCTAGCAGCATTGTGCAAGCACTAAAAGGAACGGCCTGATTTGCAATCGTTCTTGCTGCTCTACAGTGAACACGTAGCACTTCCTGCTCACAGGATACGATCAGCTTCTCCTGTAAGGGCACATAAAATCATAGTTAGACTGGACATTCGACTGATCCAGAGATACCCTATTCATCTAATCCAGGGACAAAGCCGGTCTTTTGAAGTGATCAAGGTCCGGTAGTCCCAGTAAGAACATCAGAAGAAAATGAGATGAAATGGGGACACTGATCATACTGAAACATACTTGTTTAGTTGCAAGTGTGCATTTCAGATAAGTTGCTGTTCTATTACACAAAGCCTTTGATGATTCATCAAAGGATTTGTGCAGTGTGATCATTGCATCCTAATGGGGTCACTTCAGAAATGAGCTCTGGGATGCATAGAGGGGAGAAAACAAAAAGAAAATGGAGAAAGTCTGAAGGCAAAGCGTAAAAGTTTACCCTCTCAATGCTGTGCTGTAGTCTTAGTTTTCCTCTCACGGCCTCTTGCTGTCTGAACAACTCCTTCAGGGGCTCTGACAAAGATGGTGGTGGTGCGATCTAGAATAACAAGGAAATATGCCACAACTTGTTATTCAGGAAATCTCTAAATGTAACTTTTGTTTAGCTGAGCATACCTACAGCTTAAACATACAATGTCTTAAAATGGTCCAAAATCTTATACTAAATTGGTTAGCACAGTGTTAAAGAGTCTTTTAAAAAAGTCTTACCACAGGAATATGAAGCTTGCTCAGAGGCTTGCCATCAAGCAGATAGGACCCTGTGTATGTCACATAATCTGCATAACACTGAGGGGCTTGAGGAGTTATGTAACACAAGATCTTCCTCTTCTCTTCGATTTTCTTGCGGATCTGAAGGTATTCAAAATAGGGGTTGGAACGGTCACTGTGGTATGGCTCGATTTCATCCAATTTGATGGCGTTCACGATGACTGCTAGAGTTTGTTGGATCATCTCCCGAGTCTGCTTCATTGCGGTGTTCACCAACTGAACCTGCACCTGCTGCTGGCCTGATTTTGGAAACTTTCTCTTGCGTGGATGTTGGGACTGGTTGTCATCATCCTCAATGGGCCTGCCTTTTGTTTTGGTGATTAATGCAGGTGCAGAAGGTGCCGATGTTTGAACATTGCTTGAGCTGATGGTCTCTTTCTCCTTTTCTAACGTGACACATGGGGTGGTAACACTTGTGGTTATTGGTGATGAGGATACCGAATGAGTGATGCTTGATGAGCTTAGTGCAGCACTCTGCTTGTTTTGATTGGCCAGCATCTGAGCCTTTTTCCGGGTAATTCTCTGAGGTATTTCCTCAATTTTCTTGGGTGTCTCAGACACCGGTATAGTCACTGACAACTTGGCAGTTGTCTCAAGAGTCTCTGATACATGGGTGCTGGTAGGCATTGACACAGCTGGAAAATGAACGGTAGGATGAGGGCTACAGGAAGGGCCCAGAGCAACCACAGGATTTTGTCCTAATAAATGTGGTTTTGTGGTGACTGGTAGTTCCAAATATTGTACCATTACAGATGGCATCATAGCATCTGGGGTTATTTCTTTTTGCCTGTATTCATGGTCCTTTTCCTCAGTAGGTAACAAGTTATCATTGTTTATATCCATGCCTTCAAATACACCCCTTTCCTCTGGGATAGTTTCTTTGATGGGAAGAACATCTGGGATGTTCTGAGGCTCTGGCTCCAACTCACATTGAGGTCTATAGTCATCCTTACTTAATGGAGGAACCAAATCCTGACTAGATTCGTCATGAGGCACAACTGTAGGAGAACAAGGAGCTTTAGACAAACTTGACAGGTCAACATTGATCATTTCAACATTTTCGCTTGTTTCAATAACTGGGGGTCTCGTCTGAGTAGGGGAATGCTTATTCTCTGCAATTTCTGGGGCTGTTATATCAGGGTCCTGCATCTCCTTCTCTTGAAAAGGAAGTTCTGGTAGAGAGAACGGACCCATGTCATCCATTTCATCAGCTGCACCAGAAAATGGATCTGCCCATGAAACAACAGGATCTTGGTTGACTGGTGGGGCTCCGGGCATGCTGATCTCTGCAGGATAGGTGGGAGACTCTTGTCTATTGTCTTTAATCATACATGGCAACTCTAAGTCCATCTGATTTTCCTCAGGGGTTGGTTTACAATCAGTAAAGAAATTTTCTAGCTGAGGTGATTCGGACTCCAGTGTCTCTGTTACAGGTCTTCCAGGTGACGGAAGGTCTTCCACTGTGTCTTTGGGGTCCTCATAATGAGAGTCAGGAATTTGCGATGGACAGTATGCTCTGGAGTAAGTAGAATGAGGTGGTGTCACAGGGATTACATTTGGGATATGCTGCATATCGCAATCAGAATGAGAATATGGACTGCTAATTTTTGAGACTGCTGCCTCAACCTCTCTGTAACTCTCATGAGGTGACTTCATGAGCGCTTCTGTATTCCAGCCTAAGGACTGATCACATGAGTTTTCCATGTAGTTGTCTTGTGGATGGGCTGGTGTAATGGGAAGCACATCAGGATCTCTTCTATCTGAACATTCAAGCCAAGCCTTTTTGTCAGATTCTTCGATCCCGAGTAAATAAGGGGGATTGTTTCTTGCCTGCAAGCTCTCATCTGCAGCATGGTGACTTTCTGTGGGGTCCTCAACAAAATCATCAGCATCATCTTCATCATCTTCTTCTTCCTCCTCCTCCTCCTCGTCTTCCTGCTCTTCAACAACAGGAGGCAGGTAGTCACTCACACTGACAGGGTGAGCTGGCATTAGACCAGGTCCACTCTGGTGTGGCTCTGAGAGATCATCTATATCCATGGGAGGCAGAGCTGCAGGGGCTGGAGTTGGAGGAGCAGCTATATCCAGACAAGGCTCCTGGGGGTCAGGTCTATGGACTGGAGTTGAGGGCTTCAAGAGATAGTTGTTATACACACACCCTGAGTATTCATTACCATCACTGATGGAATTTACAGCAGACACTTCATCTTGTACTCTTTCATGTTGCAATAGGTCAGGCCTGGGAGACATGTCAGCAGTGGGTGAAAAACATGAGGAAAGGCAATTAAGTCTGTCTGCTGCCATCTTGTCCTCAGAAAGTTGTGAGGCTGAAGACTCAAATTCTGTGCCTTCTTGAACGTGTTGTCGTAATAACTTGTCTGCCTCTGCTTTGAACTCAATATCAAGTGGTCTTCTGACGTCAGAGGTGACAGAGCGACTTACAAGGGGTAACTGCATGTTCTTTGCTGGTGTTATACACGTTCCCTCCTGGAAAGTATTTGATGAGTTTGAATATCTATCAAAGAAGGAGGGGGAACAAGCATTCATGGACATTGTGGTGGCTGAGGAATTATGACAGTCAAGACCATCAAACATGATATCTGAATAGTCTTCTGCACTGCAGGATGGCGTACGTGGAGTTTGCATGACTTCCTCATAGCTTGGACATGAGATCACAGATGTTGGGGTGGGGACACCTGTTGGTCTGTTCTGGTCAGGTCGTGGAGATGCAGGAAGACTTTCCTTCATTTGGTGACCAGCAAGCCAGTCTTTTGAGTTCTGACTCTCAATAGGTTGTGGCTTTCTATCAGGTGACATCATTTGGGCTGGAAGGCCAATCTCTTTAATCTTCTTCTCTTTCAAAGCAGCATCCACCGAACCAGATTTTTTGGAAAGTTCACTGCGATTTTTCTTGAGTTCTTCATTTGACTTCGTTTTATCTTTGAGTTTTGGGTCGCCTGATCGATGCCTCAATTTTTCCATCTGTTTCATTCTCTCTTTGTGTCTCTTATGGCGTTCTTCAATCTCCTGATCTTTTTGGCTTAGCATTTTACCAAAACTTGTTAGTCTTAAATCGCCATCAACTAAAAGCTTTTCACGAGGGCGATTGTCCTTTCTAATTGTCTCCTTTGACTGGCTAAATTTGTCATTCTCATCTTTGACCTTTGTCTTGCTCTCTGTTCTGTCTTTATCCACCATGTCTTTATTCCTGTCCTTATTTTTGCCATCAAATTTAGAACAGTCTTCTTTTGATTTCTCTTTAAGACTTGATATTTGAGTGTTTTCCTTCAGTCCAGATTTTTGCTCTTCTTTTGAGTGTCTGAAGGACCCAAATCCATCCGAATATTTATGCTTTTCATCTTTCACCTTTTCCTTGTGTTTCTCTTTCTTCTTTTTATCTTTTATTTTATCACTGTTCATGATACTGTTTGTCTTGTCTTTTTTGGACATCTCCTTCTCAAACTCTAGAGTCTTTTCTAAGTCATCTTCGCCATCAACTTTGGAGCCATATGGAAAAGTGTAAGGATCAGCCTCTAAAGGCATGGGTTCTTTGTCAAAGGGCAAGCTTTCTCTGCGACCATAAGTTTCTCTTATCTCCTCTGACTTGTCTTTTTTCTCTGCCTTTTCTTTCTTGACTTTCTCTTTTTCTTTGTCATGACTCTTTTTGGATGATGAAGACGAGGAATGTCTATGCCTCTCTTTCTCTTTGAACCTGTCCTGTGGATTGGTAATGGACAGTGACTCTCTTCTCTCCTCTGACATGTCAGGTATGCTGATGTTGGAGGAATCGTAGAAGTTGCTTAGCACAGGCTCATGACCTCGGTCTGTGAAACTATCTAATGAAATTTCACTATTTCTATCATTGGAATCATCTTTATAATCATTCATCGCCTCCTCCTCAAGCTTCTCCAATAAAGATTTCTCATTTTCACCACTCCCCTTTGAAAGTTTCCGGTCTTTTAAGTGCTCTGTCTTGTCTTTGTATTTATTTTTGCTCTTTTCGTCACTGACATCCCTCTTGTCAAGAAGTTTCAGCTTGCTTTTCTTCTCCTGATTTGAATCCACAGAAGATCTATCCTTACGTTCCTTGTGTTTTATTTCGGTTGGATCTTTGTCCTTTTTATCTTTGTGTTTTTCCATGGAGGCTTTTCTTTCTTTTCCAGCATCAAATGCGGCCTTCTCTTTTTTCTTATCTTTATGTTCCTTGTCCTTTTGTTTTTCTATGGAATGTGTTTTCCCCTCAGAGTATTTTTTATGTTTATCTGTTTGGAAATTATCCATTTCGTCTAGGTCAGGTGTGGAATCTTTCCTGTGAGAATCTGACAGTCCGAGAGAATCGCTTAATTTTGCAACACCCCCATTATAATTGTCATCTTCATCTTCACTCTCATCAGTAAAAATATCTGCGATTGTATACCATGTCTTCTCTTTCTTCTCAGGTTTTCTCTCCTCTTTCTTAAACTCCAGGAAATCTTTTTCTTTGTCAGCATGTTTGTCCTGAGATGCCTTTTCTTTTTTGTCTTTAATCTGTTCAGATGACATCTTCCTTTCTTTGTCTTTGCTGTGAGAATCTTTATGCTTTTCTTTCACCCCATCCCGCTTGTCTTTAGAGGCCCGTTCTAGATCTTTCTCTTTTAGTGATCGATCAATGGAGTTTTTCTCAGATTTCTCTTTTTCCAGGTCCAAATTTCTGTCCTTGGGCTTGTCCTTGTGTTTTTCACCTTTGGACTTCTCTTTCTTTTCCACACTATCAATTTTCTTCTCCCTTTCCTTTCCAGAGTGGTTCCTCTCCCTAGGGTCAGACTTACAAGTGGTTTCACTCTCTGGTTTATCTTTAAAGAAGGCCTCGCTCCCATAATCATCTCTCAGAGATTCTTGTTTTGTTTTGGAGTCTTTCCTTTCTTTAGTAAACTCATAAGAATCCTTTCTGTCTCTGCCGCAGTCCACAGAATCTTTATCTTTCTTTTCTTTGACGCTTTCGGCTGATTCTTTTCGTTTCTTCTCCTTTTCTATTGTCTGACCAGAATTGAACTTTTGTTTGTCCGTCCAGTCTTTTTTGTTCTCAGTTTTCTTGTCAGATGTGTCCTTGTCTTTCTTCTTTGATGCAGTTTCCTTTTCAGGACGCTTGTCCGCATGATCTGGCTTTTTATCTTTGAATTTATTTTCCTTTTTTCTGTCCCTGCTTTCCTCCTTTACTGTTTCTACAATTAATTTGATAGCATTATTTGCCTTGTATTCTTTAACTGGGGCATCCCAGCTATCATCTCCATACAATGAACTGTCAGAAGACATATCCGACTGCCACCGATCATGGGGGTCATCTGACGCACTCATCTTGGTGTCTTCAAGTAAGTGATTTTTTAAGTCGAAGTCGTCATAGTCAGGTTCCTCCTTGATGTTTTTATCCCTTTTAGACTTTTCCTTCTCTTCTTTGATGCTTTTCTCAGGTTTAAAATGTTTTTCTTCTTTTTGCTCATTCTTTTTGTCAATTTTAAGAGATTTATCTTTTGATTTTTTCTTTTTATCATCTTTATGGGCTTTTTGCTTCTCCTCCTTTGCCTTGTCTTTTATGGTTCTCTCCTTTTCAGTCTTTAAAGGTTTGTCCCGCTCTTCTTTGCTCACCTTTTCCTTGTTTGACTCCTTTGTCTTTTTTGACTTCTCCTCTTTGACCACCCTTTGAGTTTCTTTAACTGGCCAGTCCTTGTCTTCAGATTTACCCTTAGACAGTCTGTCTTCCTTCTTGAAATGATCTTTCTCATGTTTGGACAGTTTGACTCTATTTTCTGAAGGAGACTCTGTCTCAACAATAAGCGACTTCTGCCGTGTATCGTCAAAGTCAAAAGAGAAGCTCTTGACAAATTTTTCATTCATGTCTTGACTCAACACCACACTTGGAGCCTTATCTTTTTCCTTACTTTTGTGTTTGTGTTTCACTTTGTGTTTCTTTAACACTTTTCCATCTTTGTCTGCTTTAGAAATGGCTCCCTCAGTGTTTGAAGTCTTGTAAAGCTCAGAGTTCTTTTTGTCTACCGCATTGACATGCGTGTTGTTTTTCTTTCTGTTGTCTTGAACTTTCTTTTTTACCTGTTTCACAGACTCAACACTGGAGTCTGCAGATGAGTAGTCTGACTCACTGGAGAGCCGTGTTCTGACCGAGTCCGAAAGGGAGCTGACATCAGACAATGTCGGAGAAGACACTGTTTTCCAGCCATCTGTCCTCCACTGCTTTGGGTGCTGCTCTGCCAAAGACTGTGTGTGTTTCTGTGAGTTCAAACTCCCATGCGAGGAGGAAGACGTGACTGACAAAGAGGTAAAGACAGAGGGGTCTTTAAGGCTCAATGTAGAAGAGTCCTTTACACAGTTTGCATTCTGAATGGACCCTTTATCGTCTTCACTCTCAAGGTCCCCAATCTCAGAGTCTGAGGTGCAGAACTTGTTCACTTTATTGAAGCGCACCTCCTTGTTAACATTATTTTTTGTCTCCTTCTTCCTTTTCTTCTTGACTTTACTTTTCTCTTTCTGCTGCTTGGAATTCAGGGACGTCGAGTCTCGGCTCTTGATGTTAGTCTGAGGTGCAGGTTGCCTTGGTGTGGTCGTGGGTGTGAAACACAATGTTCTGTCATCTTCGTCTGAGCTGTTGCTGTCTGACAGGATCCTGCGCACAGCCTTCTTTGGTGTTAGCGAGTTGCTTTTGGAATAGGTTTTGACCTCCATCTTGGGTATGGAGATTAAGTTGTTTGTTTTGCTGACGGGGTCCTTGCGGAACTCTTTCTTGAGCAGGTGCTTGTCATCCACAGGTGGGACACGCTCCTCCTCATCATCCTCGTCAAACTCGTACTCATCCTTGACTGGAGTGGTGGTGGATTTGGGTGGGTCCATGCCCTTCCCTTTTAATTTTAAGCCCTTCTCAAACTCTGAGTCCGTATTATTGCCATCGACAGAGCTGGATGGGGCAAATGATGGGGAATCTTCCTCTTCAGAAGAATCTGCTGAGAAGAACAAGAGCTCTTAATAGTAACATTTCCTGTTAAGCACTTTCTGGAATACATGCATCACATATATACTTCATGATACATACCTGAGGAACTCTCCTCACTGGAGGAGTAGGTAATTTTCCCCAACAACAAATTAAGCATTGTTTGTGAATTTGCCACTTTTAATGGAGTCTCTCCTCTTCTGTTGCTTTGACAAGGATCCCCTCCATATCGTAACAGCAGCTTCACAACCTACAAAACCAGAATATAGGTGTGACATAGTCAATTAAAAAAAGGTCCTAAAAATGTGTGTTGTCTTGTGTAATAAAATCTTAACGTATCTTTTCTGAGTCACTTACTTTGAGATGGCCATTGTTAGATGCATCATGTAGAGGTGTGTCATCATCCAGGCCCTTGGTGTTAACCTCGGCCCCGGCTGCCAGCAGCTGTTTGGCCACATCATAATACCCTCTGTTACAAGCCTCATGTAGTGCGGTCCAGCCTAAAATAAAAAGCATTCCTATATTGCTGGAAGAATTTCATGTGCATTTCAAACAGTTCCAGATTGTAATAATCTATATTACACATCCGTTTTGATATCAACAACACACATCAACATGAAAAAGTGGAAGAAAAGCAACTATCTCTGAAAGCTGCATTTACCTGCAAAGTCTTTTACATTCACGTCAGCCCCCTCATTGATGAGCTCCTTTATGCGGCGTGCCTCTCCACGAATGGCTGCCCGGTGCAACCTTGTCTCACCCCTCTCGTTTCTCTTGTTAACTTTGTCTTTGGTTTTTGAGGCAGAGTTTGGCGTTCCCTTCTGACCCAGACTTGACTGTGACTGGTGCTTTGGTGTTGTGTCTGAACACAAATATCAGTTATTACAATTTAAGTTACTTACAGAAACGTATTTTAATTAAGGTCCACTAGAGGTCCTCAGCAAAGTTCCACCAGATCATTTAAAATAATTTTACATTAAACAGTTTTGGACTGTTGGATTTGTCACAGCACTTGCACATTGTTGCTGTTTTTGTTGGTTTAACTGTCTTCAATCGTAAGTAGCTTTAAATAAAAGGGTCCCACTTTATATTAGGTGGCCATAGCAAATATGTACTTACATTGAAATTAATAATTTGTTACAATGTACTTATTGGTAATACATGTTTTTACTTTGTACTCATAATTGATTAAATACCTCCATGTAATTACATCTGTAATTAATTTCTGTAATTAAGAGAGGGGTCTGGCTGCAGACTTGGTGCATATGCAACCTGAGCTGCATGCAATGCTTTTGAATGGGCTCACCTAACCCTACCCGTCACAGTGACATCACTAGCTCCATTGAGTGCATTGTGTATGACATTGCATCTTTGAGAGAAAGGCTGCATCTAGATACCATTGGTAATTACATTTATAATTACACTGTTGACGATCCCTTACACTTTAACCCACCCTAAACACTAAACCTACCCGTATCCCACCTGAATATCACCATAAGTGTTCTGTAATACATTATGAACACATTAAGTACATTGTATTTCTACTCTGAAGTACATACATACTAGTCAGGCCAAGACTTAAGTTATATATTTTTATAAGATTTTATTAAGATAACATGGTTCTTGTGTTCATTTATCCATTACTAAAACTTATTTTTTAAGAACCTGGATCCTACCAGAAACCTGTAATTTTACAAGTCTGTTTTCACAACTATACAAATACTAACAGACACTTAAAAAACATTCCATTTTTCAAACTCTAGGAAGCAGTTTCCTTAAATTAACAAGTAGTTTTGTCATTACAGTTGTAGAGGAAAAGTATTAACCTGCTTTTAGGCCTTGGAGAAAAAACGTGAGAACCAATGACAATTAAAAAACCAGTAACTGAGTTTTGTACAACCTCTAGATGGCAGTCTTGCACAAACATTGTAAACGGATAACTTTTGCCTGCGTCAAATTGCACCTTCTTCCTGTTTTACATCTTTGACTGAATTAAGCAATTTTAACCGATTTTGACTGTTTGAATTTGGTTGATATTGTCATCAACAAATTTTAACTACATTAAATCAACCAACTATTCTTTCAGCAAACTAATAATATTACAAATATATTAGCAACAACAGGAAAATCATTACATCACTATTTTGAGATGCTTAAATACAGAACAAGCTAAAGTGCGCACAACAATAGCTGGCATGCAAAAGAGCTCTGCAGGGGTGGGGTTTCTTGGCATTTCCAGTATTCTTTTGTTTTGGAAAAATAAATCAGTTAAACTATTTGAAGAAAAGTTAAATGTGACTAATCTAATAGAGACATGCTTGCTAGAGATAAAAAAAATAAATAAAGCATTTAATACAAATGCTCTAGCTTAGGAAAACCGTCAATAGCCATTAGAAATTTAGTTTTCCCTCACAAGCTGCAATGTTAGATTGTAATACCACACGAGCAAATCCAATCAAATCTGAATCAGAACAATTTATATTGGAACAGTACATCCAAGTCCCTTGCTGCTCTATCAACAGTCCTAGAGGGCTGATAAACAACAGTGGATTAAGATTGCAGAGGTTCATTTCGCTGAAGTAATGGAAATTGATGAGGGTTATCTTGTTTAATTGAATTCTAATTAAGTACTGTGGTGTGTGTTTAAATGATGCATAGCGTAAGAGTGCAGCGGGGACAGTGGAAGCTACTGAAGCCGCCGGACCCCCTCCCACTTGTGGCCCCCCGAGACGTGGCGCCCATGACAAACACGCACCTGGACTGTTTACGGACTCCTCCGCCGTCATCTGCATGAGAAGAGCCACCTGCTGCCGCTCTGAGAGTGGGTACCCGGCCCGGATCCCTGGCATGCCCATCCCAAACGGCAGGCCTGACTTCCTGGTGTTAGTGGGCTCTTTTTTAATGCGCTTCCGCTCTGGACCTTGTTTTTCTGTTGAGCATAAAACGGGCATGTTAATTCGCAAAACGGCCTCAGAAATGCTTGTGAACAGACAAACTCCTCTTTACTCAGTTGTGTGACCTTGTATGTACGCTAGCTCAAGTTAATATGCAGTTAAGTACATTCCCATCTATGCCATCCTTCGTAGCCTGAAGGTCAAGTGAAACCTTTGGTGAATTCCCAGCTGTTCGGCCTATGTGAAACCCCTCTGGTGGCATCAGCCATAGTTTGATATTAGCCTTATGGGGAGGGAGGGGCTCTTCACTGCCAGTCTAGTGTGTGTGTGTGTGTGTGTGTGTGTGTGTGTGTGTGTGTGTGTGTGTGTGTGCACGTGTTTTTTTAAGGCTATGACTTGGCAGCCTGTCACCGATAACAAAATGGCCGGTGTTCACATTTCAATGTGGCGAAGACAAGGTCACCGCTGCATTTGGACAAAAGCAGCTGCTCTTCACAGAAATGCCCATCAATTATTCTCAGTATGTCAGTGTCAACATATCTGCTCCACAATGCAGATGTCCTATTCACTGCACAAGTCTCGCCCTTGCTATCGACTTACAGTAGGATAGCAGTCTTAGTGTTTGCCAGATTCCAATATGACCCCCCAAGCCTCAAACTATGCAAACATGCCCAAATGTCACATGGGCATTCCTAACGCCAATAAAAACTCAATGAGGTACAGCAATCCCGTCATCTAGATTTCTGCTTTTGTCTAATCTATAGAAGATCTACTAGCTGGCTTGTTGTTCTCAACGTTGTGATTTGCTCAAGGCCACAAGCATAATTTATAGGTAGAGGAAGCCAGACAAATGCTTCCAGTAACAAGATTTTTCCAGGAATTATTCTTCACGGTTGGGGCTGATGAATATTCGCTAACACCTGTAAACAATTACATGTAATGTACCCCAACCTTCTGAACACACACGCTCTTGCCATTTAGTTGCATTCCTGTGATCCAAATCTTGAAGAACATGAGCAGCAGCAGCAGCAGTCTAAACATGTTTATGAAGGCTGGATGAAGGGAACAGAAAAATGCAGAGCTTGTACTTTTGTCTTCTAAAATAGAATGTAATGACTATGGTACAGTAATATAAAAGTCCTCTGATGTCAGGATCAAGCTTTCCATCCTCACTTATTATATCAAAAGTAAAGTGAACTGCAGAATGTTTTCCCTTTGCATATTTTAATGCTTATCTAATAACTTAAAACAAAACTGAATAAGCATAGCATCATTACTAAAAAGCCTTGCATTTTATAAAAATACAAAACAATAATTCATTATAAATAAGAGAAGAACATCAATTATAGTCAATATATGAACAGCTGAATTCTGCACTAATCATTGCACCCCTCCCCCAAAAGAAACCCTACAGCAATGGTCCTCAACCACCAGGCTGCAGACTGGTACCAGTCTGTAGATCAATTGGTATCGGGCCGCACAAAAAAATCATTAATTATGATCTTTTATTTTGAAAGATATTTTATTTTAAAAAATGACCATATTATCTAGTATACATCTCAGTCACTTGAGCACCCAAATTTATCCCACAAGTAGCTAAATGAGTAAAAAACAGACGTCTTTGGAAAGTTTCTTTGCTAAGGGGAAAAAACCCAGTGAAGGACCCGCGAACTGCCAAGGAATGGATCCGCAACCCACTTGTCAACAAATCAGGTGAATCCACCATGTCTGTTCAAGATCAACTCTTCTGAGATCGCAAATGATGACAACCTTTTAGGGGCCGTAAGTTCTTTATTTCCAATGGAGGTGCGTGGCTTGCAGACGCACCCAGCTGAATGAATGTTTTGAGTCATGTGACAAGAACTAACCAATCAGCTTCATACTTTGCATAGAATATACACAATTCGGTAAACTAAATATATCAGACAAACACAGAACACCCAAACACTGCAGTGCTTTGTAATTTTCTCCATAAGTAAAACTTGTATCAGAGCTGCAGCCATGTTTTGTCAGCTTTTCATCCTCTGAGAAAATGGTTGATGGTCACCTTGCAACCTACAAACCACCCCCACCAGTCTGCGGTAAAATTTTCAAGCTTAAAAAGTTTGGGGACCACTGCCGTATAGCTCAAAATCTACAGTAAATAAACAAGCATTGCACTAAGTTTAAAAAAATACATAGTTATTAAACGTTTAATTGTTCCCACAGAACAAAAAAACAGACCCAATAAATAAATGTAAATGATGACATCGCGTTTCTTCATAACACCTGGTCTAAAACGCAAAGCAGTGTAGCGGCAACATGACAAAAATTCTTTTTAACAGTCTACAAAGCAACCTTTTTTGTTAAGACAGATCAAATTTAATTGCACTTGACACAAACACTGGGAGCAACACAATTAATACATTTGCAAAATACCAAAAGCACATTTTAATTATATTAAATTATAAGGTAACTAAACCATTATAATGATTTAATATCAATCTTCAAAAGCACTCAAATCCTGTGTACAAACAAAATCTAATTGAAATAATATAGAATTAGTTTTGCCTTTTTTTTTAAACAAGACATAGTAATTAAATGTTTAATTGTTCCCACAGAACAAAAAACAGAACCAATAAATAAATGTAAACGATGACATCACATTTCCTCATAACACCCGGTCTAAAATGCAAAGCAGTGTAGCGGCAACATGACAAAAATCCTTTTTAACCCACAAAGCAGTGTACAAAGCAACCTTTGTTGTTAAGACAGATCAAATTTAGTTGCACTAGACACAAACACTAGGAGCAACACAATCAATACACTTGCAAAATACCAAAAACAAATTTTAAATATATTGAATTATAAGACAACTAAACCATCATAAAGATTTAATAGCAATCGTCAAAATCACTCAAATGCCGTATACAAAGAAACTCTAATTGAAATAATATAGAATTAGTTTTGCCCATTTTACAAAGGTTTGTAGCCATGCATATAACCTGAATGTCAATTAAACCGCTGTGTGCATCTGGGCATTCTACAATTAAAGGACAGCATTGTCAGGGTTTCTGCAGGTTTCACTAAGTTCAATTTAAGACTTTAAGACATTTTAAGGCAGTTATGAATGAAATTTTAGATTTATACAGGGCTAAATGCTAAGGTTTTTTTGAAAATCCCAGTTAGAAAAGATTTTCACTCGCCCTATTAAAAATGATTAAAATTCATTACATTTAATAATAATAATTGTGTTTTTTGCTCTTCAATAATAATTAGATTATTTTTTATTAATTTTCAAATATATCCATTCACAAACCCTTTAAACCTAAATATAGCTGTCAATTACTTCAGTCTACAATAAAAATAATAAAATTAAGAAAAAACAAACTAACATGAACGTTAAGATCTGTTAAAAAACAATTTAAGACCTACAACACAACATTTCAGTAGATTTAAGACTTTAAGGCCTAAAATTTAGCTTTTGAGGTTTAAGAAATTTTAAGACTTTATAAGACCCTGCTTGTGGAACCAGAACTTCAGATCAAAGTTTTTGGTCAAGGTATTTCATATAACATAATTACAATAATTATTAGCAGTTGAACAAAATAATTAAAGTGGTCAAAAGACCAGCATCATAAAACATTTTGCTGTCACAGGGTTTCATCAAATAAAATGCAAGACTTTTTAAGACCCTTTTAAGACCAGTATGAATGAAATTTTAGACTTACACAAAGCTAAACACCTAGAATTTTTTGCAATGGCCCAGTTGGGCCAATGGAGATTGTTTTTTGCTTGGCAAAAAATCATAATAATAATAATAATAATAATAAATAATAATATTAATAATTCTAAATATAGTTATTTTAAAGCCACATATTTTAATTTCAATTATTTTTTCAACATTTTTTTGTCGAATACACTTCTTCTTTATAACCTTAAATTTCATGCCTATTCATAAATATTATGTCCACCCCTTCTGTAAATAATTTTTGTATAAATGAAAGATCATATAAAGGCATATATTGCCCTGTTATTGTCATGAGGAATTATGTAATTGCTTATAATTTTCTTTTCCTGATTAGGGAATTACATTGAGATATTTCTGTAAAATGTCTAAAAGCTGTTGTGATTTTATCTCTTTGCAATATAAAATAAGTTTAATTGAGATGGATTGTTAATAATTGGTTGTGCGCTGACCCGACTAGGTAGCTTTAGTTGGACAGAGGAAAATTAAGACATTTTAAAAATGATTTAAGACCTACAACAAAGAATCTTAGTGAATTTAAGACTTGTTAAGGCCTAAAATTGAGTTTTTGAAATTTAAGACATTTTAAGACCCCACGGACACCCTGTATTATATCATAATTGGTAAAAAGGATTGTGGATTGCTTAAGTTTGGTATCACGACAGTTGAGAGTGCCTCAACATCATTAGTGAACATTAAAAAAAACATTTTAATCTTCTGTATTAACATTATGTAACACTGCAAAGATTTACTGAGAGATTCAGAGATGAGGCAGGTATACTAGTAGTATAAATCAACAAAAAAATACAATAATTTTAGCATATAAACATAACTAATATTGCTATTGGGCGATGCAATGGCGCAGTAGGTAGTGCTGTCGCCTCACAGCAAGAAGGTCACTGATTCGAGCCTCGGCTGGGTCAGTTGGCGTTTCTGTGTGGAGTTTGCATGTTCTCCCTGCGTTCGCGTTCCCCCACAGTCCAAAAGACATGCGGTACAGGTGAATTGGGTAGGCTAAATTGTCCATAGTGTATGTGTGTGATTGAATGTGTATGGATGTTTCCCAGAGATGGGTTACAGCTGGAAGGGCATCCGCTGCGTAAAACATATGCTGGATAAGTTGGCGGTTCATTCCGCTGTGGCGACCCCAGATGAATAAAGGGACTATTGCTATTGGTTTAACCTACTTGAATTATTGCTGAAACACATAAAAAGTTGCTTCCTTCCTGTAATGAAGGTGGTAAGACTTGTTTGTCATAAACAACCCAAACCAGAAAAGCCGGCTAGGTGTGCGGTTTGTAACATAAGAGTGGAAGAAAGAACAACTGAAAAATTACCACATACATTTTCAGAATGAGCTCATATGTTCAGCTCAGATTATGGAGGATGATAGTAAAGGCCAGAACCCAGCCGTTTATTCTCATTAGTTCCTTATTTGACTCAAAATACACAACAGCAATATTGTCTGTAGTGTAGCATTTCTTGGTATGCTGTCTGAGAGAGCGGCTTACTGTGTGTCCTCTGAGACTGAGGGATGAATCTAGGTCAGGGACTGAGGGTTATAGGGACGGCAGCCCAACAGACAAGGGAAATTTCCAATGGTAAATGTGTAAGAGCGAAACGAACACGCTGGATTGTAGTTGCTAAAGAGTGCTGGGTGGTTTTATCACCAGTGAAAAAAGACCAACAAAATAAACCCAAGAAGAAAAGTGAAAGTAAGATGACAACTTTATACTTAGCGACACATGACTTGAGGTATGAAATGGTGCATCAAGTTGTGAAACTTATAGCAAAAAAGATTTCAGCTATTAAATATAGCAGTATTAAGAACAATGCTCAAATTAGTAAGACTCGCAGATAAGAACCCAACATGAGATGACACCAAAACTGACATAATCTCTGCGAGCTGCCCAGAGAAAACAGGAAATGAAGGCAGAAGAGACAGGAAGTGCCCGCAGGATGTTGTGTCAATTCTTTATGCATGGCAGATGAAAGGACAGTATGGGGGATGGGGTTAAAAGGGTGGCGGGCAGGGGGGATTGGTTTCATAAGTCACATGATGAAGATAGTCTTCCACAAAAAGTGGTTTTCTCAGAGAACATATGGCGTATCAGACTGCAGCATCTGAGCTTTTTAAACACGGAGGCAGTGTGAACGCTTCACCTATTCTGAACGCTGGGGGATGTGGTAATAAAACCCAGGTCAAACAGACGTGCACACAATTTAGGCACCACCAAATCCAATACATATACGGTAAAAATCACAATAGGTTTTTTTCACATGACATCACTGATGATGTGCGAAATTCAGATGGAGGGCAGGAAGTGATTCTTCTACATAGGAATTGCTATCAGAATATCAAAATGTTTCTGTTTTATGTTGTTTCTAATCGTTTAAATCGGCCAAAATAAGAAATGCCAAACTGCTTTATAGACTTCCAAACGTTTTTGCTCATAAAGGAGAGAATGTTTAAGAAACTGGCTGAAAACGGAAGAAAAGGTGGCATGTAATAAACATTTTTTCAATACATTAACGTGTACAAACTTTTTTTGAACGCGATAATTTGTTTGACAGCACCAATAAAGATTATATACAAGCCTAGCTATGTGCATAAATAAGGGAATGTATTACATAAAAATCAGATACAAACACCACCACACTTATACAATAACCAGGACAATATAAATAACCTACCCTGCCATGTAATCGCTGCAATGAAAGCTCCTTCTTGTTTTGCAATAATCCAAGTCTTTACTGGCGTTTCGACAGAATAAACAACGTAACGTTAACGTCTATATGCGCAGCAGCTGTGAATGTTTGTTGATGGTAAGTTCATCGACAGAACAAAACAAAAATGCAACCCTTGCGACAATTCTAGACATTATTATTGTGGAGCACTCCCACAATGAAGACTATGCATCCACGATTTTGTATGCTATCATCTGTTATTTCGTGATGTCTGGAAGATATCCACATGGAGGAGAATTATAAAAATTTAAAGGGCTGCTCGATTATGGGAAAAATCATAATCACGATTATTTTGGTCATAATTGTAATCAGGATTATTTAAAACGATTAACGATTATTGAAGTTAAAATTATTCACTCTTCTGTGAATTTGTTTTATATATAAATATTTCCCAAATGATGTTTAACAGAGGAATTTTTCACAGTACTTCCTATAATATTTTTTCTTCGGGAGAAAGGCTTATTTGTTTTATTTCAGCTAGAATAAAAGCAGGTTTAAATGTTTTGAAACCTATTTTATTAGCTCGATATTATTAGCCCCTTTAAGCAATTTATATTTTTTTGATTGTCTGCAGAAGTAACTACTGTTATACAATGACTTGCCTAATTACCCTAATTAAGCCTTTGATTGTCACTTTAAGCTGAATACTAGTATCTCGAAAATGTCTAGTAAAATATAATGTACTGTCATCATAGCAAAGATAAAAGAAATCAGTTATTAGAAATGAGTTATTAAATCTGTTATGTTTAAACTGTGCTTTAAGGCATCTTCACTGTAAGAAAAAAACTTCAGCTACAAAAGTCAAAAGTCCTTCAGTCAAGAGCAGTGAGGGATTTTCTCCTTTTGTTGTTTGATTACTAATAAAAACAGGCGGCAGCAGGAATATTGCGCGCTGTCACTGTAAGAATAGTGCGGCTCTGTTATGGTTTCTCTTTTACATGTCTTTTGATTCTCAACTTGTTTGTTTATTACACAAATGAGGATTAATATGAATATATACTAAACACCGCGCTCTGCCACAAATGTGCATGTATTTGACCATTTAAGCGCTACCATTAAGATGGCGTTAGATGTGTGTGCTCTGCTCGTCTCCGAGTCTGTCCGAGGCTAAGAGCGGCACACACGCTCTTTCACACTTTTAAAAATATGAATGATTCGAACGTACTTCAATGAATGATCTGCATCCTGTGCTGCAAACGATACATTACAGTACATGCTTTTAGTAATGTTCACGTGGAACTGAGCTTTGCAGAGCAACAAATGTGTACAACTGGAAAGGGGGCAGTATATGATGCAATAATCGTTTATCTCGATTAATGGTTTTTCATAATCGTTAGAAGTCAAAATCGAAATCGAAACTGGATTTTCAATTAATTGCACAGCCCTAGTAATTTATAATAAACATATTATTGAACTACATAGTAAAGTGTAGAGGTGACACTGACACTGTTAAACATTTATTTTCATGCACAGCTCTGTGTTTGCTATGAAAGAAAAACATATTAAAAGCTTGTCGCAATCATAACTCTAAAATGCGATAAGATTATTTAAATGATGTGCACGCTTTCGGTTTTATTTTAACTGCTAAGTGCTTTTCATATTTTCCACACGGCTTCCAAATGATCACTCTGTGCCACAAACTGAATGTTATTTACAACTTTATTACCTGTTATTCACAGCCTATGCAGATTCTGTTCACTAAAGTAGACACGCGCACATATATCATGAAGTAGAGCGAGTGCCCGCCCTCTCTGTGTTGACAGCTCATGGTCAGCAGCTCATGTCACGTGTGGTTTGGCGGTTATTGTGTGGTTTTTATTTTTATTAAAACTACAGGTTCTAAGTTCTGTTTGTTAAAACCAATGATTTTTTTCAGTAATAGTTTTGTATAAATGGAAAGCAAATGACATTTGTCTCCTCGGAAAAATGGTTCGATCCGTGACTCAAAAACCATAGTGTGATCCGAACCATTAGATTTGGTATCCGTTACACCACTAGTCTTCACTGTAGTATTTTTTGTTCAAGTAATGTAACAGCTTATACCAGTGTTTCTCAACTGGTGGGTCGCAAACTTTTAACTTGTTTTGCTTATACTGGACTTTTATTTTGAAATGCATGCGCAACAACCGTGCAGTTTGACATGTGAAATTTCATTTAATTATAGCAACAAATATGTTGAAGCTTAAGTACGACCCCAAAAGGACAAAACTGTGGATATTTTCAAAGATGACTCTGAGGGCATCACAAAAGTGCATACATTTTGTTAAATGACAGCAATAAAATATTGTTTATTTGTAAGTCTTGGTGAATTTTTTATTATTTATCAGTCATTACTTGTGTATGTTATCAAATAAATACAAATGAATTATAACTCCTAAAATTATAATATAGTTCCTGAAAATTTGGGTCACTGCTTGATGACCATGTAAAAATGTGGATCCCATGGCCAAACCAGTAGAGAACCACTGGCTTATACAATATATGCCACCTCGATGACAGGCTAATACATTTTAGTTCAGTAGAAAACTTGGCCCTCTTCATGATATAAGGATCCTACCCAACATATGTGCTTATATTCTGTTTATATGCCCTCTAAAATATGGTATAAATGGGTAAAATACAGACTTTCCTCGGTGTCTCCCATTCAGTTTGCTACTTCCTGCCCTCAATCTGAATTTCGCGCGTCACGAGAACCACGTGATTGAAAACAACCTATAGTGAATAATTCATAAGAGCACCGCATGGCCTAAAACAAAATGCTACAAAAACATTCCACCCTCCAGGAATATGAGGAGCACTCCATGGCTAGGCCATATGAAGGGCAAAAAACATCAACGGTCTGATCTGTTAGACAGCAGCGAATCTCTTTTCTCTTGCCTACAGGAAGCAGACACGTTCTAAATGCGAATGTGTGTGCATGTTAGCCAGAGCCCAATTGCGTGTGCAAGTGTACCAGCACACATGCCTGCCAGCGTTAGGCAAGGCGTGGGCAGCAGTGGAGCAGCAAATATTACTGTCTCTTATCAGCCAACCCACTCCTTTCACCCTTATCCACAACATTCTCCCTCCTCTACAGCTCACGTCCACCGTCTGCTGTAGCCTGCGAGCCTAGAGATCTCAAATCGTGCAGCGCATATCCCCCCAAAAAAAGCCACCTCGTAATCCAGTCGCACTCTGTAATAACTTCTGGGAATGCGGTTTTATTTGCGTGCTTAAATGCGACGCCGCTAGCGAAGGCTCGTCAGATGAGTGCCACTGCATTATATTTCCATGCCAAGTTCTGCCTCTAATACATAATGCAGCAAAGATGTCTGCGGCCTAAGAAAGCTCGGCAGAGGTAATGAGCAAACACATAAGATGGAGGCAGGAAGACGGCGAGATGGAGAGAAGGATCCTGAGTGCTCTTGGGCCTTCTGGGTTACTCCTTCACTAGAGCTAAGTAGCACAGACAATTGCACAGTCTCCCAGAATGCAGAACCAACCTGAGAGCCCATGAGAGATGGAGAGAGAGACGCAGAGAGGGAGATGTAAAAATATCAGCTATATAAATTATGGATTTCAAATGGAATCTTCCAGAAAATGGAGGACAGGGAACACCATCGGTGACAGATAGAAAGCTGGCTCCATTTTACATCCATTTTACGTGGATAAACATAAAATATCAGTGCCTCTATCTGTATCAGTGGCCAGGGCTCAACAAAAATGACAGTTTGGGCCAAAGCTTTTTACTTGCTCTGTAGAGTACATGATAATTGAGAAATCGAAAATATCAAATAATTAGCTAAATAACCTAAATGAAGAAGCGCCAATGCACATCGCTGATTAAATGATGTGATTTGTGAAATTGTGCTTATTTTATCTAGTCAGCTTACTGTATTTAAAAAATTTCAATTCCATCTTCATGTACTATAATTCATAATGTGGCCACGAAATCACAGGTGAGCTGACGGACTTGACTTTGTTTACCACATAAAGAAATGATATGCAGGCCAAATGAAGCCTAGGCTGTGAATAACAGGTAATAAATTGGTAAATAACCTTCACTTGTTGCACGGAGTGTAGTGTAGTGTCAAGAAAAAAAAAAAATCGCGATATCATGTTACATGTCATTTGATAATTATTATTATCGATATTGATAATTAATAATGAATATTTTTAACAATACATTTAGGAATATTAGAATATTTTTTAACCACTTTATTTTAATTTACCAACATTACGAAGGCAATTTTTTTTTTTTATTATAATTTTTTAGGGGTTTTCAACTTTATTGTGATAGGACAGTGGAGATTTAGATAGGAAAGTATGGGGAGCAGAGATAGGGGAAGGGTCGGCAAAAGACCTTAAGCCGAGAATCGAACTTGGGTTGCCGTGAACACCTTAGTGCCATGTGTTGACGCACTAACCACAAGGCTATTGACGCCGACACAAAGGCAAATTTTAATAGTCAAAAACAAAAATAATTTAAACAAAATATCTAATCTCTTTATGATAAAATAAACATGAGTGTTAAAAAGACTCTTAAACTTGAAAGATAAAAAATTACAAAGTGTGTGCAATGGTAAAGGTAGATCAACATCTGTAAAGTGTGAATAATAATGATACAGCAAACTTCAACAAAACTAATTATGATACTTATCTGAACTTTCAAGTAGAAGAAACAGACCATCATTATTTAAATACATACAAATTTGGAAATGCCGTTTTTAAAATCTCTATACCGGTTGGTACCAAAATTCCAGTATCAAGACAACACTAAGAGTGATTGTTTCACTTCTTAAGACTTCAGTGCATCGGCAGGAGCTGCGTGTAATAATTAAGATTTGCATGCATATGTTATTTGAATCTCAAAATTATTTCTCACACTTTTTTTTAATATCCGCTTGTTAAGTGTGACGTCACGCAAAGCGGTTTCTGGCTCCAAGCGATCTATCAAAGTGTATGGGGAGACGCATCAAATGGTAATAATAAACGTTTACAAAGCGATGTAATATTTTACAAAAGAAAAATCACGATCACAATATATATAACCATGCCTAATATCCAATGGCTAGAATGTGAGCAATTTTTTATAAAATGTTCAAATATTGGTGTTTGTGATGCAGCAAGTCCAGAGACTGTTGTGTACACCATGACTTTATATAAAATTCACCTTGAATATGAGATGTGACTAAAAAGGGATCATAAACGAATATTCAAATGAGCAGCATCTCGAACACAGAAACAGTACTTAACAAGCGGAAAGCATATAGTATCGAGATAATATTGTATCGTGAGCTTAGTATCGAGCTATGCATCAAATCCTGATATGAGTGTATCGTTACACTACTTTTCACCAATTCTGTCAGTCTAGCAGTTTCCTCAAAGCAGTAGTATATATTTTCGTCTCCAATGGCCATTCCTCTCAAACAAACAAAATAAACTGCAGTGAGAAAACAGCATTTAAGAAAGCATCTGATCATTGTGATGGGAATGTGTTTGCACAGGCTCTGTAAGTCATTGACTGTCCACAACATAAGCTGATTAAAACTACACTTTTTAAATATATTGATTGTAAAATATATTTGAGAAGGTTTGTAATTATACATTGTTAAATCGAAATATTGCAATATAATATTGCTACAATGTATATCAATAGAGGAAACAATATAATATACCATTGAAGGCAACATTTTTAGCCCTCCTGTGAAGTTTATACTTTAAAAATGTTCAAAGTGCTGTTTAATGAAGCAAGGCAATATTTTTCTTCTGGGGGAAAAAAAGTCTTGTTTTTTCCTTTTACTGTTTAGTTTTATATAATAAAAAAGTAATATTAGTCTGTATTATCAATGTCAATATTACAAGCCCCCTTAAGAATTATTTATTCTCGATTGGCTACAGAAGAAACCACTGTTATCCGGAGCGGCACTCTTCAAAGTAAAGGTATCCACATCTACATCAAACTAAATGAAAATAAACGTTCCCGTCCTGTCAGCGGTTACTGTGTTAACAGTGTACGAATACTTTAGCAAGCCCAAACGCAGTGACACACTATACTAGGCATGGGACGATAACCGGTTTCAAGATTTACAGTGTTTTGGAAAAGTCAAGGTTTTAAAACCGCCAGAATTTTCTGTTATACCATTCCTATAGTATAAGTACAGTTTTTTATTTAGGGGTACGAGTGAGAAGTGCTGAAACCCTGTTGTTTTTGTTAGGATAATTATTATTATTATTATGTCACTTCTGATATAAGTACTATTGCCCAGGCCAAACCGTAAGGCTTAGAGGCTATAAACTTTGTCAGATGGTAGTAGTCCTAACTGCTACTCAGATCCAACGACTCATGCAAATCATCCCATAGGTGGCACTACAGCATTTAAAAAAAAAACTAATTTTAGTATTTTGGCCCACATTCGTACACCGTTTCTCGTAGACTTAAAAACTTTACATATTTGGAATCCTTGGGTCAGCCTGAACAAAAGTGGAGTCATTCAGAGTTTCTTTACGACGCACATTTCTGCTAAATCAAGCTTTGTCACAAACCTACTTTTGCGAACCAGACTATTTTATTTTATTTTATTTTTTTAAGGTGACAGTATTTCCAGCAAAAAAAGACCTTCCACATCAAAAACTACTTTTCCAAAATATTTTAATTGTTTCTTAAAATAAGTATATTGTGTTCAATGAAGGGGAAGTTGTTGTTTTTAGCCAGACATTTAAAAAGAGCACATTTTAGAGCAGAGCGATTTCAGCGTTATGGATGTGACATTTGCCGTAAAATCTCAAAACAAAAATTGACAGAGGAAGTATATGTTAACATTATATTGAAACATCTGTTTATATTTTTTAATTTTATAATTTTTAAATTAGGAAAAAAGCATGTGTTATGGATTTGACAAAAAAGTCTGCAAGTTTACAGTATACAACATTGTAGAAATTCTGTGAATTAAACTGCAGAACCCAAAAGAAACAATGCTAATCAAACGGATAAGAGTCGGCTCACTATAGCACAAACATGATTGATTTAATTTTATATTTTTGCATTTATGAGGTTATGGATGTGACATCTCTCTGTTATGAATGTGACGCATGTGAAATTGTCACTTGTTTGACTTTGGTAAATCAAATATAATTGTTTGAAAACACCGACAGAGACATTTATGAGTATTTTTAAAGCACTGTAAAATACAAGTCTACACAAAAAAAAACCCAGAAACGGTTTTGCTATTTTGGCGAAAACTTAATTTTTTTCACAGCTAGATTGACATTTGCACGTAGTTGCTCAGCAGAAATCACAATACTGTGAAACAGTGATATTTTTATCCAAGGATTTCATATTGTCACAATCTTATACCGGCACATACATACACTGTACATCACTTGATTATAGATGCAAAGCAAAGGAAATGATCAGCATGCAACTTACTTTTAAACAACCGTGTGGGCTCATTTTTCACTTTACTAAATAGTTTATCAACAAAATATAGTTTAGGACTACTATGAATTGTTCACTCGTTGTTATTATAATATATATTTTTTTCAATTTGTCTGTGTTTATTATATTTGATTATGTTTTTATTCAATTTGAATGTGATTGTTAATTGGGATGAATAAAAAATATCAGTCACTGGCAACCCTGCAACAATGCTTTCTGAGATATCGTCCTTAAAAAAAAACTCAAATCGGTCGAATAACAATAATAAATATAATAATAATAGTTACCGGTACTGCCAAAAATGAAAAATATAATATATACACAATTGTATATATTAATTCCTCAATCGTATCCACTATGCACACGCTTTTCTTGAGTTTGCTTTGTTTATTTTTTGAAGAACCAACTCCAGCTCAATGCAGCATGATAACAAACAATCATAGTCTTCATCTGCAAAATCCTCCTTGTATGTAGCCATACATATGTATATGTAGAGTTGATAATGGGTCTCGAAGCAACTGTTAACGCTTCATGATTAAAAAGATTACAGTAAAACACAAAAATCATGTATGCGACTACTTTCAGCAGCAGCCAGAAGAGTCACTCACTCACTGCAGTAAGAGAACAAAGATTCTAACTAGTCCTGTAATGGAAACCGTCCAACTGAGGAGGAGACCATGGAGAAAACCAGCTCAACTACATCAAAAAGTCTCTGTAAGGGTGCATGAGATGGAGAACAGCCAACAGTTGGATGGCTTCCATTCGAAACAGACAATGATACAGCATAAAAACAAGCAGCAAAAATCCAAGCTACCTCTAAAAAAGATTACAGACACAAATGCATGGCCTCTAGGTGAGCATTTGAATCTTACACAAAACTGAATTTCAGAACTTGATAAAATGCTCAACCGGTTAGCTAATATATGAAATAAATACTGGAAATGGACAGAGAAAGAGAGAGTAACAGAGATAGACCAGTGAAAGAATGGATGTGACCACTCCCTCTATTAGCATTACAATGGGCACTTCAGGCATTGTCTGATGAGAGAGAAAATGGGCAAGATTTCACGCCTCGCAGCCACGTTGTAAGGGGGGTGGGGGTGGTCTCTGCCAACGGATTACTAAAAGGTTACAGAAAGGCTGTATATCTCAACTGCAAAAACAGCAGCCAGAAAACCACTCAAAACACATTCAAAGGAGCACACATAACAAAATATTCATTACTAATCACAACTAAGCTCATTCCAAAGGCCAAATCAAAACAGTTTACCTCAAAAACCCCACATACGGATTAAACACAAAAGCTAAAATGATCCACGATGAACCTCACAAATAAATCAGAGCATCTCACCCTTCTCAGCATGTTATATCCAACACATTCCCAGCTACTGGATTAACGGTTTCTCCATCAGCACTTCTGTCATTTCAGCACACATTACTGAGGACAACAACAACAGCAGAAGCCCAAACACAAACACTCACACACTTCCTGTTACCCAGAGTTCTGTGCTTTGAGTAAGCCCCGCCCACTTACCAGAGTCAGAATCTTTCTGATCTCCATTGGCTCCGACGGTGAAGGGCAGCTTCCTCTTAGGAGCTTTCTCTTTCATCTCTTTGACACCATCGCTGCGGTCCAATTTAGGAGTCTTGTTTGACGAGCCTTTGTCTTTATCCTGGGGGAACATGGGAAATAGTGTAAGTTTGGAAGCGAGCAGCAGATGAGTCAGCACAGAGCAACGGCTGATATAACTGCTTTGGGACAAATATTGCTCCCACAAATAACTAATGTAGAAGACACAACCATCTAAACGTTATATAGTCTTGTGTACATCTTTAGTGAACATGTGCAAATACAGTGCTCAGCATATTTTGGTGCATTTGAACAAAACTAAATGATTAAAGGGATTTAATATTATAATAAAATTTTAATCACTGAACATCTTTAGAAATAGAATAATACATTTAAATTCAAGCAAAATATTGAAAAAAAAAATACAAAATGTCAACAAAACTTGATATATTTTTTGTTTCTCCTTAATTTTGCACTTTTTTAAAATATGTATTTAATATTTTTCCCTAACATATAAATTTGGAAAACACATTTTTTGGATTGTTATTGTTAGAATTTTTTTGTTAGATTAGCTCCACATTTGGGTTTGGTGCTGACTAAACTGAAGCCTATGCTAGGGCTGCACGATTCTGGCTAAAATGAGAATCACAAATTCTTTTGCTTAAAACCAAGATCACGGTTTTCTCATGATTCTGTAGATGTATAATAACGGTTAATATGAGTAGGCTATTATTATTGTTATTTTCTCAAACATACAGTAAAACCACAATAATAATATTAGGTCTATGTAGGTCTACAGTTGGTTTAAATGCAAAATTTTGTCTAGACTTGGAACAGTGGACTTAAACAGACTTTAAATATGTCCTAGGTGATAATTTATAATAAAGTGACAACATCAGAATAAAACTATTCATAATTCTGATGTTGAATTGTGTTTTGAGATATATGCTTGCAATATGTCATTTACAACATTATTAGACCATTTTTTCCACAGTTAAAATGAGACATTTATCATTATCAGGTTTTCTTTTGCATTATATTCAGCAGTATATAGGCTAGAGTAGTTACACTGAAACAGTAAACATTTGTTTTCATGGACAACACACACTGAAAAAAATTATTCAAAGATGATTCCTTGGATTTACAAATTTTTTTTACGTTAAGTGGTTGTAAACAATTTATTTAAGCTGAGTTTAAACAAACAAATTAAGTTGAACATTGCTCAATTTAATTTGTTTGTTTAAATTCAACACAAATAAATTGTTTGCAACAGTTTTGCATGCAACACTTTTTTCAGTGCATTGTGTTCACTACGAAAGAAAAAAACACGTCAAACGCTTGTCGTAATCATAACTCTAAAATGCGATATGATCATTTAAATGATGTGCACGCTTTCGGTTTCACTTTCACTGCTGAGTGCGGCTTATGTCTGCTGTCACTTTGAGTTCATTTTGCAACAAACTGAAGGTGATTTACAACTGTATTACCTGTTATTAACAGCATATGAAGGTTCTGTTCAGTAAAGTAGACATCATTCGTGTCCTCTCGGTAGTAAACAAACGGCCGCGAATACATCATTTCATTAAGACAGAAATTATATTTTTGGCTGGATGATACCTTATAAATACAGTATGTAACTCTTGGAGGTGTCCATGTCGCTGAGCAATGTATATAAAACAATGTTAAGACTTGTGCGTCTGCCTTTATGCTTCTCTCCCGACCTTGAAAATATAATTGGCTGAATTATAGAAAAGCTGAATTAAGATTGTGCGTAGGGTCGAATCGAGATCGCAATCTTTTTTTGATTAATCGTGCAGCCCTAGCATATGCCAAAATATACTATTGTAAAACATCCTATTAAAACTATTCATTTAAAAGACTGAATTGTGAGGGTGTACTCATAGATGCTGAACACTGTGTAGTATACCATTTTCCTTAACATCAAGACTTTAGGATTATACATTGTTTATATACTTATATAATGGAAATGCATGTTCTTGATGGTGTAAAGAGGTAAAATGTACTTCTATACTTCCTGTTCAGAACAAGTTTTACAACCTTTTTAAGGAAAGAGCTTTCCTTATAAGAAAATGTTTAACTGCATTAAAATAAAATGTAAAATTCACAAGTCATTTTTGAAAATAGGCTAATTAAATAATGGTAATATATTAAAAAGCATTTTGTAGCCAAATGTCTGCATTTAGAACATTTGATTGTGTTTATAAATATTCAAGTATCGGTCTGTTTCCCCTTGTTTTAAAAGGTTTCACATTTTCAAAAGCTCTATGTTTACACACCTGCAAAAACAGGCAAAAATGCTTTATTACATATGCCAGGCCAGTATTTGACCATGTGACCTTATTAAGTAAACAGTAACTTTAAGGAAGTGATGACATATCATTGTTGGCACTGGTGTGTATGTAGAATTTGCTGTGTGTGTATGATGCATCTAGTTGGTTGCAATGTGAAGTAAATCCACACTTTGCTGATGAAGCATTAGCAAAACCTTGAGCAACAACAACACTACCACATACTTCACCACTGTGGTGTTTGTTTGCGCTTGCCTTTAACCTAAACTCATACCATGCATGTGTGTGATGTCATGGTTTTCAAAGACTCATTTTTTAGCGTTATCAGGGAAACAACAATAGCAGCTTTTCAAAAACTTCCACCTTGAAATTCATTTGCAAATGTATGAGTAACAACATGTAAACAAACAGGCAAAACGCATTAAAAGTTTCCTGTTTTTGGCTGAAAATGTAGATTTTTTAACTGTTGAGGTATGGAGATATTATCTATTTGTCCATTGAAGAATTTCTTAAAAGAGTTTAAGACAACAGATATGCTATGTCACAAACTCTAAGCAAACACAAAGCAAGGGATCTGAAAGGAGGCTCAGAAACCATTCCAGACCCATCGACAACTGGAAGCCATCAGAAACCCCCACAATCTAACCAAGCCTCTTCAAAGCAACACACACCCACACCCGCCGAAAGCCCACCATTAAAGACATTCTACTCAAATACAGCATGTTTTGAAAAAAAAAAAAATTCCTTCAAGACTACAAACACACACATCAGCCATTTTTGAGAGACATAACATACACACTAAGATACTTGTGCTTACTATTACAGTACAACCAGACCTAGATTAACCTCTTAAGGCCCAAGGTGTTTTTTTACATGCATTTTTTCTTTACTATTTTGGCTTATTGGAACCCTAATTAGAATAAAAAGTGGACTCGTGGTCTGAATTAACATAAAACACTTTTTCCTGAAATGTTTTAATGCATATTTAACATAGAATTTTTTTTAACTTGCTTTGACTATTAGAGAGTAAAAACAACATTTTTCCTATTTTGGACAGTTAAAAATAGTGTTTAAGACATTTCATATGCTTCAAAACAGTTGCATAATGACACTGTATGTCTGTAACAAAATATAAAACATTCAAAGTATTTTACATAGCCACTTAAGAGCTAAAATGTGCTATTTGCAAAATGCAATCCTCAATAGGGCCTGTGAATGTACAGTATGAGGATTCTAAAAGCATTCAGGCCTAAGAAATTGTGCCAATTGCAACTTTAATAAGAATTAAATGTATTGAATTACTTCTAAAACAAAGACTATTCAGTATTATCTTACATTTGATTATTCAATTACTGTATCTGAACACTTACACTCCTCTGGAAACAATAACACACTGTTTATTTCATTTGTATCTTCCACTTTATTGCATTTTTCTTTGCTCGTAGATCGTTTGTTATATGTTAAGCATATGCACCTCCATGCAGAATCACCCAAATCAATCTAAAATTAGAAATTATTTCCAAATACAGCCATTCATGTGCTAATATTGCAATATCTATCACAGGAAAACAAAATATCGCAATATTGCAGCCCTAATCCAGTTTTGCCCTGTTTTGTAGCTAAAAGCAAGCAAAATGTGTCTGCAGCCGAAAAGAAACTGACATTTGGCCCTGACCTCTTTATTAGAACAAACAATTAAAAAATATATAACCCCAAAAATTTACCCAAGCAAAAAGGGTGAGAAAGGAAGTCGACTCGAGCAGCTGGGTCTGCTACCGGTAGTGCTAATGAAAGCTAATTAAAGAGCTCTTAGTGCAGTGCTAAAGCTGAATTCAGCATGAAGCGGTTTCTCTCAGTCAAACCCACATCCCCCTCTGTCACGAGACTATGATGTCATCCATGTGTGAACACACACACTCGGCCATGCACAATGACACTATTTGCCCTTAAGAATTAAGCTTGACGCCTCTAGCACGAGGTACAGAAAAACATTGACTGATCAACCAGGGATTGTTGAAGCACGCAGAGCTAAATCAAGAAAGAAGTGTTTTACTGCTTCTCTAAAACCATCTGTGTGAGCAGCCCTGTTTACTTACTGGTCTCCTAGCAATGCTTTCACTCTTGCTTGCTCGCTCACGCACTCGAACCCTCCCTCCCTGCCTCCTCCTCACAGAGTCTGATGCAATACTACACAGAATGATGTACATACACACACCATCTGGGCCAGAAACTCTTCACCAACTCTGGCTAGACTTGCACCAAAACACAGACCCCTTAAAAACATCAAAGCATCTTCATTTGGAGCATTTTTTAAATAGCGTGCTACAATGGATTTCTACAGTGTTTTAATACAGTAGAATACAATCTGTTGCTTTTTCTCAATAAAATGACTGTATATTGAGTGCTGTTTTCATATTATCTTTCTTGGCATTTACCAGTCCTAGGAAAGAGACCAACAAATCTAATGTCACACATCTGCAAGATAGCTAAACCTCTTAACTTACTAAGCTTGGTGATGTGTTTACATTATAGTCCTTTTGCTACAAAACAGATCAACATCTAGATCACTCAGTCCACAGCACTCAGTCAACTTAGCATATCGAAATATAAAGTGAAACAGCTAGAAAAAAAATCTGAATTTATAAAACAAATCAAATGGGTAACAGTAAAACTGCATAATATATAAAACAATATTAATTCACAAAGTTTAATGTTGTAAAAGTTCTATACAAACACATCTATTGCTAGGGTTGAGCTGTATGACGTTATTATCACAGGGTTTCTGCAGGTTTCTTTATGCAGAATTTAAGACTTTAAGACCATCAAGACTGAAATTTCAGACTTATACTGGGCTAAACACTAAGGATGTTTTTCTGATGGCATAGTTACTTCTGTAAATAGTTTTTCTGTTAATAAGATATTTTGTTAAGGGATGTGTTGCTTTAGTTTTCTTTCCCTGATGAGTGAATTTTTGGAGAATTTGCTGTAAAAATGTCTAACCGCTGTTGTAAATTATCGCTATTTGCAATAATATACCTAAATATAAAAATAAATTTGAGATGGAGTATTAGTAATTAAGATTCAGCCTGATTGGGTAGCTTTACTTGTACATAGAAAAATTAAGACTCGTTTAAAACTATTTAAGACCTACAACACAACATTCGAGTGAATTTAAGACTTTTTAAAGCCTAAAATTTTGTTTTTGAAATTTAAGACTGCATTTATACTGCATATCTTGATAGTCAATTCCGATTTAGTGACAGCTGATAATAAAAGAGTGCTCTATTCTCCACTTCTGCATTTAATGTGTTAACAGGGTTCAAAATTTGTTTTTATTCTTTTTGGCAAGTTGTTTTAATATAGTTGATGACAGAAAAGTTCTCATTTTTTCTCATGACATGAAAAGTCATTTTCAAGGTGGACTTTAACCACTGGAAGTCTTTTACCCACTCTTTGAAAAGTGTAAATACTGGATTAACATTCATTACATGATCACTAATCAGATGTGCCATTATTTGTAACTTTGGTGGTTTTGTAAAACTAAATCTGTCTGTGTTGTTTTCACTCTCTCGTATCCAGACCTTTACGTTTTCGCGGCTGTAGTGAGTGATTAACAGCTGATATTAACCAATCCATTCGCGTTCTGTTCTAGCACAGTGGGCCAATAAGAAGAGCTTGAAAGCGGGCCAAGCATTCGGGCTTTGTTTACTGCAACTTGACATGTCAACTGTTTTAAACCATTCCTGAGCGCTGCGTTTTACATTTTTAGATGCAAAGATGCTTAATGCGTGAATGCCTCCTAATTCCGCGCACGTGGTGAACATTTTGCTGTGAAAACTGGTCGCACGACATCAATTTTATGCACTCCCGAATATATTTTGACGTCGCATAGATAAAATTTCGGGGGCATATGCGACCAAAACGGTCGCAATCTCGAGCCCTGTCTCATATCCACAGCTATAAATGTACTGAAACCAAAGTGTTCCCAAACGCCAGACCCGCTGTTGGTTATAGGAGCATTACATTAACGTTATAGCCATTTTGCGAGCTAGTGCAGCGTTTCCCTGACTGGAGTAGTGTTTGGAGGTGGGCGGGGAAGGCAGCATGTTGCAAGTCGCGTCATATGGGATGCCTTGTTGAGCGTTTTTGCACTGAAAACATTATATTTTGTACACTTCATCTCTTTTATCTTTTTAGATATTAGTCTGAACTGTTCGGTTTGTAATGCGTACCGAACGGTTCGATACGAATACGTGTATCGTTACACCCTTACAGCCCTATAATAAAGTAAAAACATCTTAAAGATGTAAACCTACCTAACGTATATATTATTAATGTGTACTGCTGGTGTAGATTAGTTAGTAGCATGTGACTCTAATGTTTAGACTGTTAAAATGCATGGACACCAAAACAGGAATGCAAAGCAATGTGCATACAACTTTCAGGCCAATATATCCAACTGGCTGTAACGTAACTCCTCAGAAAGCTCACATGAGTTTAAACAAGCAGTGTGTGTGTTTTGAAATAAAAGCAATTTTCCTCACCTTCTTCCCACCCTGCTTTTCCACCATGTCGGTGCTGAGTGGGAAGTCCTCCAGCTGGGGGGTTTTAGAACCCCCACCCTTGGGCATCGTTCAGCTATTGCCACGCCAAACCTCATTCACGCTTCCATCGCATCGTCATCGACCGTCTGTAAGACAGAGAGAGAAGACAAGGGGAAAACACATTAGCACTTCACCACCAATCTCCATTTAGACATCGCACTCAGGACACAATTTCGTTATTTATTTCTCATTTTTGTTCATTTGATCTAAGCATTTTAATGTAACAGATCTGCAAAAACAATCATTGAGATACTGCTCTCATAACAAAATAAAAGTTTTGAAAGCAACAGTTCCATATAGTTCTATATAATAGTTCTAAAATAGTTTCATAGTTCTATATAATCATTCACATACGCACACAATCGTTCACACAAGGTGTTGTTTGACTGCGATTGCTTAATGTTTTTATGAAATGAATATAAAGATTAAATGTTGGTATCAGGGTGTTAGTTTTAAGGATATCTACAAGCTAGTGTGCACCAAAACAGTGGCAAAATTCACATTTAGAACATATAAACCTGATATAAACATCTAAAGCTTGCAGTTTGTCAATTCTGCCTAAACGGATCAATGGTATTTCAGTTTCTCATCAAATGCTCTCTAGTGTTGGACATTTTCTCAACCTAGGGCTGAACGATATTGGACAAAATATGACATTGCAATATTTTCATTCACTGCGATTTATATTGTGATAGAAATAGAATTTGACCAGATGACTTAAATAGCTTTATTAAGAAAGTCATTTATTTAGATTTATTGAGATGATTTTGTAGGGCAGTGATGTAATTTATTCTATAGATATAATAAACTTCAGTCATAAATAAACACAAAGGAGCAAATATTAATGTGAAATAAACAGAGCCTAATGATTTTCTGGGGATGGTCTAACAGTATTTGGGTACAGGAATTGAATAATCAAATGTAAAATAACACTGCATAATCTTCATCATATAATATTATTCAATAGAATTAATTTTTATTAAACTTCTTTATGCACTATTAAAATTCTCCTAAAATGCTCATACAGTCATATGCCTTAAAAACACTTTGCAAATGATAAACTTTTACTCTATTACGGTTCAATTCTGCAGGGTCTCCATAAATCTCCTGTGTTTTGACCTGTGGTTTCTGGTCAAATATAATCCCAACTCAACATTACATATCTTGCAATGTGACTGTTGCGAACACACATTACGATACCGATGCTGAAACAATATATGCACAATATGTGCAGCGCTAGTTCAAACCCTTCAAGACTAATAAAACGAAATGCTATTGGCAGGTTTTTAAAAAGGGGAGGAGCGACTCTATGTTGGACCCTCTTTCAAGATTTCGGTTGAGATTATGCCAACACGTTAAATAAAATTGCACATCTCAAAGCACTTCACGGGACCTGAAGTACGGTTTCAATCACACTGTCTGGTCTGTCATCTAGTTGCATTATTCTTTTACTTTTATTTGCGTAATAAACATTTCTGGCAATTATGAAATATGATATAACACTAATGATGTACAAGGGATGTACATTAAAATAAATAAAACAAAAATTAAATATTAATATTACAATTTTATCCAGCATTTTAATGCTTTCAAAGTCAAAAAATTACATTATGGGCTAAAAATATGGCTAAAAATATAACAAGGTCATAATTTCAATATAACCAGTCACCACCACAATTGGTTGCCAGTCAAAACTTCATATTCCTGACAGTCCCACTGCCAACAAATGACACCATAAATCGCACTCTCTTTGATGATAAGGGAAACCGGTTCAGATGATTAACCATTAACCAACCTGAATGACCGAGTCTTTTCATAAAGATAAACAACAAACTCAATATGTGTTTTATAAAACACTAACATGGCTCCAGAATTTGGATCATTACCCAGAATGCATTTGATCCAGCAAAGCTAAAATACAGTTACAAATACCAGCCAAGTAGACATGGGCCGGTATAAGATCCTAACAATATGATAACCTTGGATAAAAACATCACGATTTCACGGTATTGTGATTACTCTAAAATATGTTCTTTTTAAATATCTGGGTACAAAAACAACAACTTTTCCCCCATTGAACACAATAAACTTTATTATAAGAAACATTTTAAATATTTTGGAACAGTAGTTTTTGATGTGGAGGGTACTTTCCTGCTGAAGACACTGTTGTCCTAAAAACTAAATTAAAAAAATTCACAAACTGTACATATACCTCAGGAACGGTATGACAGAAAATTCTGGCACTTTTCAAACCTTGACTTTACCAAACCGCGGTAAACCTCGAAACCAGTTATCATCCCATGCCTACAGCCAAGATTTTAATGTTTAGCTTTGACTGCATTTCCATTAGGGCTGCACAATATATTTTTAGTCTGCGATATAAATTGCGATTTGAATACAATTTCACCAGATGAGTTTAATAACTATTTCAAAAGAATTTATTGTTTTAGATAGCATAAAATATATATATAAAAACAATCTACAAGCACAGATAAATTCAATAAAGAAAAAGATACAAATGAAATAAACAGCTTTTCTGATTGTTTTCCCAGGAGTTGATCTGTATTCAAGTTTAATAATCAAGCGTAAAATAAAATGGCATAATCTTGTTTTTACAGATAATTCAATAATATTAATCCTTATTTATTTGTCAAACGGTACAATATCTTAGGCCTGAATGCTTTTTTTTAAAGATTTATTTTTGGCGTTTTTGCCTTTATTAGATAGGACAGTATTTAGACAGGAAGCGAAGTTGGAGAGAGAGAGCGGGGTAGGGTAGAGAAATGTCCTCGAGCCGGGATTCGAACTCAGGATGCCCTGACATGCTACTGCACCATATGTCGACGTGCTAACCACTAGGCTCTTGCGCCAACGGGCCTGAATGCTTTTAAAACATTCTCACAGTCACCGGCCTCAAAAAACACTTGCGAAATGATCAATTATAATCCAGACTCAACTGTGCAGCCCTAATTTCCATAAACATCAAATACTTTCAAATGCAAGCCAAAATACATAAACGTATGTAAGATCTAAAGTACAAATGTTTTTCCTCCTATTTGCAGGACTCCGCTTGGCGATTTTGAAGCTTATACACAAAATAGCAGCCGATCCACAGATCAGAGCTACCGGCAAAATGATAAGACGAAGATATAAAAACCACTAAAGTGTCTGGGTGCAGAGCGTGCAAGTGCACTGCAATTCATTAGTACTGCAGGGTGGAGACGACTGCTGCAAGAGATTAGAAGAAAAAAATCAATTTGTTATAGTATTGGGAACTTACTGCACAGACAACAAATGTCTATACAGCTGAAGTTATCGAATCAATGCTTAAAAATGGTTTTATTTAGAACAAATGCATGGGTTAATAATGCCTGTTAGACAGCACAGTTATCTTTTCCCTTCTCATTTGGGAGCAATTTTTACACAATGTTTCCACAGCACAAGATGCCCTGTCACAGTTTCATTCAAACATGAGGGTTTTACTTTGGAGACAATCATTAGAAAAGTCAATTTGCAAGAGATGTCACATAAAACTGGCTTCCTACAGTGGTTTATCACAACACAGTGCATTATAGATTGCATCATACCCAAATGTTGTGAAAGTGCACATGACAAATGATTTATTCACCCTCAACCGACATCTGGTGGAACTTTACCAAGATTTGCACAGGTAATGATGCTTGGATCGTCTGTGCTCCACCCTTGAACAAATATTTGTGCATCTTGAACAACAAGGATGAACGTGAAGGCAGTTGGACACTATAATCCACCCTGCACAATGCATGTTTTCCACCCTGCATGTTTTAGTTTATACTATGTATACACAACAACGATGTAGCCAAAAACTGAAAACGGCCGTTCTATGTACGTCACCTTGTTAGTAAAAAGTAAGAAAGTGATGGCTAGGCATGGGCGGGTATTAGATTCTGACGGTATGATAACCTTGGATAAAAATATCACGGTTTCACAGTTTTATGGTATTGTGATTACTGCTTTAAAATATATTCTTTTTAAATGTCTGGGAAAAAAAAAAACTAAAAACTTTTTCCCGCTTTGAACACAAAACATTTTATTTTGAGAAACACTTTTTTGAAGTATACAGTAAACACCTCAGGCTGAATAATTCAAATGAATCACTGATTCTGCTGTCTTCAATTGTTTCAAAGCAGATTTTTTTACCATTTAAAATGGCATTGTTGATATATTTTTGGCTGTTGTCATAAAAAAATTAAATAATAAAAAAACATAGCTAAAAAAATCTAACACATCCCTTATAGGAACGGTAGCCTTGACTTTTCTAAACCGCGGTATACCTTGAAAACGGTTATCGTCCCATGCCTAGTGATGCCATGCCATTAATGGCCATGGTGTGTATGTGGAATCTGCTGAATGTGTAAAATGCATCTCTAGGCTTGTCACAATAATCAATATACCGACATGGACATGACCTCAATAATTTTTGGTGATGCAAGATATATCGCCTATGCATAACAACCGATTCTAGCAACATTTCAGCTGATTGCGCAATATCTCTATCTCTATTGGAGGTGTCAATGTCCGATTGGTTAAAAAAACACTATAGTACCTACTATAAATTACTTATATATTATAAATTACTATAAATTAGTATATTTTCTTGTGGTGGCTGAAAACTGAAAATAGATCTGGTAGCAAATATCGCAGCCTCTGTTACTTTCTACCTTCTTTATGTTAACATTTATTATTATTTATTTAGGATATGCATTTTCACATTCTGATTCCAATGTTTAATTATTCAATTGTTAAAATGACTATAATTAAATGAAATATTCTTAAGAATAAAACATTTTGTGTTCTTTGGAAGAGTGTACTTGCATCGTGATGATATTATATTGTCATTCTGGCATTATATAATGAGTGGCATGAAACGGTCTTAAAATGACAATAATATTGCTTATTGCAATATATTTTGGCGCGATATATTGTACAACAGCTAATAGATATCGTGACAGGCCTATGAAGCTCTGCTATTGGTTGTGTAATGAAATAAATCAACACTTTGCTGATGAAGCGTTAGCAAGCACTTGTGCAACAGCACTTGTGCAACAACCCACTCCACCATTGTTGTGTGTTTGTTTGCGCTTGCCTTTAACCTCCCTAAACACGTAGTATGCACACACTACCAATTTCTTTTCCAAAGTTTCTTATTTTCAGTTGTGTATATGTAGGGCTGCACAATATTGGAAAAATCTGACATTGTGATGTTTCTTTGCGATATAAATAGCAATATGAATGCAATCTGACCAGATGACTTAAATAGTTCTATTTGGTAAGAAATCAAGCACAGATATCAAATGATTAAAAGTAAAATAGGATTAGTCTTCATAGTATAAATAATTCAATGAAATAATTTCTATTAAAAGTAAGAAATGATACAATTTCTAATGCCTGAATGCTTTAATCCACAGGTCTCAAACTGGATTCCGGGAGGGCCACAGCTCTGCACAGTTTTGCTCCACCCCTAATCAAACACAGCTGATCCAACTAATCAAGGTGTTCAAGACTACTAGAGACTATTAAGCAGGTGTGAGTTGGAGGTGGTTGAAGCTAAACTATGCAGAGCCGCTGCCCTCCAGGAACTGAGTTTGAGACTATTGCTTTAATCTCTTCTGATACAATCGTACATTCACAGGCTATAAAAAGTGGCTTCTGGGTACAGTCACTCTATCAAACTGTATGGGGAGACTCAACAAGTGGTATTAACAAACGTTTACAAAGCGATGTAATACTTTCGAGAATCACAATCGCAATATATATATATCCATGCCTAATATCCAAGGATGAGAAAGTGATTCATCTTTTTTTAATTGTTAAAATATTAAACCATACATTTATATAAAATTCAATTTAAAGTGTGATATGTGAAAAGTGGTCATAAACAAATATTTTCACAATTCAAATCAGCAGTGGCTTGGACCTGGAAACAATACTTCATGACTTAACAAGCAGATACCGTGCAGCCCTACCTACTTACACTGGTATTTTCAATGTAAGCCATTTTTAAATGTTTGCGTTTCAGTCCCAAAATGCCATTGTCATGTAAACGAATAGCCAAAACACATAGAAAGTTTCCTGTTTTTGGTCGAAAATGTCATGTAAACAATCCCTTAAGGCTGGTTTATACTGCTGCGTCAACCGATCACTATGACCCACGGTGCATGCCTTGCACGTAGCCATGCATTTATACTTTTGCATGCTGTTTGCGTTGCTCTTTCAAAACACTAGCTGGCAGTAGGCTTTTATATTCATCTGTATTGTGTTTATTTGCGGGTGTTTTGTTTATTCTGTATGCTACCTTAATGTACAAGTAGCTAAAACTCGCTCATTCAGAAGCGGGAACCGACAGACGTGCAACAACTTTATTCATTAGGTAACCACAAAACAACATCTGGAGCTCCTTCACAGGACTCGCCACTTGTAAACACTCGCTCCATCGGGCTTGCTGCTCTCAGCACCGCCCACACTCGACACAGCTACCAAGCCAACCAATCACAGAGCTTGCGATACGTGTCGTTGCGACATGTAGCTACATTTTTTGAGAGGTGTGCAGCAGCGTTGGCGTCAGCCACGGTGAGGGCTATACGACCGCGTGAAGGCTGCACCGGACCATACGAATGCACTGGATGCAGGAGTATAAGTCAGATGCAGAAGTATAATCATTGCATGGCTGTCCATTGCCTGCAACTTTTCCTTCTCTTCTTTAGGAAAACTTGCACTTACCACTACCTCTGGCGCCCCAGCCATCTTTCTACAGCACTCCTATTCAAAGACAGCTATTTATACATCCAGCTAACATACCACACGGCGCACGCAGGCAGAGAGTAATATGGCTCTTGTGTTATTCAGGCATGTCTCCCACACCCCACAAAGCAGCTCCACACCTCAAAGTGGTCGAAAGGTCAGCCTCTAATAGGGATAAACAAATGTGGTGTGGAACAGACACAAGTAGGTCGATGCATGTTCCAGAACAATACATGCCCAAACAGGTCCGTTTTAAGATCAAAACAACCACAGGCCTGTAAAACGCTCCTTTATGCTAGTTGTGAGGTCATAGAAGAAGTATGAAATCTTCAAAAACAAAGCAAGTACCCAAATCCAGTCCTAATGCACATGCACAACTTGTATATGCATCTGTTTGTGGAATTTGCATTTGTGTGCAGCAACTTGCCCGTGTTCTGCAAGCATTACTGCAGGAAAAACCACACATACACACAGGAACAGCACCCACAGAAGAAACACAATAACATCAATTCCTGAAACACGGCTCATTTCCTCTGCTTTCCACCCCAATCAAAAGCTGCTGCGCATCTGCCATCAGTGTGGGTGCTTGTGTCAGACAAAGCGTTTTTTTGCCTGCAGCCAGCTGTAATTCATCACATATGAGGTCTACTTTTAGCACTGTACTCTACTGGAGCAGACGGCACAAGGCCTAAGCTTAATACTGACATCTCCCTGCATCCGTTTCCTGCTGCACAACCACACAACCGGAGCGAGAACACACAGTGTGTGTAAGTTTGTACATAGTCCCTGCAGGGGTCTCTCATACTCCTGGGACCCTGTGTGAGAACATTTAACGAAGCAAGATTCTATAGAGCAATGGTCTCAAATTCAATTCCTGGAGGGCCTCAACTCTGCATACTATAGCTACAACTCATACCTGCTTAATAGTCTTGACCACCTTGATTAGTTAGATTAGCTGTATTTGATTAGGGGTTTGAGACGTATTGAGACGTGTGCTATAAAGCATAAACAGTTTTTGTGTTCTAGCCAGGCGCAACAATTACAAAATGGCCTACACTCTTAAAAAATATTGTTTAGACCAAACAAAAAACTTAAAGCAACAGTTAGCATTAATATATTCAAGTTACGACAACATCTGACAAAATAAGTTTCAGACAACAAACTATTATTATGTTAGCCAAATGACCTTCTCCTCTTTAATCAGAGGGATTTTTACATAGCATAAACTCCATTTGTTAAGCCGAGTGTTCAAAACGTTTTTTCCATTAGTTTTTTAAATAAATGTTATTTTTTTTAAATCCAATGCTATGCACTTATTTACATGCAAGTTGTCAGGTTTAGATCCTCAAATAAATTAAGCTGAAATTGTCACATTTTTTGTTTGTTTTAAAATTTATTGTTCATTTAGTTGCTTGTAAGAAATGCATTTAACAACATTTTCGTTTTTGTTTTAAACCACGCATTTTCATTGTTTTACAAAACAAAAACATGTACAGTCCCAGTTAAACAGTGTGAAAAAAAACATCAGTATGTGGACTTATGATTTTACTGCTATTTAGATTTTGTATTATATTATTACACTGTACTATAATGTACAATAATATTGGCTATCTGCCTCCAAATCAAACAATTTATAGGTTATTCTTATTGATCAAAAATTCAATGTTGGTGCATCTCTACCAATTAAAAAAATAATGATCAGAGTTCACAGACAAGACCCAACGAACTGTTAAGAACTGTCTTTAAGAGGTCATTACCAAAACAGCCTTTTACACAAACTCTTAAATACATTTCTGTAGTTCAGTACTTCCCTTGTCATCACACATAAAATTTAATTGAATTGCTTGAGTTTACACAAATCTGGGTCAATTTCAAAAACAGCAGAAATACATTTATGTATACATGTATATAAATATGTCTTTATAGATGCAAATACACAAATAAAATTGCATTGCAAAAATATTATATTTGAATGCCAGTTTGCTACATATTTTTACCAATGAACAGAACTACCATTTATCTAACTAGATTAAAGAACAGGACAAAAATATAGAATACGTGACAATAACAACGCAGTTGAGATTTGATATCATCACTTTATAATTGACATTTAATTTTACATGTACATTAATACTAAATCAATACTTCAAAGATGTCCTTATTCTGCAGTCTTAATAGTACCCATGCAATGTTTAGTTACTGTTAAGTGCACAATTTTGGTGCCCAAAGAAAAGTGGTAAAAAAATGTGTTACAACGACAGTGGTCTTTATTGGAGTGATCAGCAGCTTCAAATACAGGTTGAACCTGTTGCATTTCTCACTCTAGCTGATGGTTAGATAGACAGGCCTTGTTAGTGGATGGCTGGCTTTGGGTCATGAGATTAATCTGGGAGGAATGCAGGCCTCTCAGTTTGCTGAGGCTGACCCTGGGTCAGCCGACCCAGTGCTTAGACAGCTTCCTCCTGCCTGCTGACAGTGCAGTCCTGCCTTTGCTCAAGCGGGAACACAAAGCTCCCTCTAATCTCCTGCTTCCACCGGCCCCAACGGCCCTTGTCACAAGCACATGTGCAAACTACACAGATTTCGATAGAAAACATGGCTGTGCTCTCTGAGAGAAAAAGACCAATACTATTATTAATACTAACGAAAACAATTGTTATGCTGAATGATAGATGTTCACACGAATCTAGCATCACATGATCTACAAGAGATGGCAGGAACAACTAAATGCAAAGCAGGAATGCTGTGTTATGTTTAAACAAGTTTGTTTGCTAATGCCAGAGATGATGTACACTCCATGCAGGGGTAGGTGGCATAAAGAATATTAGAGATACTTTGCTGATTTACAATACAAAATTACTTAAACCCTAAATTTTCTTGACTGATGGTAATGACAGCTATAAGGGTTGTCATCAATGCTCTTGAATGCATTCAACTCATTGAGGGACATCAGAGGTGTCAATTTATGACGTTTTTTGTAGCCAATCACAAACACATCTGTTGAGAATGATTGAAATAGAGCAGAGATGCCCAAAGTAGGGACCGTGGGCCAAAGTTGGTCATGGTAACTTTTGATTTGGCCCGCCAACTAATCCGATGGGGAAGGTTGTGGCGAATCCCTAAAACAGAGATTGTCATTTCTAATTTAACATAATCTTTTATTTGTTTAATTGCTGAGCTACAAAAAAGCAAAACTGAAATGAAATGTTTCAACTACACTACATGTTTCAAAAACACTATTAGGACATATATTTCACTGTCGAGTACTCCATAGTGTTATAAATGAGATTGTTTATAGTTTTATTGTAAGTACATTATATGTACTTATTAATACAATTAAAGTATTTATTTCTTTATATTTTTAAATATTATTAAATTAGGGAGTTAACATGGCAACTACAGTTTCATACAGTTTGGTATATTTAGCTTCGGCCCACCACCCCGTAATCAAGTTTGGTTTTTGGTCCTTCGTAAGAAAAAGTTTGGGCACCCATGAAATAGAGTATACACTTATTGCCACTCCAAACTAGAGTGATCACGATACTGGAATTCAGTACCAATCTATACTGACATTTTAAAAACCTCCATTTCCTGCTGACATTTGAGCGCTGTTGTGCAAGTTCTTAAACAGAGACAATTTGCCAGTGTGTTTACGTGCTCAACAGAAATGACTGTGATTGGCCGTGAAGATCATCAGTTCACCGAACTCACCGCTGTTTACAGAGTACCGATTGGTACCGAATTCCAGTATCGGGATAACCCTACTCCAAACTCTGAAGCTTTCATGCAGATACATTTCAAAGTGGGCTAATAATAACCTTATTATTGAAACTTTTCGCTAAGCCCAGCCCTGCAGGGATCACACATACAGTTATTAAAGCATATCCAGCCATTTCTTGTTGCCAAAACCTATAAACTGTCAGCATGGCTGGTGACATATCATGACTCTGCACCTGAACTCAGCTCAAACCAATATTTCTCCTTTCATCGATCAATAGGACCTCTCCTCTCCTCTACTGTAGCAATCCTTTCACTGTGGTCAAACAGAGGCCATCACAGTATGTTGCCACAGGAAGCCTCAGTCCAGTTCTTCCTCATTCCTCATACAATCGCTGCTGCACAGTATGACTATTATGGTCTGCTTTGGTAACCGTGCCTCCTGCTGAGATGAAAGACCCACAACCCCCTTCGCTCTGCACCACGGTAACAGAGGGTGCTGTCATCACGTCCACTGGTATTTAGTGCAGCTGTCTCTCAGCAGAAAAGAACTGTGCTGCAGTCAATGTGGAAATTAGTGTCTGTGTGTTCACGTACATCACTTCAGCTCAGGCCTCTTTCACCATGTCTCAAAAACATTTACAAACAAATGAACCAATTAGCTGTAAACGTGTTCTTGTCTAAACCATAGAGATACATAGATCACTGCTGCACAAATGTCACTTGAACCAAATGGCTTTCCACCGTTCAGTGTGGTGAATTTGTTTTACCAAAACCTGCATGGTCAATTTGTTCTGCCTCAAGGCTGATTTATACTTTCGCTCGACTGCACATGAACAGTTGTGGTGGATTTTATACTTGACCCACTCATTGTTGTACTAAAAACTGTAACAACTGTAGGTGACTCAGAGCAACGGTCATGACGCAACTAAGCACGGGCCGATATGATAACCTTGGATAAAAATATCACGGTTTCACGGTAACACTGTATTGTGATTACGGCTCCAAAATATGTTCTTTTTAGATGTAAAAACAAAAACGTTTCCCCATTGAACAATATATTTCAATTTATGAAACATTTTAAATATTTTAAAACAGTAGTTTTTGATGTGAAGGGTCCTTTTTTGCAGGAAATACTGTTGCCCTAAAAAACAAAAACAAAATAGTTGCAAAAAACATGTAAAACTAGGACTAGTTCGCAAAAGTAGGTTACGGACAAAGCTTGATGTAGCGGAAAAACAGTGCGTTAATCTGAGTAACTCCACTTTTGTTCAGGCTGACCAAAGGATTCCAAATATGTAAAGTTTTGAGTAACGGTGTACAAATGTGGGCCAAAACACTAAAATTTGTTTGTTTTTAGTGCTGTAGCACCACCTATGGGCGAGTCTTTGGAACTAAGTAGCAGTGAGGACTACTACCATCTGACAAATTTTGAAGCCTCTAGGCCTTATGGTTTGGCCTGGGCAATAGTACTTATGGCAGAAGTAAAATAATAATAATAATAATAATAACAATAAAAAATCCTAACAAAAACAATAGGGTTTCAGTGCTTCTCCCTTGAACCCCTAAAACAACAACAACTGTACATATACCATAGAAATGGTATCACAGAAAATTCTGGCGGTTTTAAAACCTTAATTTTTCCAAACTGTGGTAAACCTTGAAACCGATTATCGCCCCATGCCTAGACGCAACAGTGGTCAAAATGTTTGTTTTTAGTACAATTGTGTAAATGAGTAATTTAGACTATATTTTATAAATACAAGATAAGTGCATGCTTAAAACAAAAAAACTTGAAACAATAAAAATAAAAAAATTATTTACTTAAAAAGTCTTGGACAACCGGCGCACAAACTATGTATGTAACTACTTAAAAATCTACTTTAGCAACTTAAAATCAGGCAGATGTATCTTCTGCCAAATTCTGCCAACCCTACGATGACATCACCCATTGCGATTTGCACACCCAAGCAAACTTCCATGCACATTGAGTGTAATCAAAGACTCTAGAATACACAAGACATTTCGCTTGTATCGCTTTGAGTGGGAAATAGTGTAATGGTCAATATGGCGAATAAATAGTACAGGAGCCAATCATTGATTGCTATCATCAACTGACGTTTCTCCAGGGGAGAAGCTCAGATCAGACGTGTGCTTTAACAACAGTTTGGTGGTCAACAAACACACTGCAACCTCAGCAAATACTCGCTTCACTGACATAAGAACTATAGCCACACAAAGCTTGACATCTGTACTTTTAAATGAACCAAGTGCACTTGTTAAAAGTTTCTTGTTTTGTGATCTGTATGAAATGAACGCGTCAAACGCACATCACATGACAGCAACTACTCAAATGCCCACAAACAAACAGTCGCTGTCATTTCTGGAGGAGATTCGCTATTAAGACAAAGTTGTGAATTACTTTAGAAGACAGGCGCAACCTGACGATCATTATCCAGAGGATGATAATGTGTAGAACCACCATAAATGAGGTTGGTGTCGTGATCTCATTCCTTTCGGGTGTGCATGCGCATTAGCTTGGGCAACCTGAAAATATGCAGATTTTCTTTGATTTGGACGTTCAGAAATGAAACTTATGAGACAGCTGTTGTTTAATTGTATGGTGATTCCAAATATGTAATGTAATCATGAGCTTGGCAAACAGTTTTGAAGAGTTTGATGTTTCCCTATTCAGACAGAATGCCTGAGCATACTGCCCGAGAGGCATTTTAAAGATGGCCACCAAGTGAAACGACTTGCCTTAAAGGGACTAATTCAGCCCTCACGTGAAACTCCCAATTGCGCTGACTATATTTTGCCAAAGAAATGTGACCACACACATTAAGCTTAAGTAAAGTATTAACGATTATAATTAGAACCATGTTTTGAAGGTCAGTTTGTGCACCAGTGTAATCTAGACGAATCAGAAATGTGGAGACGTGTGGGGTGTACCAAGGGCCATGATGGAGGCTTGATGGTTCCCAGGTGTTGCTGAAAGCAACTTAATGAACGGAGCTCTGAGGCGTGGTACTGTAACAGCCTATTTACATTTCATATAAGAGCGGCCGTGGCGGAGAGCCCTGTTTGGTGTGCAAATAGAGCACTGCAGAGGCCAGCCGGGCCCACTGCCGTTTCCAGGCAACGGTGGGATGGGGTTGGCTGAGCAGCCCCTGACCCACACCAATTCATTTGATTAGAGGCTTTTGTGCAGAGAGGAAAGAAGACAAACAAGTGGAGGAGAGAGGCGGCAGGCCGCGCTTTTCTTCCTGCAGTCAGCCTTTATTATTCCACAGTGACGTGAGGAGGCTGTATGTGTGCATTCGTCCTGCTGTTTTTCCCTTAAATAAAAAGATGTGGAAGGAGAAGTGATGAAGGAATAGCTGTGATATTCTGGGAATGTGTAGTTGTTAATGAGCAGCCCCAAACACAAGCTGCACTCGCAACTCAACAGATTTCAACAGAATTCAGAAATGCTTCATTCTTTAGTCTTTATAACTGACATCAATGTTTAAAAATCGAAATTTCAAAGCAAATCTTTAGATTTTTAGCTACTAAATTCATAAACATTTAAACACAAAGTCTGAAATCAACCTATCGACTTAATGAAATAAAATAATGAACAGAATGAACAGAAAAAAAGGTCAATTTAAATGAGTATACAACATCTAAGAATCAAACTTGCCACTGAAAAATATGTTTGACATTAGCTTGCCTTTCCTTATAATCAACAAGCATAAAATTCAATTATGAACTTGTTTCTTGTTAGCCATTATTGATATTTATTAGGGCTGGGCGATTGGGCCTAAAATCAAAATCTCGATTAATTGAACAGTTTAACTTGATTACGATTAATGAATGATTCTTTTATTTATTTATTTATTTTATTTGTTTGCCCTCATAGTTCACTGACAAGTTTTGTACAGTAAATATGCTCACATATTAGTGAGAGATTTTTGAATGTAGGGTGGATTACTTCATTTACATTAATTGTAGTAAACACACACTATCTACTATCTATGATTATTTACTGAACATCAACACTGAACAACTGAAATTAAAACACACATGGCCTAAAATGAGGCTCTCTGCGCAACCCACTGTCATCAGCTCTACCAAACCATGTGTCGTTATGACGTTTTTCTTTTGAGAGGTGCGCAGGTATGTAAAGGCTGCTCCAGACTGTACACACACGTTATTGGCAGAAGTATAATACCATAATAATAAGTATAAATCATAATGTAATAAGTATAACTTAGCCTTAACAGAGTGGTGTCACGAGACTCATAATAACACAAATGGTAGAGAAATAATTAAAAAAATTGACCTGGAAAAATGAGATCGACTATAGGTTCTGAATGTCGATTTCCATTACTTTTCGATTCGATCGTTCAGCCCAAATGTTTATATCATCACGCCAAATCAATAGTCAATGGAGAACCAATAAAATAAACACAATTATTATATAACTTTATTTATCCAATGAAGGTTAAACAACAAAAGGCAGCACAAAGTATTGTCGCCACTGCAGGAGCTCCATGCATTCTCTTTGAGAAGTACACATATGACACAATGCAAAAACACTCGCATGTTTTAAATCATTAAAGGCACACATTACATGATTATGCTATTAAAAAAATGATGCAAAAATAGTATATGCAATATCTATCACAGAAAGCATACATTCTGAATTATGTGCCATGCATTTGTGCATTGCATGCATACAGTAGGTTGTTTATCCAAATTTGACCAATCAGATGTGACCTTACTATCTTTATATCCGCCTCCTCAGAATGTACTATCATTCTATTGGCTAAAACGGCCCAAAGGAGATCTTAAAGCCTCAGAGCAGAGAGCTGAAAATAAATACTACTGGTGGGTGTAGAGGCAAGCGAGGGAAACGACAGTGAATAACAATCAGAATATCTGCTGAGGCTTTCAGTCATTCAGTGCTTTAAAGTCTAAATGTTTGCACCTTAATAGCTTTGTTGTTGCCTAAATAAGATTTAATCAAATCTATTACCTATTTATTTTAGTATAATCGTTACATAAAGCTTAACTGAATAATAGCTAATAAAATTCTATTTTAACCTGATTTACTGTTTACCAATTAGGTTTGGGTGATTTGGCATAAAATTGAAAATTTTACATGATTACAATTAATGAACGATTATTTAATTTATTTATTTATTTTTTTTGGCCCTCATAGTTCACTGACAAGTTTTGTACAGTAAATATGCTCACATATTACAAGTGAGAGATGATTGAATGAAGGGTGCATTACCTGATTTTAAAATAATTGAAGGAAACACACACTATCTACCATCTATGATTATTTATTGAACATTAATGCTGAGCAACTGAAATTAAAACCCACATTGCCTAAAACAGTCACTTTTTTCTTATAAAAAAGTGAAAATAAATCACTTTTATTTTGTAAACAAAAATAAGCAGCATCTCTTCTAAATAAAATAACTCACGTATATCCTGTAGATAATATTTTAAACAGTGCATTTTACAAATGGAAATGGAAATATTGGAAAATGGAAAATATGCCGTCTCGAGTCATCTCAGGCACAGCTTTCAATCATCGTCAATGTAGTGCAAAGTAAGGCTCAATAATGGGTCCATCGTCCTACTTGACCAGACATCAGATGTGGCTAACAGAGCGGGGTCACGTGACTCCGTGACTGAAAAAATTGACCTGGAAAAATTAGATCGATTATAGGTTCTGATGTCCATTTTGATTACTTTGAGTAATCGCCCAGCCCTATTACCAATAATAGTAAGTGATTAACATTAGATAGTGTGGTATTGCTATACAGTTTTGTTTTTATCCTATCAACACTGAAAAAAATCCTTCATCGCTGGACAGAAATTGGTGGTCCTGTTCTCACGGCAGGGCTGCCAACTCTCATGAAATTGACACCCGTGAAATATTTTTTCATTATATTAAAGTTTTAAAGACTTTTTTTACGTTTTATAAAGAAGTTATTCTCTGTGTGCTACTGAACCAATACTGGTGAAAGCAATGTAATCAAAAACAAACTGAAGCATGCGTGCAGAAAACATACACGAATGCTTCTCGCACCACTCCCGCTGACGTGCTGCGCATTTTTCCGCTCTGGTAATCCCCGTTGTGAACATACGTTGTTCATGCGTTGTGCAACAGGTATTGTGCCGCGAAACGCACCCCTGCCAAAATATGGCCGCTTTCATAGACTTTCATTAGGATTCTTAGACTACATTTAAAAAAACTCAAAGGCCACAACAGATTAAAAAGTAATATGATTACTATTTTGATGCATAAAGCAAAAACAAGGGAAACACATTTTAAAACGCACTTGGTTTACAAATAAATGTAAAATTGAAAAAAATGACAAGTGTAGAAGACTGATGTAAAATTTGGCTTTTTGGTTGGTTTTAAACAAACATTCACATGGAAAACATGAAATTGCTGTTGTCGGTTGCAAACAACACACATTAAACAACTCATTCCACTTAATCTCATCGGTATCAATCTTCTGTAAGAGAAGGATTCACTTTCATTAGTATCATAACTCTGTAATTAAAAAATTGCATCAAGTCTTGACACAACAGATAATTCTATAAAATATATTTTTTTGTGTTTCTTAAAATTGTCTATGGAAATCCATTCAAATGAAATTAATATATTTCTGCAAACGATTTCTTAAATGATCTTAGCATACCACGTCAGTTGTGTCTTTACATTGTTGTCCAATTACATATAGAATAGATTTTTTTTTTGTTTAGAATAGAATAATAATTGGATAATAATAATAATTATAATAATAATAATAATAATAATAAATACTTTATAAAATGTATTTATTAAAATGATGTATTATAAATCTTATTTGTTTATAAAATAAATTGGGGTGGGTCTTGTTGTGGGCAAGGCTTGGGGGCAGGGCTGGGCATAGGGTCATAGAAGCGGGGCATACATTCTCACTCCAAGCTAAAACCAAAAGTAGGCAGCCCTGTCTCACAGACATAGACTAAAACACAAAAGTCAAATTTTAATATGCGTTAAACAGCGTTTTTAATCAGCATGGAAAATATGACGTGTATAGATTTGCGTGCAGATCAACTTAAAAATCACTGCTCAAGCGTTAGCTGCAATAAACGTCACTTGTTCGTTTCTGACAGCTATGTGAAAGTGTAATCCGTTCTCAAAAACAGCGACTCTGACTCATCACTCTCCCTCTTTCCGGACATGTTATTCTCTAACAAGAGACATGTCTTTATCTCCTCCATCTCTCTACTCCTCCTCCTCAGTTTCACATGCAGAAATATATCCGAGACAACCAGAGAAATGGGGAGATCATAGTGTGCCAGCTGACATGCATACATACGCGATATGCACACAAGCCCTGTTGCCTAGCAACGCATGAACGAGGCACGTGTTTCCGAGCAAAGCGAGAAAGGAACAGGGAGGATGGTGTGCTGAGGAGGTGGACTGGAGTGCTAATGAAACTGTGGACATACATGTGTAGAAAACCATTCTTAACCTTTTACAAGGACAAGCTTCCTGATATATGCAGCATCTTAAGTTCTGCTCACATGCCAATCATAACAGCCTCGTAATCCATGATGAAATGCAGATTACACATCCAGCAACTACTGTCGAGCAGAATTCATTCAGCAGGTTCAACATACATCTAAGCCTAGAGCTGAAATCTTGATGCAATGATAGTCGCAGTATCCATGCCTCAAAACACTGGGAGTCCCAGGGCCATTTTTAAAACTAGGGCTGCTTGACATTAGTAAAATCTGATATTGCGATATTTTATTTTTATGCAATAAATTGTATTATGAATACAGTTTCACGGTTTTCTGAGTAGTCTAACAGTATTTATGTTTATTCACGAGTCTAAATAATTCAAATAAATCAAAACGAAGAGGTTAATGCTTAAAATAATCAAAATAATCTGCCAAATGGGTAAGTAATCTTATTTTCAGTTTGAAAGGTAGATATTTGGACTAGAAATGACAAAAATTCAAAGAAAGATATATATTTTTCCCTAAATTATATAAAACTGTGTATAAAAAAATTAAATGCAACTCTTCTTTATACCTCCAAACATCAGTAGCTATGTTTCCATGCACTTATTTTTATGCACATTTTGGATATGCGTATTTAAAAATGTAAAAAATTGGAAAAAAATGGTTGATGGAAACGCCAAGATGCAAATTTTTTTTGAAAATGCGCACAAAAAAATGTAATCGCATAACTGAGTAGGATATACTTTTTGTTTGATAAGAAAAGATTCGTATAAACTAGGATGGAAACAAATTCCAGTATGCGCATAAAAAAAAGTCATGTGATTTTGTTATTAGAGATCCCGTGATGATAAAAATGTGTGTAAATGGACAAACCAGCAGGCTGAGCACATTGCAAGACATCTTAAAAGTAGTTTTGGTCATTCTAAAACGCCTTAACCATTTCCGTATTAGCGTTATATTATTAATGACCTCCAGAATTGTCAAGAGCATCTGTGTTCCAGGTCTAATGCCTTCAAACGCCACCACACATTCATTGCGCGTCGGCATACTGTCTTCTGAGGCGCAAGTCATTTATTAAATAAGGAAAAGATTCACGCAGCTTCTCCTACCGCAGCAAATTCAGTTTTTACTTTTGATATTTGGCGGCAGTCAATCAGGAAGTGACGATTTTGTTCTCTTTGACTCGTTGGATGGAAATGCTGCTTTATTCGCACATCTTTTATGCAATATTTCAGTTTTGCGCATAAATTTAAGTCACATCTTTGGATAGTAACATAACTATTTTTTTTGAGTCAAAATGTTTTAAACTCTCTTGAAATGTTGAGTCACAGGCCTTAAAAAATTTGTAGTGACTCTACAAATAACGTGTTCTGTAGCTCAACTATAATTCCGACTCAACATTGCATATCTTGCGATGTGCCTATTGCCATGCGCACATTGCGATATCGATGCTGAAACGATATATTGTGCAGCCCTAATAAAAACGTATTATAGTAATTAATAATTATAAAAAACCTCACATGACGAAAGTACTATGCTTCGCCCAACCCAAATTCAATAAAACACTTTAAATTACTTTAAATGACTCATCCTGTCAGCTGTCCTTTCCGAGTACATTAGCTCAAGCTGCTAGTGCCTTTTTTGGGTTAGCAAAATAAAGCTGTGGCATTGTAATGTTCAAGGGTTTTCGCATGCAATGACTGAGGTATTTTGACAACCCTATTGGGGACACTGTCATTTTTCAGTGCATCTGTATTCAGAACTGTAGCGAAGTGTCAGTAAATCAAGGAAACATCACAACACAAGAGCTGATTGTTCCAGCAATAACATACCTTCCCACTGATTTTTGAGGCAAACGCCTGTGGCTTATGTAAGCTTCACGCACATTAGCTAGTGATTTTTATATGCCTGGTTGTAGGTTAATCCTACAGTGACTCTAAAGGCACCATATTGTGAAAAAAATAAATAAACACCAATCGGAGAGGCCAGGATCTCATGGGGGAAAACAGAAGAGGATGACAGGGGGGGTGAGCAGTCCAGAGTTTTGATCAGCCAAAAAAACATTTCCCTTAGAGACATCTCGCAAAATGTGAATGGTTTCCATCACTCACGCATGACTGCAAAACCAAAACAACAAACGCTAAGCATGTTTAAAAAATGGCTGTCGAAATGCTTTCAAAATTCAAAAGTTGTGTGTATGAGAGCTTTCATATCCAATCGGACAAGCTTGTAAATGAATGAATATGTTGTGGGTGCTGTTATTTTAGCCCTGACATTGAATTCAACTAGGATTTCTGTCAACTACCAAATCAAAATGGTGAAAAATCTGATCTTAGCGATGCCGTAAGGGCCACAAGCAGTGGTCAGCAATGTCGAATATCAACAAAAACTAAGATTAGCTCAGTGAAAGAGCAGATGGAGGGATAACAGAGGAAGAGGAAGGAGCAGAATGGATAATCTGGATTCTCGTGTTGACAGGACGGCTGCAGAAGGATTAGTCCTGAGAGAAGATTCACACTAGCTCGCATATGGCCCACGAAAAGACCTGCACATGGCCGGTAACACAGCTACACATTACTCAAGGTAATGAAGTCATTTGTCAATTCCTTTCAGTCTGTGCATATATACTCTGGGTCTAAATTTTGCCACACTAGACAATGTTGAGTTAACTGAGGAAATAGATCATATAGTAGGTTTGTCACGATACTGGAATTTGGTACTAATCGATACTTAAATTTTAATAACGTTCAATTCCTGCGAACATTTGAGCGCTGTTAAGCACGTTCTTAAACAGCGCTGATTTGCCATTGTGTTCACATGCTCAACAGAAATGAGTGTGATTGGCTGTGAGGGTCAACTCACCGAACTCACTGCTGTTTACTGAGTGTAACGACAGATACAGGGACACTGGAGCGGTTTAAAGTCGCAATTCATCAGCGGATCGCTCGTATGTCAGCTTATAGACAAACCAGCTGATCGACGTTACTTTGAAAAGCTCCAGTGTCCCTGGATTGGTGGTTACACTCAACATCGCTCAAATGTTTGCGGAAAAATAGATGCTTTCAAAATCTCAGTACTGATTAGTTCCGAACTCAAGTATCGTGAAACCCTATTATGAAGTGTTGGCATGATTATTGTTTTTAAGTTAAACCACTGTACATTTTCTGACAGTAAGTATTACCATATCAAACTATAATTCAAAATGTTCGATTAATTGTGATTTTGTAAACCCTTTAACACTGATTAGCCAATCGCGAAAAGCTGCAATGTGAATGCAATATAAATAAATTAAAATAACACAAGTCTCCTATATAGTGTGCGCTAGACTGTTGTTTTTGTGACAGACTTACTGACCACAACTTTGATCTCTCCAATCGTATCTAATGCTCTGATGATGATCTGATGATCTGTAAACTCCTTAACCACCTTCAGATGCAAATGTGTTTAGTATCAGACAGGTTTTAAAACAGGCTGTTTCCCACTGACTGATTGAGAGCTTTATGTTTTACTCAGTCATGCATTACGAAAGAGTCTCACATACATAGAGAACGTACACAGTGCTACATGTAAATTATATTTTTGGCTGCTGGTTTATTCTGAATGAGGCCAACGCTCACAAACTATCAAAGGTCAGATAATGATGACTATTAACTAATAATTACTAATTATTACTATTGACTAATAATGACCAATTATGATCAATAATGAGCAATCACTTTGAAGAAAATGTGGATATCGTTATGATGCAATGACATTAATCGAATTTTGTGCTATAACATGTAAAACGGGATTATTAAAGGAACATTCAAAAAGCAACTCATGTAAACACCTTAATCATATTATTGTCTAATTCAGATTTAGGAAACTATTTGATTACTGATGCCCATGTTATCGTAGTCACTGACAGTCAATGGGTTAAATAAAAAAATTTAAAAAAAATCACATGTATAAAACACAAATAAGCAATGTATATGAAATAATACAAACTTAAGTAAACAAATCCAAAATCCAGGCATCCATGTGCTTTTAAGTCTCAAAACAGCATAAGCTACAAATTGTATTTGCTGTTTGTTCATTTTTTAGACACAAAAATCGTGGAATGCCTTAAGTTTGTGATTAATTTGAACATAACCGTGATAATATTAATAATTGTGATAATGAAGCTTACAAAATAATTTCAATATTTTAAAAAGAACTAAACGTACTACTAATCGTTTTACTAAATGTTATTGCAAAAATATGACAAACAACAACAAAGTATTCATCATTTTCAGTATCATCATCATGAAATCATCATTCAAAAAGTGAAGAAGACTTGAGCAGGTCTAAAATCATTAAACTTCCCTAAACCCTGTAGAGTTTTCTACATCAGAACCAAAATCATTCGCGCTGTCAAAGCTGACAAACTGCAGGGAAATCTAAGCTGGGAATGTTTTCGGCAAACAGGGACATGTAGGTGTTAGAACACAGCTGTCGGCACTTGACAACTCACGTGCTGCTACTGTGCACAACATACTTAGCGAACGGCACTGCACGCTGTTCCAGTAAGATACTTTTGTGTGCCCAGGAGCACACCACCAGCCACAGCAGCGGCAAAAACAAACGCAAAACCCTGCCAGAGCAGCCATGCAGTGCCACAGCCCCTGCCAAGCCAAATCACATCACAGTAACTCTTAGGAGAATGCAAGTGTGGGTGGAAGAAATGCAGCATGTTCCTTCACCTTACACTAACACTACTGCATTTCAGATTCACAGAAATTAGTATATAGGTCTAAATATTTGTTTCATAGCAACACATCCTCGTTTCTAAAGGACTAACAAGCCTTGCCAACAATAAGCATTCAAACTAAATTCAAATAAAGACACAAGAACAAAACTCTACATTAGACATAGATGACAAATTGAAATGGAATTGAAATCGTGATGTAGCAAAGCTGCGACTATCAAATATATCTTGTAAAGTGACCATGTTTCTGTGATAGGCAGTAAATGTCCTCCAAAAGCCAGAGGGTGCTTTTGCACAAACTCAAAATACTCATGGAGAAGATTGCCAGGAAATATTTTAGTGAGAAGGAAAGAAAGAGGTGAGACCTGGTGAACATTCAACAAAAAGTAAACAAAAGTATCCGTCCATAAATCCTCTGCAGGGCTCGACACTTCTTAAACAAATGTATTGCTGATTTTTTGTCTGGCTATTCCTAATTTATTTCAAAATGTGGTCAAGCTCAGATTTCAGAGTGAACTGGTCATCATGGAACTTTAAGTGATCAATATGCACAAAAAAAAAACAACTGCAAAAAAATGGCATGCAAGTTTAACTTTGATTAAATATATTGGACTACTGGTTCAAAACACACAAGAGTAGGTAGCAGACTGACAACTCCAACAAAAACGGATTTAAATAATATTCTCAATAAAAGCAACGCTATGCGATAGAATGAATATTTTTTCATATTAAAATAACTTGTCCTAACTAACACCATTTCTTACAACAGAGAACTATGATAACGATCACCTCAGGTACACCTCATTTGCTTTATTTAGTATTAAATGCTAATAACGCGAGTTTGAATGCCATTCCACATGATATGTATTGCCATACTATTGAAATATTGAAAATAAACCGTTTGAAATTATACTTTAGAGATTCAGTGCAAGCCAACACATAGCAGCGATTCAGCTTCTACATTTAATAGTTAAAGAGGTTTAATATGCATTAATAAGATTATAAACCTTACCATTCTGTGCTTCTGAATGGCTGTATTTAAACGTTTCTGTCTGGTTTCTTCTGGTGCAAACAGCTAAATTTGCTATATATATATATATATATATATATATATATATATATATATATATATATATATATATATATATATATATATATATATATATATATATATATATATATATATACACACACACACATACACATATATACACACATACATACATACATACATATATATATATATATATATATATATATATATATATATATATATATATATATATATATATATATATATATATATATACACACATACATATATATACACATGCATACATAAATACATGCCCTTGCTTGGCTTGCACGTTATTGCATTTGACTCAAAACACTTTTTAATAACAATGAAAGTTAAGTCTGCTTAAAAATAAACTGTATGGTTTTTCTAAAACCTCAACCTTAATTGCATCACATTGCCTGATGGGGAAAAGGCATGTAAAGCAACGACATCCAGGTGAGAGTTGTTCAAGTGGAAGGCACAGGATGTGATAACTGCAGGGCACATGAGAGAGACAGCAGAGAGCACACAGGTGTCAAGAGTGCCTGTCATCTGTACCCCGAGGCTGGGCCGCAGGCACCACGGTCAGACTTCAACACAAAGACTCCCAAACAACCAATCACTCCAGCACTGCAGTCCACACACACACAAACACACACACACACGCACACACACGCACACACACGCACACACACACACACACACACACACACACACACACACACTGCAGCTCCTCACAAATAAATGCTTCTAATGGCTGGGACACACCAAGCTGATGCCAAACAACTAGCCCTGACAAAAACCAACTGTGTTGTCAGCTCACGTCTGGTCTCGTCTGAACTGAAAAGCTGTGCGTGAACACACCAAACGGACAGCAGCCAACTAAACCAGTGTGACAGGACATGTCTTTCTGCACCTGTGGTGAGCAGTTGTCTATTTTTTCATTCCACAAAGGGAAACCAGAATATAAAATATGCACAGACGAAGCTCAAGCAAAGCAGCGTTTAATGTTATCATCACAGCAATTAATTCTCTTGTGTAAATATGTTTGATAATCTAATAATCCAAATCGTTTACAGACTTTGGAAAAATGTAGCAATCACAGCCGGCCTCTTGTGTTCCTTCTTTACTTGAATTGTTTACTTCAGTTTTTGTTCTAGACCCTCGAATTGTTCCTGAATAACCAATGAAAGCACTTTATTCAACTGACACAGATTCTACAAGCTGAATCAGCCAAACAAGCTCAAACGTTAACATGACAAGAAGTAATGTGTGGAACACACCAAAGCAAATAGCCGGGTTTATGGCCCGACAAAGCGCAACGGCCAACCATCAGTTTGCTGTGTCCCGGCCCATAAACTGACCCAGGAGGAAGGAGTTGCCATAAACTTAAGTTAATGGTCACAACGCTTCAAGAGAAACTGACTAGTCAATATGTACGTTCATTATGTTCAAAATCCACAATGTTACCATTAGCAAGATTGTTAAAAAGCCTCTGAGAAAAGAATAATTTCCAAATTTGCCTTTAAAAACTTGCCTTACAACTAAAAATAGCTGCAGATTTTGGCAAAAAGTGTATATATATATATATATAAATATATATAAAGGCTAGAAATTGTGACCATTGTGGTCACATATGCACCTGAAATTGTATCTATGTGACCTCAAAATATTTGGGAGTTTGTGCAAAGTGCATAAAATTGCTGCTGTGCGACTGGTTTTTACTGCAAAATGGTCACCGCATGCACAGATTTAGGAGACATTCATGCAGAATGCAGCATTTGGATCTAAAAACATGAAACGCAGCACTCGGGAATAGTTTAAATCATCGTCATCATGTCACCTTTCTATCGTAAACAAATTTTGAAATGCTTGCATTGCTTTCAAGCTCTTCTGATTGGCGCACTGCTCTAGAACTGATTGCGAATGGATTAGTTAACAGCAGCTGTCGATCATTTAGTCAATGCTTTCTGCCTTACAGCCGCAAAAATGTAAAGATGAGAGAATGAAAACAACACTGACAGATTTTGTTTTTAGAAACCACCTAAAGTTACAAATAATGGCACATCTGATTAGTGATACTCATTTTGAAGAGCGGATATGACTCCTTAAGCCATTCACTGTAAAATCCAATTTATTTAGCCAGGCTTAAATGAAGAACAGAGAAAACAGAGTATCGGAGTATCGGATTCTACATTACGGAAAACAGGGCCCCTAATATAAAAGATATAGTAAAACATGTTATTCTATTTACTTTGTAAATTAACCTTTTCCTATATTTATTCCTTATTTCCATTAGACCAGCAAATCATCTTGTTTGCATGGAAAACACTGCCAGCAATCATAACCTTTTTTTACCTGAACTAAACTCTTGATTAATTTTGGTGTCAGCAGCGGTTGCATTTGTTTACCACCATCTCCATGACCCAGGTCCTGAATCCAGACAAGGAAGACAGAGTTCATAGCCCCTGGCTAACAGAGAGCAGTTGGTGGAGATGCTAGAAAAGTGGGAATAAACAGAGGAGATGGGTGGGTGGAACGTGATCCCCTAGTGAAAAAAAATGCACACGCAGACAAAATGGCAGAGCAAACCCCACCCTTTATTCCAGAGCACTCCTGCTGGAGTCTCTGTGGCTGGGGGCACAGAATGGCAGGAATTACTACACATGGACACAAGGACGGGTGTTGCTGGGTACAGTGCAGACTGGCTATGGAGTGGAAACTGGACCTGAGCAGTGACATGAATTAAATATCAGGGAGGGGATGAAAGAGTCGGTCACACAGTTAGTGGGGTTTTGGCCCTTCTAAATGTGCCAGAGATATGAATCCTGTGCAAAATACCTCAATTTTCAATCTAGTCTTATCAAACATATCAATATTTTGATACAAAACGATACAGATTTTTTTTATTAATGATACAATAATTAATTTTCTACAGTATTTATATGAGCTGTGCATGCTCCAACTTTAACTTTACACACACCACAGTCCCACAAGTTTCATTTAGGCCGCTTAAAGCAGTTTGTTATCGTGTTACAGCACACCAGTCTAGTCTGTCCCCAAGTTTCACTTTGTCCATTTATCAGGAGTTTTCAATGGCTCATTTCCCAGCCGATGCTGCAAACTCCAACGCAAGTTTTAGGTCTCAGTTTAAAGATCAAATGCAACATTTAGTAGAGAACTCTATGTCCAACTATTGTTGTCATGACACTGAATTTGTGTAAATCTGAATCTGTAACATTTAAGCACGTTCTTAAACGCCACTGATTTGCCATTGTGTTCACGTGCTCAGTGTAAACACAAATCTTGATGGAACAAGACAATAGGGATGTCCCGATACAAAGTTTTAACTTCTGATACCAATATTACCGCCTTCAGTATGAACCAATACCGATACAATAATCAGCACAAATCATGAATACTTTACTTTTACCCATCTGTGGGTAATGTATGAACGGCTAGATCAAATTGAGAACAAAAGTCAGCAACAACGAGTATGGAAAAAAAATACTTTTATTGGTTGCATAAATGTGAACCTTTTACATACGAATATATAAAAAGAAATAAAGAATAAATATTAAGACCCTGAAAAATATCTTAATTGAATAAACAAAAATATATTTTTTTAAAGTGCAAAATACTAATTAAATGTCACTTCAGTTATTTATTTTTTACCATCAGCAAATGGTAGAAACAGCTGAGAGCAGGAACAGATGAAAAAAAATATTGTTAACTGACAAACTGCTAAAGGTTGAGTGTCCAAAGTTTCAATTTCACACACAGGTTCTTGATGAATTGTTGATCCAGTTTCGAGCTGAAAAATATCTTTCACACTGGGCAGCAGAAATAGGGAGATATTGTTATAAGTTATTGTTAAATTAATAAAAATGTGAAGTATTGTTAGAGCAAACATTTACATGATCAGATCTATTTAATCTGTGTTTGTATCATAACAAGTTTATGGCTGTATCAATGTTCCCAAACAACACATTATTAATTTTATAATTAAATATATTACACATATTATCATTAACAGAAATATAATTGCGGTAGCTGGATTGAAACACACCTTTTCTCCACAGCACATACAATAATGTGACTTTTAAGAATAATTTTATTGATCAAAATTCATTTTATTTGCATAATAAATTGCACAGATGCCACCCTACTTCCCACATGAGAAAAGTACGACAATGTAAAGAAAGACAGAACTGCAAACTCATGTGCAAAGCTGACACTGTTTATCAGAGCACTTTATCTTTCTGGGCTTTTTAAAGAAGAGTTAAATATGGGAATCCCTCTAACAAAATTTTCCTTCTGCCCGAAAGTAATACCATTCTTTCTTTTAAACTGTAATGGCCCTCAGCAACAGGATGATTTCTCATTCTTATTTAACAGACAATTAAAACAACAAAAATGTTTAGCATTGAACACCTTTTACATGACAGCTATTGAAAACGAAAGCAGAATCAGGGACATGTTAGGCGATTTAGAAATCCTGGCTGAATAAATTTTTTACACCCAAATAGAGGACATGTCCGGGAAAAGAGGATGTATTGTCACCCTATATAATGAGCTGGATCAGTCTATTTAGTAAAAGGCTTTTCTTTTCCGAGTGTCCTCGCACTCTTCTCGAAGCTACTAGCAAAGTCAGAACAGATGTCCAGCGCTTCTCTGTGGGTTTGCAGCAGCAGAGCATCCGAGTCTGTGGCGGAGTAATCTGTTTTTCACGCACACAGAACCGGGCTGCTGAGGTAAAGTCTTATGTGTGAGAAGCGCTGGTGTTGAATTGGGTGTCACACTGGATGAACCACGATATGCCCTGACCGAATTGTAACGTAAACATTTTAAATGAGGCTCGCACGATGTGCACTACGTCGCCATTCGGTGTCTTGCGTTGCTTAGCAGCATATACAATACAATGTAAAGATCACTTGACGTGAAGTAAATAAACCAGTAGAGTTGTTGATAGCGTCAGCATGTGCTACCGTCACAATAGATTTCTATCGTAATATATCATAACTTAGTGTGAAGAGCATGTTAAATCTTAAAGGGAATTTGCTAGCAAGCAGTGTTGTGATCACGTGGGCTTTGCACACTGGCTGCTCTGGACGCTGCTGAATAGAATAGCTGTAACAGAGTTTAGAGCGCATCGGACTGCTTATATCAGAAATTTTTAACGCAGTCCGATATAGTTTTTTGGACTGATATCAGACCTATTTCCGATATCAATATTGAATCGGGACATCCCTACAAGACAAGGCTTCTTGTCTTGTACTTGTTCATAAGCTTTAACTGATGTTTTAACTGAAAGCTTTAATTTATGTTGGAGAGGTCATGAACTGAGAAATCAACTTTTACTTGAGTGTTTGATACATAATATCAAACCTCTTTTAATCATTGTGCAAAAAGAACATGCTGTAAGTTTCAGAGCTAAAAACGTCCTTGATACCGGAATAAAAGCTTCTATTGACACCAGGCCCAGAAAGCAGCAGATCCTGGAATGTACCTTTCTATGATGTCATAGGCAGGCTATATACCACCTCCACTGAAGAATAGCTCGACCCACTGGTTGGCACAGGGCACAGTCAGATTGTTCCACAGAGGAGTCATAAACATGTAGTTAAGGATCGCTAAACTGTGCAGATAGAAAGTGTAGGCTACACAAACAGTCAAAATGACAGACAGGGTTCATTATTCATCATTCTATTTAAGTGTTATGTTTTTAAATGGTAATGTTCCATTTTGTTTCAGTCACATTTTCACATTCATTGATTAATGACTTGAGGTAGGCTATAGTATAGATATAAAATATATATTTATTACACTTATATAGTATAGATCAGTGGTTCCCAAAGTGGACGTCGGGACAATGACATGGGGTTGCTTGGTGATTTCCAAAAGTCAAATTAATTTTTATTAAACTATTAGAATGACCATATTTCATCCCTAACCCACAGAAAAAGAAATAGTGGTTAATAGTTGCATTAAAAAAAGCAACAACATGATAATAAAAAGCCATCAGCCCTTCAATTTTTTTCATAGGATTGCGTGTTTACACTAGATTAACAACACAGCAATAGCATCAACTGCAGCAGATTGATTTTATAGCACCAGGTTAAACTTTCTGACTTCTTTATGGCAATCAAATACATTAAAAATAAATACAGGCCAAACTGAACATTGAGGAGGACCTCTGACTGGCGGTCTCCAAAATTAAAGCGAATAGACTTGTGCTGAAAACATTGTGTCCATTGTGTCTCATTAGATGAGGTTAATATTAAATTAAACAAATGAATAAATGACTATAGAAATTATAGCCTATTGTTGTTTGACTGTTGCACTTTTTTGTGTTGTCAATATGCTTGTGTTTATATAGGTCTATTGTTGTGTGTGCAGCATTTGTTTATTTATAACCACCTCTGATGAACGTGGGGTCGTGGGTCACTGGCATTGTGATTTTGGTGGTCGTGGGCTGAAAAGTTTCTGAGATTCATGATATATACACACAATATTTCATTTATATCATTGAAAACTTGACATCGCTGCCAGATCACACTCAAAATCAAAATGCTAGAAACCTTTGTAGAGTCCTAAGCTGGAACCGATGTCATGGTTTAACACTGTTTTGTGTCAAGTTCACCATTCAACACAAGCACAGTCAATTCCCCACATGAACTGGCGGGGAGTGCAATGCTAAAGTTCACTATGCAGATCTGTTATCCAATCACTTCCAAGCATTTTGGTAGTGCAAGAGAAAATCTGAACTGACCAGTAGAACAATGCAAAAGGCAAATTAAAAGATTAAATGGGTCCTGTTATGAATTTTAGTCAGTGTGTGGGGGTGTATGTAAGGACATATACAAATAATCTACAAAAGTTACAAATCTCAAAGTCCACTCCAAAGTGAGACGTTCCCTTTACAAGAACTACAATGAATGACCCAGTTGGACTACAGCATGTTTTCTAGGGTCTATGAGGTCACCAAGCGGCCAATTAGAATGTTGTTAAAAATCCTTCCTAAAGAAATCTGAATGTCTGTGAGCCATTCATTCAAAATGCATCATACTACCAAGTGTAAACAGGGTAATAGTGACCATTCACTATTGCCCATTGCGCAATAATGCCAGCCTCTCCCTTTTTTACTATTTTATGACCCACTCATACATTAAGCAATAGTATTATGAGCCTACTTTTAGCCGTACCAGATCTCCAGCAAGGTCAAAATTGATTAAACATACTGGCATTACAAATAATATATGTATAAAAAGTTTCGCCACAAACCTCTCGATCGATATTCTTGGCTCAAATTTATTATATTGTGAAATATCTGATATTCTCAAGATCTTAAGTATAAGAACACATCTCATTTTAATAATGATCAAATTATCTGATGCATGATGGCTGATGTGATTTAACTAGGAGGTGAATAGAGTAAACGTTACACTTTCCTAAAAAGAGTGTATCTCTCAAGAATAGCACATCATCAGATTATGTGTAGAATGATTCTTCCAGACATCAGCATGTATTTTACAAACCATAAATGTTTTGTTTTGCTAGTAACGTGCGTTAAAATGTCAGCAACCCAAAACAAAGGTTACTTCGTTGAAACACAAATAAGCTTTGAACTTTGCACCCATCTTTCTCTGGTTCAGTGCCAGCTATTGCAGACAAGACGGAACTTGCTTCATTGACAACGTGGGGCAGTATTAAAAGCCAGAGGTTCCCAACCTTTTTTTGCTTGAGACCCCCTTTTCTCCCAGAAAATATTGTAAGGCCCCCCTCCACATTTAATGATACAATCGCTCATATAAGTTTGCAGTAATGATGACAAAAAATGTTTTCAAACAAAACTATATGTTTATTACGATATCTAGATATGTTTGTGCACAAATAATAGCCTAATGTTACCCAGAAATGGGTTGCAGCTGGAAGGACAAAGTTGGCGGTTCATAAGTTGGCGGTTCATTCCACTGTGGTGACCCCGGATTAATAAAGGGACTAAGCCGAAAAGAAAATGAATGTATGAATAAATAATAGCCTAATGTAAAATATAAAAGTAAACCATCAGTAGGCCATTTGTAACTGAAAAACATAAGCCTTTGGCCTTTAAATTGGCCCTATTCAATAACAAAAATATCAGTATTCACACTAGTGTATAAGGGAAAAAAATAATATAGACTATTACAATTTACTACTTGCATGTTATTTGTTAGGCTCTATCAATTAGGGTGAGGATTGCTGCGAGTCTTTTTTGTGGAGGACGGATTACAAATTTGTCCATTTTTGGTCAGCTAGGGCAGTGGTTATCAACCTTTTTATCACCATGCACTGGTTAACGGTTTACAATTTTCCTGAGGGGTATTGAGGGTGTTTCGTAGGTTGCTATGCAACCATCAACCGTTTTCTCAGAGGATGACAAACTGACAAAACATTGCTGTCACTCTCTGATACAAGTTTTATTTGTTTATAACCCTCAGTAGTTTATAACCCTCAGTAGTGATTATTAAACCACACTGAACTGAGCTAAACTGAACTGAACGTAAACTTTGAAAAGTGAACTACACTGTTTCAATTTACTATAATCTTTTATGTGAAGCTGCTTTGACACAATCTACATTGTAAAAGCACTATACAAATAAAGGTGAACTGAATTGAATTTATTTATGGAGAAAAGTAACTTACAAAGCACTGCAGTGTTTGTGTGTTCTGTGTTTGTCTAAGAAAATTAGTCTTACCGAAATGTGAAAATTCCATACAAGCTGAAGCTAATCGGTCAATTCTTGTCACGTGACTCGTGGTGCGCTCGTGGTCCGGGGTTCATTGGTGCGAGCGCGTCACACCGCTTGTGCGTGTAATGTTATTGTACAAAATAAACCTGATTTAACGTCCACAAACCGGGATTGAAGTGTCTACTTTTATAATTGTACTGACATGCGGTTGTGGTGATGAAGACGGTAAAATCGCTGTATTTATTACAAACACACACTATTTTAAACTTGTAAAACTCACTCTTGAACACATTTGATGATGATTGATGATCACAGAGAGCTGAACAGATCTTTTTATCCCAGTTGCTTTGCGCACGTCCTGTCTTGTTGACATAAATATATACGTTATTACGGAGACATGTTAACACGCGGCTGTCAATCAATCGGTGGGCAGGACACCTCACTCCTACGTCACGTTGCGGTGGGCCTCAAAATAGTAAGGATTTAGATCCTTTTTTAACGTCAGAAAAAAATTAAAAAGAGGCTTATTGTCTTTATATCGCCTCAATATGACAGTGGACACACTATACCTACACACAGTTCTGTCCAAACAGCTTACAAAAGATGATTTTCATCATAGGTGCCCTTTAATAAATCAAGGTATAAATGCTCATAACAGAACAATCAGTCAGAGCATATTGAATGGAACGACATTTTTTATTTATGTCCAGACGACATCACCCAAAATTAGATAAAAGATGTAAAAATCATACTTGACAGCACATGTTTTCATTAAATACATAAACAAAAACCTTGCAAACTGCAGCATGCTAATACTGAATTAAAACAAACAAAAAAGTACAGATGAATGGCTGTGGTGCGAATGCAGTGATACGGTGCTGGGAAAAAGAGCACTATTTGTATCTCTAGCACACTGTCAACAGATGGCCAGCTGCTCATCGTGATAATCAATATTCTCATTAGGCAAAGTAGACCTGCACCAATTAGCGGTTTTGGACTTGTGCCTTCTAGTAACAGGGATGGAGAATTCGTAATACCAGTATGTTTAATCAATGGATACCTTGCTGGAGATCTGGAGGGGTTACAGGAAAAATAAAAGAAGTCTTTCGCAATACTATTGCTTAATGTATGAGTGGGTAATAAAGCAGCAAAAGAATGGGAGAGGCAGCAGTTGATATTTGATGTAAATGGTCACTATAACCACGTTTACACTTGGTTTTAAGATGTATTTTGGATAGAATGGATCACATTTACACCAATCTCTTAATTTTAGTCCACTTTTGACAACTTTCCTGCATTTCTTTTCTATGGGTGGGTGTATGAATGGGTTTTTCTGATTATTCAATCTAATATTGCTAAATTTTAGTTTACTTTGCACATGAACATCGAACAATGGTTTGATTTCTTCTGACTGAAGTAAAACTATACTGATTGCTGTGAGTTTTTGTTGGGATCAGGACTGGTAACAGACCACTGTGATTTTTAAATTAAATAATGACATATATTTTTGCCTCAAACTAAGCATATGACTTCACACAGCAGAGATTAAATCTCATACTACAACACCATATATTCAACATATTACAAATATTAGGTCAGCTATGGAACCAGATTTGTCTCAAAAATAATACAATTACAAAACAAAATTCATACAGCCACAACACAACACAATTCATATTTACAAAATTCAATTTGTGAGTTCAAAACATAATTTGTAAATACACAAATCCAACTTCGTAAATTCAAAACTTGATTCATAAACTACACAAATCCAATTCATAAATTTAAAACACGATTCAAAAATACACAAATCAAAATCAAAACCCGATTCAAAAACACACAAATACAAATTGTAAAACCAAAACATGATTCAAAAACACACAAATACAAATTGTAAAACCAAAACCCGATTCAAAAACACACAAATTCAATTTGTAAAAACAAAACAAGATTCAAAAATACACAAATACAAATCGGAAAATTAAAACATGACTCAAAAACACATAATAAATTAATACAAATCAAAACACAATTCAAAAATACACAAATCCAGTTCATAAATTTAAAACATGATAAAAAAAAATCCACAAATCCAATTCGTAAATTCAAAAACACGATTCAAAACTACGCAAAGTCAAAAGTACGCAAACCCAAAAAGTAAAATCAAAACCATTCAAAAACACACAGATCCTGTTTGTAAATTCAAACTTGATTAAAAATACACAAATCCAATTTGGAAATTCAATAGTAATTTAAAAAAAAAAACAAATCTAATTCAGAAATTCAAAACACACAAATCCAATTCATTAGGCAAAATTATTTATGATATTATATATGAATTTATGAAATTTCTATTATTTATATTTTTACTTATGAATTCACAAATTGTGTGTTGTATTTATGAATTGTGTTTTGAATTAACAAATTAGATTTTGTAAGTGTGAATTGTGCTGAGCGTGTATAGATTTTATTTTGTAAATGTAATATTTTTGAGACTGATCTGGCTTTATAGTCAGCAGGCAGTGTCAGAGCAGACAACAGAGGTCCAAATTTGGAGTCAAAGAAAAAACATTAATATACCATTTTGGATGAATCCGATTCATCAACAGGGTATTCATAATAACAGTGCTTCATGTGGCTTGTTAGGACAAAAAATACCTTGCCTTTTCATATTAACTCAAGGACATGTGCTACAATATCACGAACTGCAGTAAACATACTCTCAAAATTCCGCCGGGTACAAGTTAAACACCGAGGACAATAGTTAAGATGACTTGAGGTGAAGGCTGAGGTTGCCTGTTCTAATCCCACAGCTTGGGTTCATAGAGATTTGTTTTTGACAGCTGGATCCCATTTCTCAGGCAACCAGTGTGCAATGTGGTACAAAGATGAGCATACATGCTGTGGAGTATTACTGGACCTCCCCTCTCTGCAAATGGCAACAGGCATGGTTGCTTCCAAAAAGCTTCACTAAGACTTCTCACCCTCTTTAATTTACGGCAAGAGTTTACACAATGTCCTGCTGTCCTTGTTCAACCCGATCAACCTCTGTGATGTGGCAGCAGGATCTGGAAAGTTAATGTTACTCTGCTGTTTAGATTTGACTAAGCTTTTCTGAGGCCAAAGAAAATTCCCAAGCTTCTGTGTCTTAGTGCTGTGGCATATAGCTGGTGATCTAGGTCCAGAAGAAGAAAGTTTATCCTGGTTATGCACTAGTCTGTTCGAGCGGTGCCAAAACTCTTAATTTATTATGTGATAGCTGATAATTTTGTGTTTCCCAGGCAGAAACATAATAACCTTTGGGCCAAGAGAAGAAACACTTCAATGAATTTTCACTTATGTCATTTCCCAATACAGAAATGACTCCAGCAGAACTTCTGTAGGTCTATTTGCATAATAATGCTGTTGTAAAATCATTATCAGCGGCAATTACGGTGTTTAAATGACAATAAATTCACAATACATTCATAGCACAACAAAAATAATTTATCATGACAGGCCTATAGATTAGAGCAACTGGACTTATATAATTATATAATATAACATATAAATTCACCAACTTCTCCTAAAATTTGTGACAGTGACTATTTTACTGGGTGAAGAAGAGAGTAAACTCTGTAGTTTCCTAAACAAATCGTAAATGTTTTGTTTTTCTATAAATTATTTGTATTTAAACATCTGAAACTTAAAATTATTGCTGTGTGATTGAAAACACAGAAATGTTGCGAGTTACATGCACATCTTTGCTGTCTCACCACCAGCCAGATTTGAATTTAGTAATTGACCGTGTGATGCACTGAACTTTCTAAAAACAGCGGTGTGATCATACACTCCAGGGACTAGCCTAGACCGATCACACTGGTGTGATCATACATCAAACAGTTAAATTCATTGTAATTTGTAAACTCAAATTCATTGTAATTTGTTTGTGAACACTCATGATGCATCCCAAAGCCAGATGAAGGCAAAACATGGTACGTTTAATTCAGATTTAAACATATACGCTACGCTGCTTTGACATGCTAATTGTTATTATAACAGGGGTTTAAAGAGTATGGAGTGTGACTAAGTTACTGTTAACTTACTTTAGCTGCTCATTTAGGTCCAATACATACGCATGTGTCAAAATGCCTGTCTTAGTGTATTCATACAGTAAGGAGCTAATGTTTAACTGCTGAGAGACATACGATGACAGCAGCCTTACACATGCGTGTTAATACCACATATTATACATTTTATATATTGTATCATATACCACACACATTAGGGCTGTGAGATTTGGGGAAAATATCTTATTTGTGATTTTTTTGACAATTTCGATTTGATTTGCGATTTAATTTTGTAGTCAAGCTTCAGCTCAGTAATCTGTATCGTAGCTTCTTACTGCTAAAATGCAGTAAGTGTCAGTTAAACAAAGAAACTTAAAAGATATTAAATTACTTCAACATTTATTATATTATATTAATTTATTTTTAAATATTCAGAAATGAAACACTCATTTTTCTCTAGACCAAAGAGTAAACACGAAGAAAATGACCTTACCTTTCTGTAAACAAGTTGAACTCAAATTAGGGAGCTTATTATAAAATTATAAAATTATTATTATAAAAACAGAACAAAAAAATGATAAAAATGCAGAACACTCCGCAAACTAACATGGCTGAAACAACTCTGATATTATACTTTGCTGTTGCTTGCTACTAGATTGAGTGTCACTGCCAATACTTTCAGTTGACTTTTTAGCAAGACATTCATCACTCAATTGGCTAGTAAGACTGTCACACACACAGACGGCAGTCACGCATTTGCTCTAGGCAGGGAAAATTAAACACCAATATATTTCATATCGCAGCCTCGCAATATCAGCCTAGTCATATTGCAACGTTTCAAATGACTATTTCGATTCGATTTCAATCAATCGCACAGCCCTAACACACATATATTTTATGGATATATCTAGGCCTGGGTCGATAAACTATATCATATCGAATCACAATAAAATTTGATGACAATGATAAACTCTAGACATTTCTATTCTATACTGATCTATAAGCCATTCACACAGCAGAAATCTGTGAAAATTATCAGTTTTTAATCTGATTTTGTTCAGATTTTGCCCTAGATATTTCCATTAAAAACTGCATGGATATCCCATAATCATTTGTATTATGAATCAGTTTTAAAGTATCAAATAACGCTAAAATAAAACTTTCAACTTGTTTAATTTCATAAAGAACCATGCAGAGCACATGAAGCTGCTTCTGTAAACGATGCCACTTTGGAAATGCTAGTCACTGACACTGTTTAAGTTTGTAACACTCACGTCAAATTCACATCAATATTCCAGAACTCTACCAAAGAAAGGAAGGGGGTTGAGGTGGGAGAAGGGTTGTTGGACACAGAAAAACAAACAACCATACATATAAATAATAATAATTAGTAAATAATGATAAGGTTAACATTTTGGGCATCATGGGAAACTAGTCAGTGGCAGCGTCACATAAGTTATGGACGCAAAGCCAAAGCTCCCTCTTGTTTTATCAAGTTTCTGGCAGATGGATTGAGTGACATTACTAGTAACAATGACCCCTTTATCTTGAGTTCGGCTATATAGTGACAAAGTAAAGGCCTCCTAAGAAGAAGGGACTGACTGTTGTTTGAAAAAGGCCAGGAGATGACCTCTGGGGTCAGCAATCTAAACTCAAAGCAGTATGGAACACTCATTAAATGCAAACATTAATAATCTGAACCATTGACACAGCAACCTCATAACTGAATCATTGTTTTAATGAATTATAATATCCCACTTATTCAAAATATCAAATCAAATATTTCAATACAGACATTAACAGCATTACCAGCAAGATGTTACACTGCTATGTCTAGTCAAATGACGCATTGCAAAACCAAGCAATCAAATCAAAGTCTTGATTAAACATGGATGAAAAATATAAGATTACCCAACTGGAACAGTAATACTGATGAGCTACATTTTGCATTATTTTTAATAAGAACCTTGATAAAAGCGGAATTATAATAGCCCCTTTCACACAGTGATACCGGTAAATATCCAGAAAATTACAGGAACAACTTTACCAGTAAATTAAAAAAGTGCTGTTCACACAGGCAAGGACGTTATGGATTTATTTCTGCAAAAGACGCTCACACATCCAATCTAAAATATCATGAAATTTTGACATCATTAACCAGAAATGGCCTCTAATTGGCTGCTTGTATTTGTAAATATAGAAAGGGGTCTGGCTTTTGTTGATGGTTTTACTTTTATTTAAAGCTTTAGCATTCATTCACCTGCTTTTGTCCCAGAGACATCCAAAGGCAGAACCGTGAACCACAGCTAAATGTTTACACATTTGACGACATTACAGATTCTGTTTGAACAACTTCGAAAAAAAAGATCCGGAGTAACACTTTCACATGTTGAGATGTACATAATGTGTGTGCTGCATGGTGCTCACCGGAGCACTGCTTCACATACACGCGCGTCAAGCAACTGAAGCAGAGCTTGAAGGTAGACAAACAGCGGTTTATCATAAGCATTTTATCTATCATTTTTTACACAGTTGGCATTAAGAAGAAACATACAAACTTATCTGACTAACATCTGGCAGCTAAATGTGTCTGGAAAAAGTATTCAAAGGTTTTTATTTTCATAAACAGTAGGATGTGAATATGCCTGAATGTTCTGATTGGCTGGAGTAGACGTCTCACATTAGCGAGTTCTAAGGGTTAATGCGCTCTTTCTGGCAATTTTTCCTCTGTGTTCACATACAGGGTATATGCTGGAATCCTAAAGGTAATTTCAACACTTTTTAAGACTTTTTAAAGGTCTTCTAAGAATATTTTAAAACCTCATCGCCACTTCAAGTTCTACTCAGTATCAAACCTTTAACCTAATAAACAGTTGTAGTTAAATAAATCAATGGAGCACAACCATGCAACAGAACTCCAATAATCTCGGAAGAAACGAAGCTTGAATGAATAAATTACACGGTTGTTTTCAGCGACAGGCTTCAGCCACTGTCTCCTCCTAAACTCGTCTTCCTCCAACCAGGAGTACGCAAACTTACATTTTCCCATTTTGCCATCTGTTTCACTACATCTGGAGAGCGTCACATCACCATCCCCCATTTGTCGCAAATTACGTGACATTACCCGGACAGAGAAGCTTGGCTGGATGTGCCCCGGCCTGAACGCGTGGATCGAGCACGCCGTTGTTAATATTAGGAGGAAAAAATATATATTTAAGCTTTTTTTGGAGTCAAACACTTTGGACAACGCTTAAACAAAAATTTTGAACTCGTAAAAACGCAATTAAGACATTTCAGAATAACTTTTAAGGCCTTTAATTTTCTCATAATTGGTTTATCAACTTTTAATACTTTTTAAGACCCAGCTGACACCCTGACACAGCGCACCATTTTGGCAATTTACTAATAATGTTACAAATTCTCTTTCCGATTAATTGCAGCAACGAATTTACCGGTATTTTCAAAAATGACCTGTTCAAACATTATCCCTTTCTGAAAAATTACCAGTAATTTTCCAGAAAGGTCTGTATGTGTAAAAGGGACTTTTGAAATTTTTTTGATTTTACTACTTAATATAAAACCAGATTAAATTCATACTGCACTCCAGAAATTAGGGTGTCCTTCAAAACCAACCAAACACAGCAAGTTTGCATAATTTTAACTGAACACAATCTGACATTTAACTGAAAGAGGACAAGATTTGACATGCTAGCAGAGCCTTTGAACCCCACCAACAAAAGGGCAAAGAAAAGAATACGCATCAGACAAGAAGAAAACTTGTGTGCAACTTCCACCAAGCCTAGTAAATAAGAGCCAGACACTTCAAATGTTTGATCTATAATGTCACCCTAGAGTGCAAAGCCATTTAACACGTTCAAACATCAGAACAAACCAGACGAACGCAATTTAGGCAATTCAGGCTCGTCCCATTTTTCTCAACAGCTCAAATGCATCATAACCAAGGCCAGCAGACCTCCAGCTCAAATAAGCCTCTGTTCAGGCCTCGTTGACCAGCTCTCTAATCCAGAAGCATTTTCCTGTGCTGGCTGTGAGACCACACTTCATGCCAGGCAGAAAGCCTTACGCAGCAGTGCTTCCACGGTCCACACTGATCCGGCTCAACATTCTCCCTCTCCCTTTTGGTTTGGAATTTCCTTTAGACGGCCCATTGCAAACAGCCCAGAGTCTGTGGAAAAACTTGCAGCTATAAAACATTTCTAGATGAAAAGGGAGTACTAAGGACCAAAAAAGAGGCGAAGAGAGAATAGTGCGAGTACCATGTGTCCCCAAAAACTTTGACTTGTCCCATGAGTGCTAGTACAGACTGATACCAAATGCACGCAACTTGATATCAACTAGATGGACAGCTCGGCATCACCATCAGGTAGGCCTGACGACAGAATAATGAAGGAGCCAGAGGGACAGCCAAACAGTTTCTTTACCAGGCCAGATTGCATGCGTTGGTGTACTTGCGAAAGGCCGGGTGGTGTAAAGAGAACCCTTGGTCTTGCAGAAGGAACAGCAGGGACATGGAAGCCACAAAAGACTGTATACTCATGAAAACACAGAGCACACTGCACTTTGGCAGTGTGTGTGCGCTAACTCCAGTCTCATGTAATATTTTGAGCCTCCCCTGAAGAATGTTGTCTTACAAACAGTGCTATTTATGATAGCATTTATCATTCGGTTCCCCAATAACCTTACACCCAAATGGATCCTTGCCATTCTGGAAAGAGGTTGTAATCTTGGGGTATTGTGGTGAAAGGGTAGCTGGGATTTAAGCATTTGTTTTCTAATTGTCCTGTGGCTGTGTGCTGAAGTGACTCATCAGAATCCCTCACACTGACAAACAAGCAGACTCGTTCTATTGCAAACGCACGTACTGACATGCTTGTAAACATTCTCAAAAGTAGGTCACAGTTTGCCATTTCTTTAACGTCTCCTTAATTCCCGCCTCTGACAGTGGTCGCCCACTCCTCTTTCCCTAAACCCGGCCCCATTTTACCAGGGCCCCATCTCTCACACAAGCACGCACGTGCATTCCCCATACATAGAGCGAGATTGCATAACCGAAAGGGCAGTGAGGGGCCCTACTGAGTTTTTAAGGGACAATAGCAAAGTCAGGGCGCCTCTCTCCATGAGCAGAAGGTCTTTTTCATATGCAGATCCTCTGCCATGTGTGTGGAGAAAGGACTGAGCTGGCTTCCCACACTTTGACCAATCAGACCTCTACAAACTTGACAGAAATTATGAGTTTAAAATCAAAAGAGTAAAAAAAAATGACCAAAGCATTTTAAACAGCCTGAGGACAAAGCATGACTTGACCACATGTAAACTAAAACAGAAGTGTACAAATGTTTATTGTATTTGGTAATCTTAATAGTAAAAGAACTGTCTGATTATGCTGACACAGCAATTATATAAGATCAGAGATTAATTTACTCAACTGGAGTATTATCAGGACATTGAACAAAAGATTAATGCTTCCCCATTGAACATTTATCATTTTACCTGTACACATGATATAAGTTATTAGAAGTTTGCAACCAAAAAACAGAACATTGTAGATATTAGCCATAATATAGATTCAGGAACACTGCTTTGTAGTTCAAGTTGTTCATTTCAAATAGCACTGTTTAACTGCAAACATTTCATACTTACAAAATCCAACACACTATTTGTAAATTTACAAACAGAAACATAAATATTTTTGCTTAAAGTATTGGATGTGTATGTGTTGTGTTTTGAATTTACGAACTGTATTTGTGTATTTTTGAATCATGTTTTGAATTTACGAACTGTATTTGTGTATTTTTGAATCATGTTTTGAATTTACGAACTGTATTTGTGTATTTTTGAATCATGTTTTGAATTTACGAACTGTATTTGTGTATTTTTGAATTGTGTTTTGAATTTTACGAATTGCATTTTGTAAATGTGAATTGTGTTGTAACTGTAATATTTTTAAGTCTGATCTGGCTCCATAGTTTTCCACCTCTAGAGTACATGGCCATTTTGAGTTTTCACAAAACGTTTGATAAGTGAATGACAAACCTCAAGACCACCCTATTTACACCAGCTCACCCACAGTATTGCCCCTTAATCGAAAAACAAATGAGAATCTGATAATATTCTGCAAAGGACTGGGGTATACTTGATTTTAAAGACCTGGTGAACTGTATCTTATAGCACAAGGCACACAGAATGTGTCCAAATTAAACGCCTCTTAGTTTCTACTAAACCAATATCTTCCCATCAGACAGCACTCATCTGAAAGCAAATAAATGGCACTAAAAGACTGTATTAAGATTGTGGATGAGGTTTGTTTCTGATATTTAGGTGATTATGATGATGCATTGCTATTAAGCACCCTCTGTGAAATCAGTGCCAGGAGCTTTATTTTCAGTTGCCTCATTCCCTCAACTGAACCATGAATGACTGGATCCTTCTAAACTTCACAGAGATGTGTGCCATTTCTTTAAAAGGCTGGCGATGAGTTGTTTCATATTAAATATGGCAATGTATAAAAACAAACCACTGTTATAAACACCTCTGGGAGGAAACAGGCTGCGGTACAGCATGCCATCATCTGAACATGCTCTTTTTGTCTCCCTTAAATTTGAGGAGCCGCTGAGTGCAGAAATCCGTGGGTATGTGAAGCGTAAAAAAATGAGTCATGGTGACCTACATAGGCAGCGTATGGAAGAGAGGCTGAGGCTTCTGCATATTTAATTATTTACCAAGTCAGATTCTCTACCTTTCTGAGTGAGGAGAAAACGCAAACAAGAATATAGAGAGAAGTAGCAAACAGCATTCAAAGCTGTCAGGCAAAGTAAGAGTTTGCAGAGGCAGCCATTACAGAGTGTTCTTAAATGACAGGGTCCTCTACTTACTCCAGCAAAGCAAATCAGCTAATCAGAGAATAAATATCTCCTTCTTGAATACAGAGAGCTATCATCTCGTCCCCATCACTGCCTAACCACTCTCCAACTCAACAGAATCTCACACCAAACACAAAGCCAAACAATGAGCACATAAGGGCAAGGCAGCATTTTTGAGATATGACTTGTGCTGTTTTTGCACAGAACTGAATCTTGCACGCTTTGCATTGAATACCTAGATGACCTTCTGCATTAGCCAAAACTAGCAGTATATATTCCAGAATATAAAATGCACTGCATGATGGCATTCATTACGCATTATTTATCACCATCAATACTATAATTAGTTGGGTCAGCTGCAATTTATGGCTGGTATGTTGCCAATTTTTCATATACAACACCATTTAGTATTGGGGAAATGTTGACCAATAAAGCAATGTACAATGTAAAACATTATGCTGGACTTTGACAGGGGTCACCAATCGTGTTTCTGGAGGGCCGGTATCCTGCAGAGTTTAGCTCCGACCCTAAACAAACACACCTGAAGCAGCTACTCAATGTCTTAATAGGTATACTTGAAACTTCCAGGCAGGTGTGTTCAGGCAAGTTGAAGCTAAACACTGCAGGGACACCAGCCATCCACCTAGATTGGTGACCCTTGAACTATAACATCAGAGAGTGGTGAAAAATGCACATATATACAAACATGCACTGTAAAACCCAATAAGGTAAGGTGACTCAAACCGTTTGAGGAAACTGATTACAACAAACCATTTAATTTCAAAAACTAATCCTAATGAGTACTCCATTTGAGTAACCAGATCAATTTGAGCACAGTAAAACACAATAAATGAAGAGAACTCAAACCAACTGAGTACTGTAAAACCCAGTAAGTTAAGACAAACTGTTTGAGGAAACCGATTGCTACAAACCATTTAAGTTAAAAACTAACCTATACGAGTACTGTGAACTTACTCCATTCAAGTTGAAGTAATGAGGTATTTAATTAACTCATTACCTTTAACACTGACTTCAAAACTCGTCAAATGAGTGGAATTAATTTTTAGTAAATTTTGAGTTAACTACACTCATTTCATTTGATAAAGCTGACTGTTGGTTTTTGCAAAGTACAAGGGCTGCACAATATATCGTTTCATCATCGATAACGCAATACGCGAATACACAATAGTTACATCGCAAAGATATGCAATGTCCAGTCTGAATTATAGTTGACCAGGAGCTTCACAATTGTATTCAATCTCTGTATTCATGTAGACTTCATTTGATTTATTCAAAAAGCACTTCTTACATAGCATTTTTGTCTTGTTTCTAGTCCAAACACCTACATTTCAAAGCGAAAACAAGATTACTTAATTTACCCCACTAGCAGATAATTTCCTTAAAACAATCAAAAAATTCTTAATTTTCACTTATTTAAAAGAAATTTTTACTAAGTCTAATATTTTTTTGTTTGATATTTAGATTAGAAACAAGACAAAAAGCATTTTCTTTGCATTGTGATCATTCAATTTCTGTACCTCAATGCTGTTAGAGTCCCCAGAAAATCGTCAGATAGAGCTATTCAAACCGTCTTCTGAAACTATTCATATCGCAATATTTATCGCAGAAAAATATCGCAATATCAGATTTTTCCAATATCATGCATCCCAAATACATACATACATACATGTTTAATCATACACAATTTTGTCTTTATCAAAATTGTTTAACAAATATAGTAGAACATAATATTGCCAAGTATCAGGATTTATAATGTAAATAAAATAAACTACTTCGCCCACTAAACAAAAGATTCACAAAACTCACAAGTCTCACAAGTAAACACACCAGTCTATGTGTGCTGCATGAAAGCTAGAGTTTGAAGAGAATGAAGTAGTAATAGTCCATTTAAAAACTGTAATTTCAAAAGCATATTTAATTTATTCATTTTTGCTAACAGATATTTGGGACTACTAAAAGAAAATTCTGCTTTAAACATTTATTTTTGCCTGTTACAAAACCTAAGATTATCACCAGCAGTTTAAATCAATCTTGCCAGCATGGCTCAACAGCCTGTCCCACTCAGTTTATGAATGAGCTCAGTAGGCGGAGAGCAGGCGGTGTTCAGCAGCTGTTCAAATGCATTCAACCACATGTGCGTCCACACTATAAGAGCAATCTGATCAAATGCATTTCTAATACCTCTGGATGTGGTCGAAAGTGAACAAGATTAAAACATTTGACACCCTGTTTACACCAGTGCTTGGCACTGTCCACTTATGATTGGATTGACAAAAATGCATTTTACTACCAGGTGTAAACAGAGTCATTGCTTTTTTTTGGTTTTTGGTCATCAGGATGATGCTGCTGTTTATGATGAATAATTAACGATAAATAAACGTTATTTGGAAATGATATCGCCTCAACATTTTAGCTACAACCCAAAACAAACATACCTCAAGCAGCTAATCAATGTCTTACAAGGTTTACTTGAAACTTTCAGGCAGGTTTGTTCAGGCAAGTTGGACACCAGCCATTCAGGACCCTTGGACCCTTAAACACCCCGTTTACACCTGTGCTTGACGCTGTGCACTTGTGATTGGAATGACAAAACACATCTTAATACAAGGTGTAAACAGGGTCATTGTTTTGAGGTAATGAGTTAATTAAATACCTCATTACTTCAACTTAAATATAGTAAGTTCACAGTACTCATTTAGATTAGTTTTTAACTCAAATGGTTTGTTGCAATCGGTTTCCTCAAACGGTTTGAGTTGCCTTCATTTATTGGGTTTTACTGTGCTCAAATTGCTTCATTCAGTCAAATGAAGCAAGTTCACAGTACTCATTAGGATTAGTTTTTAAACTTAAAGGGTTTGTTGGAATCGGTTTCCTCAAATAGTTTGAGTACTTGGGGGGGATTTAAATACAGAAAGTCAGTCTAGTATTATTGTAAAAACAACCAATCTTTATTAGCAAGATGCTATTTACGCACAGCATTACATAATTTAAAACATACTTCTATTCCAGAAGCACACAGTATGCTGCAGTGCTATTCAGATAGCCCTTGCATTCATTAGCATGAGGCTAGCTTGCAGTCTAATGTACCTTCAAGGCAGCACTGAAGTGTTTTCTCATGCAGCACGAGGGCAACTACATTCCATCTTTAATCAATAGGCTCTGCAGAGGTCTTCAGCTCCCTTTGAAGCAGAGGCCTGGATCTGGTTTCCTAATCACCCGCACCCTTTTTTCCTTTCCAATACAATGAAGCTGTTTTCACATATTACATACAGGACCAGAGCGGCAGCTTACAAAGAGTGAGCAGAGAAGCCAATTTCAGGTACAAACCAACAAAAAAAGAACCTTGCGAAATATTTAATACACAAAAACTCAAAACAGAGCAATTCAAAACAAACAAACCAAAACAAAACTGGTTTCCAAATATCTCACTATAATGCAGACTCTTAACCAATGGCCCAAGTGGCAACGAATCCAAGAGTTTACAAATCACAGAGCCTGAGGAGCATTAGTGAGGCCGAAAGGCACTCTGTGAAAAGGCAAGTGTAGGCTAGAGCAAGCTAAGTGTTCTTAATTGTTCATGCTTTGTGGGAATAGAATGAATGGAAAACAGAAACAGAAAGGGAGTACATTGATCTGGCAAGAGGAGAGCACAAAACAAACCCAGCATGAGCAGCAACTCACCACAGCAGAGCATTGATGGGCCGGCTCCAGACAAACATCCTTACAACCTGCTCGGCCTCAGGTGCGTTACAGAGCAGAGTAATTAACTCTATTCACACACACATTCATCCTGACTGGATTATTACTTTTCCCCAGACATGAGTGTTTAATGCTCATCTTCATACCTATTTTGCCTAATGTTCCAAGTCAAAAACAACAACAAAAAACTCAAGACAATAATACAATTTTATTCTATATTTAATACGATCTAATATATTGTTCTTATTATTTTGAAAATAAACAGTTTTACTTAAAATAATAATAACAATAATAATAATAATAATAATAATAATAATAATAATAATAATAATAATAATAATATAAATTCCTCACTAGGGATGCTACGATTGATCGGCCAAAGATCAGTATCGGCCGATAATCACATTTTATAACTCGATCTGTACTGAGCATCTGGCCGATCTCATGAACCGATCAGCTGTTTGTTTATGAGTTTACAAGCAGAAAAAGATGCACAAGTGCTCCTGTATGTTATACATAACCTAAGCCGAAGTGAATGAACTGTTTTCTGTAAAGCTAACTCTGGCTATGACATGTTCACACCTAAATGGTTATAAGAGATGTGTTTAAGGTATTATATGCAGCATCCTTAATTTATTTTCTCAGGTAAGGTGAGATCTTTTTCTAAGGTTCATACTTAGAGGGAAAATGTACTTAAACCATTATTAAGCTTGAAGCATCAGAATCGATACTTTGTATTGGCCGAACACCATCACAAGGAATTGGTACACTGTATCGGCAGCAAAAATCCTGATCAGAGTATCCCTACTCCTAATATTTATACAGCGGTTTTTTGGACACTCAAATCACATTTTTGGGGCCAATCTGCTTATCCACCACCAGTGTGGAGCATCCACCTGGATGACGTGACGGCAGCCATATTGCGCCAGAACGCACACCATACACCAACTGATTGGTGGAGAGGAGATAGAGTGATGAAGCCAATTATGATATGAGGATGGTTAAGTGGCCATGATGGACAGAGGTCAGTGGGTAAATTTGACCAGGATGCCGGGGTAAAAAACCCCTACTCTTTTTTTTTTTTTTTTTTCGAAGGACATCTTGGGATTTTTAACGACCACAGAGAGTCAGGAACTCGGTTTAACATCTCATTCAAAAGACGGCGCTCACTGAGCAGTATAGAGTCCCCATCAATATACTGGGGCGTTAGGACCCACACAGACTGCAGGTTGAGCACCCCCTGCTGGCCTCTCTTATGCTGTGTTCACACCAGACGCAGTACAAGTGGATAAATCATGCTTTTCGCTCTTAAATAGACGCGTGAACATTTAGAGTTTACTCGATTCATTCGTGCATTAAATTTGATTCATTCACGTGTCAAATTCACTTCACAACAGACGCAGGGCTTCTGTCTGCCAGATGACTCCAACCTCATTGCTAAATGGCTAACATGGATTTTATTGAGAGAATAGCTATGTTTTAGCAGTGCTTCCGACTGAGCCGAGCCCAATTTGATGAACTGTTGTCGGTGTCAGCAGGAGGATTTTCCCCCTCGACATCAAGAACAGGCACTACGTCATAATCACGCCCCCAAAAGAGCAAGCTCCTGATTGGTTAACACGGCGCGAATGTCTGCTGAAGTTCAGATTTTCGAACTTGAGTGAATTCGCGCGAAACACGTCAATCACACCGCCTTATTCGCGCATATTGCGCCGCAGGATGTCTATCCATTGACTTAACATGTAAATCACTCGCAGCATAACACCATTTTTGGCAGCAATCAAGCTTTCCCATGTTGTCTCCCATTCCGGTATTGACTGGGCGCAGCCCTGCTTAGCTTCAGTGGGCAACCATGTGAGAGTTGCCGAGAGCTAGCTGCCGCTATATTTAAATATAACTTGAAAAGATTTTCTAATAGTGGGTGAGGCAAAGTAATCTAAAATGTAAAACCGAGATCCTTACACGCATATTTCAACACTCAGAAAGCACCTGCCAACTATTCACTATTCATAGTGCTATGCTATGTACAAAACTGCAGATATGCTTGCACAATAATAATCAGAACATAATCTGAATACCCGATAATGATTGAAAATGTAAACACTGGCACCTGCCAGATAAGGTAAATTATGTTGATATGCATTGATTATGCGCATTCTTATGTCCACCAGCATAGCCTGCAACAAGGTCTCATCAAGAGTGTGAACTTTGGCCTGTGGGGTGATTTTTAGATTCACTGATTTTTCAGATTGCTTCCTTGACCTTTTAACAATCCAATAAGACGCAACCCATGTTTAGAGCGATCCACACTAAAAATCACTGAAATCAAACGAAGGTGTTTTCTGAGCTTGGGTTAGTAGTGTTATGGCAATGCAGGCGGCAGACTCGGGATGTCTGCTTTCAATCAGAGCTGCTCTTAAAGCAAACAACAGCAAAGCAGAGCAGGCCATCTACTTCATCTTTGTCTGTGAGGCTACCTCCCGGAGGGACTCGACAAGACTCATTACGCTCAATCAGCACTGCCCCCACTTCATAAGAAGCTCTTACTATATGTCCGCCTGAGTCCTCAATTCAACCCACAAGACTAGACTCCATTCAACATGATTCGTATCGGGCTGATTCCAGCAGGGAGCGGTGGGCCATTCTAGATATGAAATTCAATATATAGTATGGATGATTGCTGAAGCGGCCCATGGTGACCGGATAGACAGAATGGTGCTTGTGTGTGTGTGTGTTACTGTGTCTACAGGGATGTTGTGCATTATTGATGACAAATACAGCAGGCAAGGCTATGGAGTTCTAATGCACAGAATATCTACATAAAGCAAACCGTATTGTGTTACACATTACATCACCCAGAAACCTCCTGCTTCACTCAGCCGGCCCATCTGCAGCACACGTTCACTGGGATGCATTTTTAATCAAGGCTGAGGATCGAATATATGCCCAATGAATAGTCTCAGATGGATCCTGATCACGAGATGGAAAACTAAATCTAATGAACAATAATCTACACCTACAACATTCAAATACTGATCACTGTTTTACGATGGCTCTAATTCTGATTTCTTTAAAAGAGAGAGATGAGTTCATCTCAACATCACCTTCCATAGCTATTTCATGGAAAAACAGAAAAAACCTAAACAATTTATTAACCCTTTCACGCGTGAGTTTCAAATGCTCCAGCTGAGCCTCCTGCGCGACTTACCTAGAATCCATTGTGTTCTAAAGTTCCTATGGCGATGCTTCAAGTTTATCACGTGACCCACCACCTCCAACAATCTATGTAACATAGATCAACCATGTTCCGTACACTTTTCGCTATTCAGCGCACTCAAACGACCACTCCTCCACCATTGAAAGTAAGATAAGCATGCTTGTGTGATCATTCTCTGGGTGAATGCCTATTGCACAATCCAAATTTTGATTGATGTATTTTGGACCAGTAGTTTGAGAAAAGATGGGAAAAGTACCACCTACACAATCTGCACGGAACATCGCTGTGTACGGAACATGGTTAATCTACGTTATTTTTCGTATTTTGTTTCTTTTTAACCTTTTATGTAAATGTTGACAAATGTTCTAATTATATTGTGAAATTTCTGATACTCAGATTCTCAAATATGTGATAGATAAGCTGAATTATGATCGTATTATTTGTTACATGACGGGTAATGGGCGCCACTGTTGTTGCTAGAAGAAATTTATTCATTAAATCACACAATTGTATTTTATTAGCATCTACCTCAGTAAACCCAATCCTCATTGTAACGTAAAAATATAATTTGTTGTACAGTGTCACAAAAATGATGCTATATTGACGCGAGCATCCTCAGCTGTATCCCATCTAGCTAATAAAATACAATTCATGCGTAATTTAATAAGTAATATAAACACTTCTCGTTAACTTTCGATCACAGCTGTTTCCCTTCTAGCAACAACCGCAGCAGAGATCCGAGCAGCTAGATTTATGTGATGTTTATTCATAATTTTCCTTCCGAAATACATGAAAGTAAGCAACTGTTTATCTGGGAGAGGAATAGAAAAAATATTCTAGTAACATAAACAGTGTGTATCTTACGTGAATAAAGCACATCGTACAGTTATATTGAAAAATAAGTATTATTGCTGTCTCCATAGATATCTGCATGTATTTTACAAACCTTTAATGGTATGTTTTGCTTGTAGTTATGTGTATTTGAATGTCTGAAAGATAAAATAAATGTTATTTGTTTGAAAGCACCCATAAATTGTGATTTATGACAAGCGCTACGCACCTCTTTCTGCGCCTCCAAACGCACCTTCAGATTTGAATTTAAGCAGCTGATGATGAGTGCTCTGACCAATCCAATCCCAAAAGTATGATCGCATGCTTCAGAGACCAGCTAAGGCTGATCACACTGGTGTGATCGTACACGTGAAAGGGTTACTAACACTTCTTTATACCTAATAGGTTTATAACAATAAAAAAGACACCAATAACAATAAATGATACATAAAATAAGATGAAATAAATTTATAAGACTTTTTGATTAAGAAGAAATAACATTAAAAATGATAGCAAAAAAAAAAAAAAGTGTGAAGTGGAAACTTATAGAAGTCTGCATTATTAGTGGTAAATTCTGCACCACAACTCACACTGAACGCATTACATGCTTTAGTGTTTAGGGTTTGTAACTGCAAGAATGCGCATTACCTTGAAGAACCTCGTAAACAGCATGGGCCATTTTGGATTTGTGTGCCAGTGCATATTTCACTAATGAACTAGTGCAGCAAAGCAAGAAAAGCACGCACAGAGATGTAGCTCAACAAAGGCGCAGGTGTGCTATCAATAACAATAAAGAAAAATATCCTTCTAAACAAAATAGCGTTGCACTGCAGATAAACAAAAGCTCACATTGTGGTGAGAAAAATGAACAGGCCTGTCTGCAGTGGGTAATATTTACCTACATGCAGATGCTTAATTCCACAACTTAGGGATATGATAGCGAATTAGTTCTCAGCATTTGAGCATAAAATAAAATTAATTACAATTAAATTAAATACCTTCAATTTTGCATCTAATAAAATACATTGTTTTTCTGTGTAGCAGTTATTGCAATGTCAGGCATGCAGAAGAAAAGACAGGAAGTTTATTTAACTAGAGAAAAAAACTAGAGCCACTTTTTTTCAAAACATTTAGAACGAAGACATGTGCAAACCAAGAAACTGAAAGAAATGTGACAGAATGATATAAAAAGAGAGTGGGATGTCTTCTCTGCCCGTCAGCGTCGAAGGCCACTGATTTCTATGAGCTTTTCAGCGACGTGATAAAAGAGCTTCTCTATAGCAAACACAAAAGCAACCGCAACGTTGCATAGATGAGTGTGTGCACAAAGCTGTTTGTGAGCCCTAGCATATTTCAGGTAAGCAAGTGCATTCATTCGCCAAGAATCAAATCATGACCTTCACATGGACCTGAACTATATAGGCAAACAAATACGAAATGTTAAATAGAACATTCGCCTCTGTGCTTCACCAATTAATCAGTTATATAACTCAGGTGGGTCGTATAACTCTTGAAGAAAGGCATTGCCAAACTGTTTGATCTACAGGCCCAGCAATGCCGGACATGCAGAACTCACGCACACAACAAGCTTTAGATTGTAGAGTATTCAAAGTGTGCATTCAGAATACTGTCACTGCCTGTAGAGCCCGAGCCACCAGTCCTCTCTCTTTCTCCCCTCCCCCAGCAGCTTCCCCTCCCCCTTACTGCGGCAGCGCAGATGGTAGCTCAGTGACCTCGTCATTCCTGCCTCCTTGTTTTGATCCTGCAGTCCTGATTGTTCAGGCTAATCCCACACTCCCCAAGTCCTTGGCTGAGTGCCAGCGCTGTTATTAAGCACACAAAGGCTTTTCATTCCTGCTACCGTCACCGCCGCCACCGCTGCTTCTTTCTCTCTTTTTAGCCATTCCTCTTTCACTCTCTCTCCTGTTTGGTCTCCATGACCAGGCTAGTTTCTACCTCTACAGCTGTGCCCAGATCTAGCACTGGGGAGTGGCCTCGGTCTCTCTCTCAGTGCTGTTCATTACTAGATTTTCAGTGTAAGGTCATTCCCTGATGTTGACACAGAAAAATAAACAATCTTGGATTGCCGTCACTGAACCACTGGTTTTCAACACCGTTGAACTTGCAGTTCAAAACTAGATTAAAGACCTATCTTTTTAGTTAAACATACACTCAATGCATCACATAACAGTATGATACATGAATGTGCTCCATGCAGGTTTTTACATCTCGTTTATAAACACTATAAACAGCAGCTACGCTAATTATTCTCTATTTACACCTGGGGATACTCATCCCGAGGCCCCCAGAGATGCTGCTCCAATGATGCGATCCAAGACCAGCGACGAGGTTTGCATAATCCTGGACCAGGCTGTATTCTGAGCAGCTGCTGTGGTGGTCATGGAGGAGTGGAGAGCATGAGACTGATTCCTGTGACGCTCCAGGGACAGACGTTCGGTCATAGGAGAAATGGTCGTGCCCAACATTCTATCAAGAATTCTTCACTTTCGCCAATTGGTGAAGTTTTTTTCTCGCCGCTGTCGCCAATGGCTTGCATGGTTCGGGACCTGTAGAGCTGCATATCGATGGATTTGCTCTTCAGTGTTTGGACTCTCAGTATAGTGATTATTAAACCACACTGGACTGAGCTAAACTGAACTGAACTTAAACACTGAAAACTGAACTGACACAGTTTCAATTTACTTTAATCTTCTATGTGAAGCTGCTTTGACACAATCTACATTGTAAAAGAGCTATACAAGTAAAGGGGAATTGAATTGACCAACAGGAGTATAATAATTGTGTATCATACAAAATACACGCAGAAATTGACATTACAAACAATATACACTTTTTAGCAAATGCATAAACCGGAAGTAGGACTGCACAATATTTCAGAATTGATATCGCAATGTGTCGTAAAATCACATCCCAGGATTTGCAATATTCAGTCCCTCTAGGATTTTGTGATTTTGCGATCGCTGAATTTATTGTGAAATCAAGCAAACTCTGCAAGCAAACTCTTTGAAGATCTCACTTTTTTTCTGAAATGCTGCAGATTTCCCGCAAATTCGGAGTCTAGACGCTTTCTATGATGTCATCATGACACGGATTCATCCAAAACAAAGGCCATGTGGACGCAAACAACCCTCACTAATGCAGAGTTCAGACTGCATGATTTTAGCCACGATTTTGACTCATGGTTTTGAGAAATCGCCGACAAATGCCTGAAATCACAGGTAAATCGGTGCTTGTTCACAAGAGTAACAATAACACAATGTGAACCATCAAAGATGTGATCTGAGAGAATCGCCAATGAGTCGCCGATGCCTGTGAGATATTTGGCATGGTAAATATCTAAAGCTGTCGGCGATTCAAATTATGCCATGTGAAATGTGTTCTGATTGAAAATAACTTCGGCGATTGCCTACAGCCAACGAGAGAGCAGCATTCACTACTGTGGGTACCAGCAGACCAGCGAGAGGTTCGGGGAGAAGTTAAATGCGCTCATTTTCAGTTTATTTGGAAGCAAGAAATGGAGGAAAAACTTGTGGAAATTTGGCTGGAGCACTGGTGTCTGTTTGACATGTCATCTGAGCAGTATCACAACCGGGTCAAAAAAGAAAAAAAGTTGAAGAGAAATTGCTAATTCCCTTCAAACCCAGGTGAGCAAGTATGAACATTTTCTACCCCATTAAAGGCTTCTTTCTTGTTATGTACTTTGGACAAAGTTGCCAGCGATTCTTCCTATTGTAAAGCCATGCAGTGTAAAACCCCCAGTCGGCGATCCATCTAGCAGTGTAAACAAAGCAGCGACAAAGCGCTAGCCCAGAAAGTCATGCAGTGTGAAAACATCTCTGACACGACTACTCTGGAAATCATGCAGTCTGAACTCGGCATAAGCCATGAATTTACACACATCATGATCGTAGGTGGCAGTATATACCTTTACACTGGTTTGTAACTCGGCATTTAACCATATGAAGACACCGCATGTTAAATATGAGTAAACGTACAAAGTCGCATTTACACACAAATATTATCGCGAATGACCGTGAAAAGTTGAGGTGAGTGAAATTAGATAAATAAAGACTTGTTGCGGGCACAGCGCATAACACAAACATTGTCACACCTCTTTCCCATTGCACATGCTAGCAAGAGCAGAAAGCAGTGTGTGTGTGCAGCGCATGAGCAGAAGCTGCAGACCGGTTTTCACATCAGTGGCATCAGCAGCGCACACCTGATTTACGACTTTTGTACAGGTCCTCGTATTTCTGTTACCTATCTATATACAATCAGCCCTCCTGAATCAACAAAAGTGAGGAAAGTAAAGTAGAAGAGTACTACTAATAACACAAACTATTCCTGAAGAGGCTCACATATGATTCCCCAGTTGATTGTTGGTTTGTATGGGGTATTGCTTGCTGGGGCATAGTTTGTAGTACTCCACAGAGGTTTTTACGATGTGCCTAACCCTGGGTTATTGATGTTATAAATAACTGCTGTTATTAAGCCAGGGTTATGAAACGCCATATTGTGGTGCATACGAATTCCGTTTGAAATGAGTGGTCTTCAATGTTATGATTAGATCCTTAGCAACAGACAGCATCTTTTTTTCACAAGCTTGGGACAGTAATGAGTTTGAGTTGAAAGTAAAATGAAGACCCCAGAACGACAGAAACCTCTAAAACATAGTCAGCAACACAGATAATGAAAATACCAGCTAAACACGTAGCATGCTATGGTCCAATCAGTGACACAGACACTATAAATATGCAAACAAGAACATTAACCGAGGGATTAGCTACAGTGGGAAATGTCAGCAGCTAAATGTATATAAAGGGTTGTGTGGTAGCAGTGTAAACGCGAATAACAATAATTCAGATTTAGAATGACACATGATTATCCATTTCAAATTCATGACGCAGTTGGACAATTTTCCAATAACCAAGCTAAAATAGAACAAACACTGGACCAGATGTGTATTTGTAATGGCCACACTGCCAATTAGCAGATTACTTTGTGCTAAAATACATTAGAGTGTTTTTGGTGTCTCCAATGTTTGATCTCATGAGACAGTCAGTTTTCTTCCCTCCTCAAAGACGTTCTAATAAGCCCATGACGTATTGAAAAAAATACACTGCGACCTGATGATTATGTTATGATCAACAAGATTTATAAACAGACAAATTTAGGCTTAAATCTTGATATGTGGCATCTGCATTCAAAGAAATAAATCGTAAAAATATTACACTAACAAGATTAATATGAGTGAAACAGGCCCTGTTTACAAACTTCTAATATGTCCAATATTAAAGCAATATACCAAATCTGATTCCTGATATACTGTTAATCCATTCTCTGTAGTGCACCTACTCTATCATTCTTGTTTCATTTTCAGACAATTTGAAGATCTCTAAACCTGCCGACATTCAGGCATGTTGCTAGGCAACATACTCACGCCACACTGCAGGGGAACATGTGAGGGACATAACAGCAGATCTGGTGCTCTCATCCCTAAACCACAATACAGGTTCATGTCAGGATGGCTTCATACATTATTTACATGCATTTATTTACAGTTACGGCTTTAAAAAACACCCTATTTCATTGTATTATTATTAATCAGTCTACAATCACCGGCCACTTTATTAGGTACAACTGTCCAACTGCTTGTTAACGCATATTTCTAAATCAACCAATCACATGGCAGCAACTCATTGCATTTAGGCATGTAGACATGGTCAAGACGATCTGCTGCAGTTCAAAACGAGTATCAGAATGAGAAAGAAAGGTGATTTAAGTTACTTTGAACATAGCATGGTTGTAGGTGCCAGACGAGCTGGTCTGAGTATGTCAGAAACTGCTGATCTACTAGGATTTTCACGCACAACCATCTCTAGGATTTACAAAAAAGAAACAGGATTTACAAAAAGAAAATATTTAGTGAGTGCCAGTTCTGTGGGCGCAAATGTCTTGTTGATGCCAGAGGTCAGAGGAGAATGGCCAGACTGGTTCGAGCTGATAGAAAGGCAACAGTAACTCAAATAACCACTCGTTACAACCGAGGAATGCAGAAGAGCATCTCTGAATACACAACACGTCCAACCTTGAGACGAATGGGATACAGCAGCAGAAAACCACACCGGGTGCCACTCCTGTCAGTGAAGAACAGGAAACTGAGGCTACAATTCGCACAGGCTCACCAAAATTGGACAATAGATACATTAAATTAATAAACTCTTTTCAAAAAGCTATTCGAGCTATCTGGTGAAACTGTATTCATATTGCAATATTTATCACAGCAAAACAAAATAATGCAATGTCATATTTTTACAATATTGTGCAGTCCTAATTATTATTATTATTATTATTAATAAGTTGCTGAAGTGCAAAGGAGAGTTAGATGATGACAGAAATCAATGGTAAAGCTTTTCTGGACCAAAATATTTCAGAGAATAGGATTTTTCCTCTTTCTTATGCAAGAGTTAAAATGACATTGTGTTTGTATTCCATGACCTCATTTTCATATTACAAGAAAGCACAGAGTTTGTGATGGATAATTGGATGACGGATGCGCAAATACTGTTAGTGATTTTGTCCATTTTAAGAATTAAGAATCTACAAAACTCAAAAAAAAAAAAAAAAAAAAAAAAAAAAAAAAAAACACCTGCTCCAACCCTAACACACACATCTTGCATTCACCTCTGTTCTCCACTAGTAGTTTGAAATAGACACTGACAGAGACTGAAATGGTCTCATTGTAGAGCCCTGTGATGTCATCAACCCACATCTCAAACCTAGTCAGACACTGCAACGTTAGGTAAAAGCAAAACAACAACAATGTCAGAGTACATGCTCATGTGTTTATGTGCATGCTACAAGTCCTTTCTAGTTGTGTGTGTATCTGTGGGACAATTACAACAGCATATACTGGTCTAAATTATACTAGCAAATACCGCAGCCTCTATTACTTTTTACCTTGCACCGTTTTGGTAACGTTTATTATTATGTCTTTAGGATATGCGTTTTCACATTCTAATTCCAATGCCTAATTGTTAAAATTATTATAATTTAATGAAATATTCTTTAGAATAAAATATTATGTTCTTTAGAAGAGTGTACTTGCACTCTGATGCTATTATCTTGTCATCCTGACATTATATAATGAGTGGCATAAAATGGTCTTTAAATGACAATATCGTTTATCACGATATATTTTGGTGCAATATAGCGTACAATAAAAAATAGATATCGTGACAGGCCTATTTCGTGCACAGATATTTTTTGAAAATGAGAAAAAAATAAATAGGGGAAGTTCCTTATGTGGAAGTAGCCTATGAGAGTAGAGGAGCAACAAGAAATGAGAGTCAATATGTTCTAGAATGACATCAGAGGTCAAAGTAAGCCCTAGGGCTGCACGATATTGGGGAAAAGAAGAAACTGTGATATTTAGTTTTTCTGCTAAATATGCTGCTATATGAATACAATATTACACGATAGACTGAATATCTCAGTCTCAGTAATTTTAGAATTTTAGAGTGATTGGTTCCAAAAAACATGTTTTCCAAAATGTGGCTCCTGGCCAGTTAGAATTCAGACTCAGACTCAAAGTTGCACATCCTGGGATGTGAATATTGTGGTGTTGATGCTGAAACGAGATACTGTGCAGCCCAAATCAGTTTTTGAAAATATCTTGCGCACTTTGGGCATGGAAACAGCACAACCAAAAGCAACAAATTCCACCATTTCTAATCTAGAAAGCTTTGAAGTGAATCATAATAGTAAATAGGGCTGGGCAATATTTATTTCGTGTAATAAAAAACATTGTTCACGATAATATTTTTTCAATTTATATGAGCGCAATATTACATGCCATTACTGGGATGCAGACAGAAACATGCATAACAGCAAGGCAGGTAGGGATGCAATGATTATAGATTTGGTTGTACAATTATAGTCTGAGGAATAATCACGGTTATCACGGTTATTATGCATTAATTTATTTCAAAACACTACTAGTTTAGAAAATCTCATGAAAACTCCTTATATTTTAAAGTGTTATTTATTGCTGCTCAGTAACCAACTAATACAGCACAAGAATAATAATAAAAAACAAGCAATAGCCCATTTCTCTTTGGACTTAAATTTAAGTGTGAAAGTGTTTTGGCTTTCATACATAAGCAATAAATTTAATAAATAAGTAAATAAATAAAAATAAGAATACATTTATAAAAAAAAAAAAAAGGTATTTGTCTAACGTAAATCTCAGCTACACATTTGCTAAGTATTTCCGTTTTAAAGAAAACAAATATAGTCAAAGATGGCTAAACTTCTATGTGAAAGGCACTTTTGATCAACTAGATTACAAAATTGTTTGGAATTGTAATTTTGTACTATTTTTCATCTCTTTGGAGTAGAAATGTGTATATTCCATTCAAAATATCAGTTCTTGTTACGTGACCTGCGATGCGTTTGTCGCATTCTTTCAACTAGATATGCCTCATGCGCCGTTCCCAATATGCACACGCAAGCCACACGCTTTAATTGGAAATAATGAACTTGCATGCTTGAAAGATGCGATATGTGAACGGCCCTTAGTTAATAGGCTCAGCCATAGTTAATCCAGTGTGCATAGGTATTAGCCTCGGTGTACAAGCTTGAAAATTCAAACTAGTCCACGGTTGGCATAACTTTGCTTAGTTGCAGCAGTTTTGTGTGTTGAAACCCTTACAATTAATTCACCGTGACAAATTAAAGCGAGGAAATTGATTAATCGTTGCATCCCTAATGGTAAGTACAATGTTTCCATTGTATTTTTTTATTTTAATTAGCAATATACTTATGTTATACCTGTAGTCATAAGTTTTTGAAAAGTGTCTTTTTTAATTTTTGTAATATTTATTTTATATTTCTAATCATTTGCTCAAGTTGTAAATAAAGTGAGAAATTTCAGTAAATTGAAGTAAAATGTAAATATTTTAATAGGAATGGATTGCCTCATAAATAGGTCTTCCAAATCAGAATGCAATAAGAACTGAATGTAGGTCACTGCACCATGTATTTCACCAGTGAAACAATACGTCAATATCACTTCTTAGGAAACTTCAACACAATCACCATTGTTCACCATTTAGTCCTCTATCTCAAGCTTAATTTCCCTATTCAACACTTGCCTTCGCTCCCTCTCAAACAGAAAGAACAGAAAGTAGATATTTCCCAAACACTTGAAAGCTTGTGGTTGAGCAGTATTGCACCAACATTTTTTACACTTAAAGAACAAACTAGACTCAACTTTCTAGACGTCAACTGCCAGCCTGATTCTCTTAAATAAATCTTTAGAAACACCAATCAATGGTGTTGACAGTATGGCCTTAAAGTAGAGGACGGTGGCGTTGCAGAGAAAAAAAAAACTCCAAGTACTCATGGGTGCATGAAAGCTGAACTAGATAGGGCAGGACAGACCTCACACCTGCTCTGGCAACAGCTGTTCTCCATGTCTCTGACACTCCCTGTCCTTTGCTCTAAACTCCACTCCCCTCAGCATTGCCCAACACCTGCAACCACCAAGCCGCCTGCCTGCTGTTTCTTTCTGCCTATGTGCCAATGCACTGTGTGGACACTTAAAGTCAGCAAGTCACAAGACATTTCAAGCTCAAATATCAGAGCTGACCATTAAGCAGAATGCAAACGAGTCTAACACAAACATAGTCCATATGGCTTGTGTGCTCTATTTTAAGTCAACTTAAGCAATGTAATACCTTTGTGAAAAGAATGGTCAATCAAGTTGGTATTGGAAAAGTTAACCGATGTTCTCAAAAAACATGGTAAAAGGCAGATTTTGTATGATCTCAGAACACTAAAAGCCACTGAAGCTTGGTGTCACCCTGCAAAAACATGTATTGAAATGCTGTTTTGATGTGCTCAACTGCAAATAAGATATGAGAGAGCTTTCTGAATATGAAGAGGTTTCTAAAACACAACCCTAAAGTTAGCATAGCTGACCAAAACATGAAAATTTGCTCACTATTTACCTCACTTTCAAGTGGTTTTGAACCTCTTTCTTTCTTTTTTTAATAACCCACCGGTCCTACTGCACCCAACCCGTTCTGAGCCGGGATCAAACCGGTGATTCTTTGTATGGGAGTGGGTTGTTCTAAAAAGGAGGCTAAAGACCATGGTCTCTAGCGTCTGTCACTAGAGCATCCTTTTGAGGTCAGAGGCTTGAGGTTTACCTGCATAGCACTTTGATAGCAGGTCTCCATTAATTTTTTTTTTTGTTGAACACCTGTAACCATTGACTTCCAAGAAGGAAAAGCAAATACCATGGAAGTAAAATATTTTGTGTTAACAAGAAAGAAACCCTAAGAAAAAAAGAGATCCATTTATAAGCTTAAATTGCATTCCTGACAATTTAGATATTTTTTTAAGCCCACGTTAACTGGAAGTTGCTGACTTTATTTCATTATGGGGATGTACTTCTGACAGAAACTGAATACTGAGTAGAAGGTGGGGCTTTCTTTTGACCATCATTCCCTCATTGCAAACTAACAGTAGGAGGAGCGTGGTAAAGGATATCAATATGCTGTTGTTATGGAAGCCCGCAGGTTGATGTCAACAAAAGAACTGCCACTCCAAATGCGAAAGACTTTGATATAAGATTACCAAAACAAATATGTTATTTTTCTATGGATTAAATGGCATGGATCAACATTTACCTTAACAATAACAATGTGAACCAGCAATATAAACATAAAAAAAAATTTCATGAAGAATTTAAGGGCTGCAATTTCCACAATTGAGCCATTGAGCCAACCTTTCAGTAGAACCTCAAAACTGATTTAGAGTTATCAGAATTTTTAGGGATGAAGCCACAAAGTAAAAGGAGGGTTTGAACTTGTCAATGCCAGACTTCCAAATGTTTGTGTGGGACTCTCATCATGTCTAATAAATTGCCAAGGCAAGAGCTGTCAGGTCAGAGCGATCCTAAGGATGTTTAGGTGTGAGTATAGTGAGCTGCAGACCCAGCCTCAGGACTGAATTATGGGCACCTGTATGCTCTCGCCCTTGACCTTGAGGAAGCCGCAGGGCCCGTCGTTGCATCATTCGGGAGTTAACAACATTTTTGCCAGCTCTCGCTAATCCTCACATATTATTCATGAAAGTGACATCCTAGGTGCATACGCCCTTATTTTTGCAGAAGAACACATTCTGAGATGGATATGCTTTGCTAGCAGTGGATGGTGATGCACCAATTTTAGAAGCATTCAAATTAAAGCAGGTTAATGAATGCTTTCTGAAGCAAAGTGATGCTTTTTGTAAGAAAACCATACATATTTAAGTCTTTAAAAAGGATTATCACTGACTTTAGATGTATGCCTCATTGGTCTTCAAGAGTAAGGGAAGTGAGATGACATGGGTATACCGGAAGCTGAAGTGAGGATTGACACCACTCTTTGGACTGAGACGTAAACAAAAGTGAGTTATCTTGTCTATACTTTAGATTTGTCTTATAATAATCTGTGACAGGCATTTTGATTTATTTGTACTTCCAATTTTGCCAACTCTCACTACACCTTAACATTACAATTCACCTCACATGTTTATATCTACAATAGCTATGAGAAACCAATGATAATAGCTTTGTGTTAAAATATGGGTATTTTTAACAAAACTACAGCCACTTTGCTTCAGAAAGGAATTCATTAACCACTAGTCATCGGAATTAAAGCCTTTTGAAGCTTTAAAAACTTACTTACACTCAAATGGTTCCAAACCTTTATATGTTGTTTTCCTCTGCTGTCACAAAATATTTCAAGAAAGCTGAAAACCTGTCATTTTTAACTTACATAAAAGAAAAAATAAATACACTACCTGACACTACCTATTCAAGTTTTAGGAACAACAAATAATAACTTGACTTCTAGTTGATCACTTGGTATCAGAAGTGGCTTGTATGAAAGGCATATGAAATTAATTTTAATTATTTAATTAGGACGGTAAGGTCTGACTTTGCTTAGACAAAAGTCTTGTCACTTAACAGAAATAATGTACAGTATAGAATCTAAAGACATGGTGCAGTTGAAAAAGAATGAATATTGTGTATGACTCCCATGAGCTTGGAGGACTGCATCCATACATCTCTGCAATGACTCAAATAACTTATTAATAAAGTCATCTGGAATTGCAAAGAAAGCGTTCTTGCAGCAGTTCATCAAGATTCTTTAGATTCATCTTCAATGCCTCCTCCATCCTACTCCAGACATGCTCAATAATGTTCTGGTGACTGGGCTGGCCAATCCCGGAGCATCTTGACCTTCTTTGCTTTTAGGAACATTGATGTGGAATTTAAAGTATGAGGAGCCAATCCAGCTGAAGAATTTACCCTCTCCTGTGGTTTGTAATGTAATGGGCAGCCCAAATGTCTTGATACCTCAGGCTGTTGATGTTGCCATCCACTCTGCAGATCTCTCCCATGCCCCTATACTGAATGTAACCCCAAACCATGATTTTTCCTTGACCAAACTTGATTGATTTCTATAAGAATCTTGGGTCCATGTGGGTTCTAAAAGGCCTTCTGCTGTATTAGTGATGATAAGGATGCAGTTCAACAGATAATTCATCTGAAAAATCTGCCTTCTGACACTTTTCCAAATGATCAACTAGAAGTCAAGTTATTATTTGTCGCTCTTACAACTGGGATCAACGACAAGATTTTTGTCAGGCAGTGTACTCTGGAAGTTAATGATAGCAGTTTTACAGCTTTCTTTAAAATATCTTATTTTTTTGTTCTACAGAAGAAACCCATAAAGGTTTTAAACAAGTAAAGGGTGAGTAAATGATCAAAGAATGTTCAGTTTTGGGTGAACAATCCCTTTAAGAGCCAGAACATTATTTACTATAACTATAAAAAGGCATATAGATCAAGGATGGCTTGAGGGTGGGTAAAGTAGGGGCTAATTTCCATTTTTAGGTGACCTACTCCTTAAAATTCATGCAAACACCTTACATTACAGCATACTACACAGAACAGCACTACTACTTAAAATCAAGACCAAAACACACCTAGAACTTGTTTCAACATGTCCGGCTGCATCCTGCAATGGTTCTATTCCGAGAACAGGTGTTGATTCCTTTTGGCCATCTCCAATTGATGCTGCTGTAATTCAGATGAGCAAAAATATAAATTCTAACAAATTTTTGCTGTTGTTACATGACTAAACAAACAAGCAACGAATCCCAAATTAATCCCAAATTCTTCTCAAAAGTTGGCAAGTAACTTCTGTTTAGTTTTCCACAGCATCTGTATTGATTTGAGCTGACTAGACATCTTTTAACCTCTGTGGTTTTGCTGCCTCCTGTGTCCGCAACACTCTAAATTCTGTCCTGGAGATTGAAGCAGCTCTACACCTCTCTGCCAGACCATGACATCACTCCTCCAAATACGGCTCTATATTTAGCCACTCACCCCCCGTTGAGCCTCACAACTCTGGGCCTGGCTCCCTCCTCCCACTCCTTACGTTCTCTTTCCCTCAGATGGCTCATCCCTCACGAGAGATGAAGAGGAGTGGAAAAGATGTGGCGAGTTGAAAGAAGAGAGGGGGGTAGGGGAGGAAGCATAGAGGAAGACAGAGGGGAGGTGATTGAGATGGCATGAGCTATGGCACCATAAATAAAAGGCTACCTCCATAAACCGACTAGCTTCTGCGGTGCTCTCACAACCTCCCTCTCTGTGCTCGCACGCAATTTCATCAGTCTGCCTAGCCACATGAACGCATAGCATGGATGACAGGTCTGCATTGCGATGCTTTACATTACCAACCAAAGAAGAGAGTTGAGGAGGAGGTAAAATCTAAATCAAACAGAGAGGAGAAGAGGGAAGCGCAAAAAATGCGAGGGGCATTTGAAAATCCTCCTTGCGCAGAATAACATCCGGGTGGATGCAGCATTTTATTCACTTCTGGTGAAGTCATAGGGGGATGGTGTGGAGAAGGCGGCACCAGCGATGGTTGGGCTGAAATCGCCACACTCAGCATCTGTGTAGAGACAGGCTTTTTTTTTTTTTTACAGCTATTCCTCCCTCTCCCATCCAGAAAGAACAAGCAAGTCTAAAAAAAATCTGGTAAAATATTGTGTTGTTTAATTATTGGAAAAGTACAGTTACAGACCCAAGCCCTGGACAAGAAACATCCAGTCTCAAATGGCCCGTTTCCACTGAGTGGTACGGGTCAGTACGCTTTTATGGCCGTTTCCATGGTCAAAAGGTACCAAAAAGCAAAGCGTATCACTTTTTGGGTACCTATTTGAAAAGGTACCTAGCACAACAAAAGGGTACCAAAAGGCGGCGCAAGATGCACAACTGAATGCTATTGGTTTACAGAGATATGTCACTAGCTCGTAAACAAGCCAGGAGAATGAAAAAAGGAACCGCTAGGGCTAGCCAATTTGGGGGAAAAAAAATCATATCTAAGTATTTTTAGGAGGAATAGCAGTATACGATACATAATCCCATAAATGGTTACTTGAGAGTTAAAGTCTTTATTAAAACCTTATTTAACAATTTTTGAGCAAAATATAACTCAAACACAGGGGTTTCCCTCCCTGTTTACAAATAAACACTGAACAAAAAATAACAGCTGCACAAAATCTTTCATAAATACAGTACAGGGTTTTCTCCTGCTTAAAACTATACACAGCTCTACTGTGCTGTTGTGCAAATAACAAAAAAAAACAGAATCATAGAAAACCTAGCTACATTGGAAAAAATGAACACACTTAAATAGAAATACAACAAAAACTATTGTAGAATAGAAAAGAACCACTCTGAATGTAAATATGAAACACAGTATTTTATGTCACAATTACAGTGTTGTTAGAAGTAATCCTGTATACCACAGTTGTATGATTTATAAACAACTTTTAACAACAATTAAATCAGCTGTATGTGTTTTTTAGTTACACATTTACATGTATGTGTTGTGCACAATTATTAAAAAGTGCCCATATGGAAGATATCTAAAGACCCATTATCACTCCATGTAAAAAATCCTACACATTCTTTTGTTTTGACTAAACTTGTTTTACTAAATATTAAATAAGGAGATGAAAACGAATTGATAATAGATTTGAGAAGTAACACAATTGTTTCAGAGTACTGTGATGAAATGCTGGTTAAGCAGTCATTATAACAGAGCAGAATGCAGAGCTAAATGTGCTATAATGTAAATGTAAAGAAGAGGCCGTCATGTAATAAATACTGAACCTATAATCAGTGAATATGAGGTGGTTTCACTTTCACAATGCGGTATAAATTCCTCCCATTCTGGGGTTAAATTTTTTTTTTAACACATTCAGGTGTTGCTTGTCAATTTGAAAAGATTTCTATGTTCCTTCTTGCTGTCAATTGCAGAAGAAATGATTGATAAAAGGTTTCTGATAAACCGCTGTGACAGCTGCTGGCACTGTGCAATGCGTGTGCACGCGAGGGGGAGTCAGATTTGCCCGAGGAGATTTTGATACAACACTGCATGTTCCTCCATGTCGCGTCAGTCATGGGTCGTTCTTGAACGATTTGTTCATTTTGAACAAATCTTTGTATGATTCATGGAGTGAATCATTTATTTGTGCATGCACACATTTGTGCAAGTGGAGGCCGCGTGCTATTTTGGAGTGGTCTGTTTCGTGCAGAATGTGCACGTGTGGCCTCAAACCAAATCGATATGAAAGATATTGGATAATACCGCAACACGTTGGGGAATCATGTCGATATACATCTCCAGAACCCAATATACCGCCCAGACCTAGGAACCGCCGTTTTTAAATACACAGCCAAGACATTACACCATAATATATACATATAATAACAAACCATGGTCGACCTGAGCTTGTCATCACCTTGATGAACAGCCACAAAGCCAAGAAGAGGAGCAGAATCTACCCTGTGCCCGTAGTTTTTTTATAAAGCACGAGCGGTTTCACTTTCTCGAGAGAGCTCGTGTGTGCGTCTATATTTAAAAATAACAAACTTCTTGAGCTCATAATAATAATGTGCTCGTGGTTATTGAAGTGCTTCGGACATCCGATCCTTTCAGAAACGGACAACGGCAGAGTGATGCGTGAAAAAAAAGGAGAAGCCTGTAAAAACAAAGGAGCAAATTATTCTTTCAGTAAACTAAAACATGAACAAATATAGATAGCAAAAAAATAATAATAATATATCGCAATGTCCAATTTTTCCAAGATCACGCATGCAGCCCTAGTGTCGTGTCCTACAAAAGGGCACCAGAGGGAGAGTCTAGAACACCGTCCAAATGTAACTGTCAGTCATGGAATATTCAAAAGCAACGCCAGAGGAAAGCGTGGTGGAAAAGAGTAGGCTAGTTTGTTTTATAATATAACATTGTTTGGGCTACAGACAGAACGGTAGTTTTTGTGTTCAGACAGAAACATCACAGCACTGTTGCTGTTTCCTGAACATCTGTTAGTTGTTCCACAATAGTTTTTTTTTTTTCACACCTACTAAACTAGCATGTTAAAACAAGTCTATCAGTATAGACTTTGTATGGAAGACACAAAACCAACAGAGCAGCACTGAACTGTTTGCCCAGTACTTCCAATGACGTGGCATAATCCGCAGGGCCTTAAGTGCCGAGCCTTTGCCAGACACAGAAAAAAAAAAAAAGAGGAGGAGGGTAGCTGGGGTCTTGGTAAAGGTCACAGAGCTGGAAAATCTCAACTGGACTTGTCTGTGAAGCTGGAAATCTAATATGGAGCAGACAGACGTGCCTTTTTATTTCCCCTGACCACAGCGCTCTAACGTACAGCAGCGAGACAGACAGAAGCTCGTACAAGTGGCCACTTCAGCCTTCAGCTCAATGATCATGGTGTCAGTGAAAGGCCAATAGAGATGGGCTATATGAAAGGATGGTGTTGTCTGCTAAAATGTATCAATCTTTGAATAAAAAAAATGTAACTACTAGGGATGCACCGATACGATACCAGTATCGGGTCAATGCTTGGTTAAAATACTTATATAAAATACATGAAATGCCGATACCGCACACCGATACCACCGATATTTATTTTTAAATAAAGTAATAATATAAATATAGTTAAAGTGAAATAATCATCGTTTTTAGAGAAGTCTATATTAAACTGTTTTCACTGTTAATGACAAATTTGTCCATTGCACCTATCAGTTTCAGTTTCAATTCCCTATTCGCAGCACTGAAAGTATACCCAGATTACCTTAGAAGAATGAACTCGGTTGGAAAGTCGAAAAAAATTATAAGATAATGGTCGCGTGATTTTTTTAAATGAGAGTATGCATATTTGTGGCAGTCAGTGAAAATAAAATCGCTTAAAACATCTTAATATTTTAGAGAATGTAGTTAAAGTTTGCATAACCAACAATTAATCTTATCCACCCGTGACCCACCAATAATTAAACATCATGTAGAATACTTTTTGATGAAGCGCACATAACAACGTTTTATGCATCCCCAATATGCAATGTCAAAAGAGTTACTCCATAAGCTAACGCAAACTGCACACCATTAATTATGTAATGTATGAAGTCGTGGATGCGTGTCAGCGCAAGGATTATTCTTTAAACATCCATGCTTAATCGGTAAACGATAGGGTCTATCAATTTACAGGGTTATCAATAATGTGTGTTCATGTTTTGCTTGTTTAGCCTTCTGTTAAAGACTTTTGTGTTTTTCCTCACTATAGGCAAAAATAAAATTAATTGTACTTTCATTGAAACCAAATCTAATAAGTATCGGAATCGGTACTCTGTATCGGCAAGGACACAAGTTAAAATACTCGTACTCACATCGGTTTGTAAAAAAAATGGTATCGGTTCATCCCTAGTAACTACCAAAGACAACTAGAAACTGTAGAAAGATTAGCTTTTTCCCACCAAAGGCTTCGAAAATGACAATTTTCTTACCAAATTAAAGTGCTACATTGGCAAACAGACAAATTGAACCATGCAGACTGCACACTCCAATCTTTAATGATTTCACTCGGGCTCTGACAGATACCTGGGCGATTCAATGTTACTCCCAATTCATTTCTGTTTAGTCATGAGCTCAGAAGTGTTAGATCATTATAATAGGTACATTTGTCTCAGCGAACAGTAGATCAGGCTCATCTCATTCCCAATCACGTAGTGTGCTGATGCTTACTTCTCTGTCCTCAATGCAAATTGTGCAGTCCAAGGGGATGTTGTCAAGGCAACTGCAAGTGGTCAGCCCAATAGCATACGAATGTAAAAAAAAAACAGCCTTCATATTTTCAAAACAGCTACTAGGAATGATTTCCAGTGTTCAACAGTAAACACGTCATGTTGGACATGAAAAGCATCAGAAGCAGAATACCAAATGTCATTTAATCACAAAACAGAAAAATCTGACTGGCACAGCGAATTTAACAATTTTTGTTTCTTTTTAAACGTACATGCAATCTATGCAAACTATGACTATTCTAGTTCTTATCAAGATAGTCTAAAGATCTTCACTTAAATCACAGGTGCGTTAGCAACACTGCAATCATAGAATCACACTGCAAAAATTGCAGCCACAATTCAAACTCAAAAGCATAACCAAGAAAGTTTGGTTACTCCACAACTGAGCCCTTTAAAACATCACAGCAAAAACAACAACAACAAAAAAAACAATAAAACAATGCCAAATAAAATTAGCAGAGATTAAAAAACAGTTCAAAGCCACATAGATCAGTTGACTGCGTATATATCAGCTCATTGACAGACTAGCTGATCTACACAACTTTCAACTGCTCCAATGTCCTTATATCTGTATTTACAATTGGTGAATAGTGGTGAAGAATGGTTAACCAATGATATTTATGACCAATCACAGTCATTTCTGATGAGCACGTGAGCATATTGGCCAATCAGTGGTGTTTGAGTGCTCAACAGTGCTCAAATGTTAGCAGGAAGCAGACGTTTTTAAAATTCCAGTACCGATTGGTACCAAACTCGATACTGTAGACAACCTTACTAGTAACCTAGTTTATTTTAACGCCATAGGATATGTTTATGATTGTGTGTAGTAGTGTTTTATGTTAAACAAATGAGTATCAGAATCAGAACTGTTAAAAGTGATAATTGCAAAGGTTTTGAACTGCCACTGAACGTAGAACTACCTGCGATGTTATATAAACCAAATCATTTGATTTTGTAACTACAATTTTTTAATCTTTAAGAAAAACATCAAGTTCCAATTACTACTATCCTATTCTCTCACACACTCTCTCTCTCCCTCTCCGCCCTTCTCCTAATAATATTATTGATCGTCCAGCCATTCACATCCCATACACTCTGTATAATATTCAACCTTCCCATCTCAATTCCCCAGGCAGCTCTTCCAGTGGAGCAGCCAGCCTTTTCAACCCATCAGACATGGCACGATGATGGAAGATTATCTGACGGATGCGTGCTGAACGCCTAGTGTGGTTCGGAGGGTGGTAGAAGGCAGGGGCTGCATGTTGGTGTGGGCCGGGTCGGCTCTCTCAATATGCAGCGAGCGTTTCCCGCTGAGTGGAAATATTCATGATGCAAGCTCATGTCTTTCAATCGACAGGCACTTTCAGCCTGATCAGCACTGTGGCTCTGAGAGCACAAGCGGCTCTGGCAAAGAGAGAGAGAGAGAGACGCCCAGATTACACTGGCATTTCACTTTAGCTGATATAGTCATACGAGAAGGAGATGACAGGAGAAGACAGACTGTAAGAAAGAGAGAGCAAAAGACGAACATCAGCTTCAGGGAAGGAGGTACAAGGAGAATATGCAATGAAGGATAACAGAAAACGGATGCATAAGATGGGGAGTAAAAATTGTTACTAGTAAAGCACTTAGACTACACCGCCATGGCCAAAAGAAAGTACTTGTCCTTGTAGCTACATAATGAGCAAGAAAATGTGCAATCAGCAGGCCATTATTAATATGGGCAGGTTCCTCTAAGAGTAGTTAGTTACAGTTAGGGTTGGGTACCGAAACCCGGTGCCGTTATGGCACCAGTACCTTTGGAACCGGTATGCACTGCACCGAATCAGCATATAATATTTGGTGCTTAATTCCGGTGCTGCGACTAGAACGTAAAGCAGATCGCACACCAGAAGCGCCGCTCGGCCACGCACAGCCATGCATTTTAGAATTCGAGATTTTAGAGCGCCATCTGATTAGTTTCATTTTAAATAACATGCAAATGTGCATGTCTGGTGTGTGATATCAACTGTCATGTGCGCTCCGTGCCGCAGCTCTGAGCAGCGCATCCGCTGGGTGCATCAAAGACACATATAAGTACGCGTTGCGTTACACCATCTCTAAATGTTTAAGTCTAAACAGCTTTGAGGGATACGGATGTCAGCGATGTCAGGCGTTTGTTATTGTAGCTTATAGAAGGCATAACGCGCAGTAGGTGGCGCATGTGGTGAGCAACACCCTTCATCAACACGCATGATCGCATTCATCTAATTTGCTTAAACTAAGCATTCTACAGTATGGCCGTATTTTACGAGCAAGGATTCTGACACACCAACATGCAGCAGATGCTTTACAAAAGTTGCGTGTAAGGGGGGAAACACGTCAAATTTATGAAATTTGAGGGCTCATGGAATCAACTTAAAGGTGAGGAATGGACTTTGAATGTCTTTGACAGCTTGTGACATCATCTGGCACTTTCAGTAAGTACGTTTATATGGACACCAATACTCAGATTTTAATATGATTGAGACAAAACTTAACTTATAATACAATAAAAAAACAATAAAGAAGAGCGAAGAAACATATCCAGGATGTTCCTTATTTTTTATTTAATTCACCTTATTTTAACGTTCAACGACTCTGTTAACAGACAGAGTACTTCTGTGAGGTAGCATGAACAATCAAGTAATAAATAACATCAATTCTTCACTTTTTGACTTAACTAAATTTATATATTAGGATATAAGATTTCTGTGATAAATGTCCTGACCACGAACTTGGATCTTTTTTTCCATATGATGTGAGAATGTGGAAAAATACAAAAGTTTTGGAATGAGGTCTGTGTTATCTTGTCTAAAATTATTGAATATCCTGTACCTGTGAATCCTTCCATTCTATTACTGAGCAATGATTCTACGTTGAACCTCACCAAGCTACAAAAAGCTGTTTGGCTGGCAGGCTTAAAAAAAAAAAAAAAATACTAGCCCAACATTGGCTGCCTCCACATAATTTGGAAATGTAATAGTGCTTGGTACAACTTAAGGACATGATAATGTTGGAATTATCCACAGCTCGAGTGAATTTGGTTCAAATGAGTACATTAAAGATCTGGATTTCAGCTGCAGACAAAATCTCCATGTTTATTGCAAAAAGCAATGATCAGACTCCAGAATGGTTGCCTTACTTTGTACAATTGATACTTGATATTGTATTTAGTTTTTTTGTTAACTACTATTCACTGGTTACCCCAGTTTCAAGAGACCGCAGAGGAGGGGGTGGGGTTGTATTTAAATTGATATATATTTTATTATATTGTTTTTTCAGCCTGTAATGTTTTGTTAACAATTAATAAAAAAAAAAAAAATTGTGCTATGAGATTTTTTACCCTACTGTACATGTTTACACAAAGCACAAGGCGAATTATGTTTAGTCTGTGAAAGTAAAATTGAGGCTGCTTAAATTCTTTTTTTAAATGAAATAATTGCAGCTAAACCTTTTTTAGTAGTCTGTCCTTTTGCTTCGTGAACATAGATGTGCATAGCATTTTTTTCCCAGCAGATGCACTTTAATAACACTGACAGCCAAGCAGAAATTCACATGACTTAGAAAAGCTTGAGCACTTAAACAGCAGTACACACTGATAATAAACAAACTAATCCTCCTTTGCTTTGGTTTTGAACTTTGAACATGATTTTACTGCCATGGAAGTCTTCATCTGTCCAGATTGTTATGCAAATGTGAAGCCATGACCACAAATGTATCTACCTGCAACACGGGACAACATACTAACATGGTAAAACTCTCTACAGTAGTCATTGATTTAATCTATGGTTTGTCAATTTATTAGATTAGCATTTTTAAATCCCAAATCCCACTCAGGACCTTATTTTCATGCTGACCAGAGACAAAAACAGGATAGAAGGCAAGAGAGACAGTCAGTGGGGGTGAGAGAGAAAACCCAGTAATAAATCTGGCTGATGCAATCTAATGGAACATTATATTAGGACGGGCTCAGTGCTCAGTAAATAATGGAGTTCTTACAGTCAGAGAGATAATGTGCCCACCTTGGGGACAGGGAGAGAGAGGGACAATGAAAAAGAGAGAGAGAATTATGAATGATCAGTGTCCTGTCACTGCATTAATGATATGGCCATGTCACAGGCAGCATAACCCCAAGACACGACTGTGGACCTCACCAGTATCAGAGGTGAGAAAAGCTCAGACACATACAAACAAAGCTGTGCTCAACTCAAACTAAGCAATAACTGTATGTGTTTGATAATCGCCCTTCTTTCTATGTAAATGTTTAAAATATTCCTAGAATATTTATAATAGTTACTGATATCTGGGTCAAAGGTGAAATGCCAGATTCTGGTGTCTGGAACCATTTCAATTTGCAAAATGAAACATTTACTAGGGGGTTCAACAGTTCAAGTAAGTTTTGTGGAAAAAAAGGTCACCAAATTGGAGAAATAGCTTTCAAAACTGCTAAATTTGTCAGTTTAACGGTCTGGATATAGATTTTACCATCAAAAATGAAATAAAAATATACTACGCAAAAAAAAAACTAAGGATAGACTAGGTTTCTCTTACCATTTAAACAAGTGTCGGTTGTTTAATTCAAATAATCATATTACTGTACAAAAATTTATTAACCACTTTTGACCAAGAGTTACAGTTTGTTACAGAACTGAAAATCCTTACAAAATAAGAAAAAAGTAACTATACTTATAATTAGGGCTGTGCGATTAATCGAAATAGAATCGCGATTTGAAACGTTGCAAATCGCAAGCGGCTGCGATATCAAATATATGTGTATTATTTCATTTCCCCCACCCTGAGCAAAAATGCATGACTGCCGTCTGTGTGTGACAGTCTTGCTAGTCAATTGACTGAGCACACTTTCATTCTGCCCAATCAGAACTGCGCAACCAAACTATGCGGAACACCCACAATAAATAAACAAAAAACCAAACAAACGCAGACAAAAAGCGCGCACAAGTGAGATGATGGCATCTGTTGCTTCAGAAGCATTAATAGGCTAATTCATATCAAAGAAAAACAGCAGTCTGTAATATGGGAATGTTTTGGTTTCAAAGTCACAGACACCGAACACAAACAGGTCATTTTTAAGAGCTGTCACAAAATTGTTGCCACAGCATGAGGAAATACAACAACCAGCACCTAAAAAAGCACCACAGTCTTTGAGGTGATACGAGGAGTATCTTGCTAAAAAGTCAACTGAAAGTATTGCCAGTGGCACTCAATCTACAAGGTAGCAACAGCAAAGTACGATTTCAGAGTTGTTTCAGCCATGTTAGTTTGCAAAGTGTTCTGTATTTTTCTGTATTGAATGCTATAAAATAGTATAATTTCTACCTCATTCTGTGATTTGAAACCATGTCTGGTCACAAAAACGAGTAATTTCAAACACTCGATTGATGTTATGAATCTAATGTAAAAGGAATACAAGAAAACCTGTTTGGTAACAGTATGATAAATGCAAAACTGCATTGCACACATGCTACTCTAATAAATCATTGCACAAACTGACTGTTGTTTCATTGATTTTAGTTCAATAAGTAAATTTTGCTTTGTTTTTTATTGTGGGAAGAAATGTTTACTGGTATATTGTAAATGACAAGAAATCACCCATCACTAATGTTAGGCAAGAATGGCAGGGAGCATTAGAGCAGTTGAATGAAGTGATTACTTCTCCTGTCATTTATTCAAGAGAATTGAAGATACAGACTAAGACTGCATCTGAAATCTCATACTTCCATACTATATAGTAAACTAAAATCAGCGTGCGAGCAGAGTAGTATGTCCAAAATTCATAAAATTCGAAAAACAGTATGCAAGAAGTACCTGGATGACCTACTACTTCTGACAAGATTCTGAAGTGTGCATCCAATGGTGTCTATGCTATTCCATGATGCACCTCAAGAGAATTCTTGAATGGGAGAGAAGTGATGCAACTGACGCAGGTAGGTCACGTGACTATGATAAGGGTGGTACGTAAAATTATTTCGTATGTAGTACGTCTGAGTTTCATTCAAAAGAATGTATTTTTTTTAATGGTCCAGTAGCACATTTAAAATAAAATTCTACCTACTGAGTAGTAGGCTATTTCAGACACAGCCTAAAACTAGAGTACTGCAATGCCAATATTCTCTACCTTTTTGGCATAATGTCAAAGCCTGGCCCTTCAGCATAACATGCACAGAGTTTGAAAAACATTACGAATCACCATGCATACAGCTATGATTATAGCAAATGTAATTACACAAGAAACCAAGGCCTGACTTCTGGAGAGCGAGGGAGAGAGGAAGACAGAAAATGAAACAACTGCCACGCTATTTCAGTTCAGAAATGAGCTATAAGCGACGCGGGCACTATGACTCACTAACCGAGTGCCTCAGTGACAAAAACAGGCAGATGGGGTGCTCTCTGAGCCCAGTTCATGGTGAAACGACAGAAACACCACACTCCTCTCAGGTGAAAAATGGTTGAGATAAAGAACTTGAGCAACACTATTTCTTGATCCATGAAGAAAACTAAAAGCAGTACTTTAGTATAATGCAATTATTTAAAAATAAACTCAATTCAATCTAGTGTTCCACCAATTCCCTAGAATGACTGGAAAACACACAAAACTGCACTTAATGTAAAAGCATTAAACACTAGCCATCTGAAAGTGTCAGTTGTATTGAGCTCCATCTGTCATTAAACATCAAAACTCACAGATCTAGATTTTTCAAAGCATATTTCTGATATTTCCATTTATTTTATTGAACATTTTAAACTAGAAGCTAGGGTTCGGCGATTAATCAAATGTTATGCACATCTTGTCAAGGAAGCACGGTGTGATTTGTAGTAAAATCTCCTCCATGGGCCAAAGGGAAATCTCTCAGAAATACACAAAACAGTCTTAATACACAAAGAAACACAGGAAATCCAATGGGGGAAAACAGCGGTTGCTGAATAAACAGCTGTTTTACAGAAGGATTTATTTCAAACACAAGCATAGGTGTGAGTTGAGTTGGGAGTAAAAACATGTTATATTGTGGTATAATTTCAGGTGTAGCATTTACTAGAGCCGTAGTTAATTGAAAAGCGATGCAAAGAGCTGTCATTATTGCAGAACGATTATCTCAATGTCATTATTGACCAATTAAATCTATTTCACATTTAAAACAATTTGAGTAGCTTATCAGTGTACTACAAGGTTCATATAACTGACTTTACTGACAAAATGCACATGAAAAATCGCCTCAGCCCAACTAGAAAGCAACAATATGAATGTGAACAAATTGATTATTTGCTGAACACCGAAACCTTTCTCAAGATGGTTCCATTAATAGGGTTGCACGGTTTACCATTACTTCAGTAGCAGTATTACTTTTTGCCACTGTAGTTTGTAAACGGTAGTATCGTCATAAACTGTTCTACAATAGTTAATGTTGCTTGTGGTAAAGGCACTAAAATGCTCAAACATTTGTCCGGCAAATAATCAATAGACCACTTTATTTTACTCAAATTTTAACTGCCAAGATTAGCTGCAGTTATGACAGATCATATTGTGTGATCAATGATTTATTTATATTATTATTATTGCAATAACATCAAAAGAGTCACAGTTTATACAAAAAAAAAACAAAGTCTGTACAAATAATACCATTTCAATAATAAGTGAATTCTGATTTGAATTTAGGTATTATGACATAAAATATATAGTATTCGCTTCATTTCGTAGATTTGAGTTCTGAATTAATACAGTATCGCGATTTGGGCTGTGCGATTAATCGAAATCGTATAGCCAATTTAGTGAGCACACCTTCGTCGGAGCTATGCAATAAAAAACATACAAACAGCAAAGTGCCAACGAATGGGCTGATGGCGTCTGCCGCGGTCGTTGCTAGATTGAATACGCTTGCAGCTGAAAGTTAACGAGAATTATTTATTAAATTTCCCATTGGATGTATATTATTAATGTCTAAACCCAACCATCTCGTAAAAGTAACGTAAAAACAGTAGTTGACCTAAGTATTATTTATGCCACCTATTAAATTACCAAATAAATTGTACTTTTTAACATCTGTTATAGTATCGTGGCCTGAAGTTATGGTATCGTGACAGCCCTAGATACCTCCATAAACCCCCCATAATATTTAGGATTTTACAGAATTTCACATATCATAAATAGTTTTTTTTAAATACAACTAAATACTTCACATAAAGTTACATCAAACGGTCCACAAGTATATTTAACCAGCTATATGTTGTTTTTAAGTTCATATGATTACACAAACTTTAGACTAGTTTCTAGTCTAGTAACTAGTTTCACTGACGAACCTAACAAATATTCTGTTAATTTTTCCCGTCTTTAAAAATTGTAAAACTCCAAGTGTTTGCCTTGAGGAAGCATGAGCATAAATGAAAACAGCTTAAACTCATAAATCTCATCCACAGTCTTTTTATAAAATGTTGATAATACCACAATCGTCGGAGCGTTGAATATACAAGTCAATACTTGGTTAATGTAAGCCAAGATAAAAAGTAAATAAATGTCCGTTTTCTAATCATGCATTTGGAGCAATAAATTAATTCATTTTAAAAATAGTCCAGCTCTGCTTTATTGCCAGTGCATGTCTATAAATTTGCTTTCTTTGCAAAACATTATGTTTAACAGAAGTAGTAATTATTTTCAATGAATATAATTTTTTAACATGCTACTTCTTTATAACCCTTTGCGATCACTGATTTGGTTTAATTACTAAATATATGACTTGCATACTATAAAGAAATAAATGCTGCCATGAAGTGTAAATTATTCTTTACTCTTATTCACTTGAGAGTGTCAATTTTGTCCCGTTGGCAACTGCTCATTCAGTCTTGGGTGCAATCTGAGGCCAAAAAACAGCCGGTACTCTCCACATCTGGACCTGAAAGGACACTCGGCCATTTCTCCTTCTATCCAGGGAGTAGTACAATGGGATTTGGAAGGGGTGTAAAGCTCCTCTGTCTATCATTGAGAAGGCAAAAAACCCAGCAAGAGGTCATGGAAAAGGCCACTTGTGCCCTAAAAGGTTGCCTGAGTGAAATTACAACTACAGCCGCACAAAGCAATATAGAGCGAGCTGCCGTGCACTCCCAGCAGAGCAGGAGGGGTGAGCAACATGACATTGGCCAACCCCTGGATCTCCTTTCAGGACAAAGGTCAGGCTGCTGGGCCTATAGGACACAGAGCTCCCTTTCATAGCACACAAAGAAGAAAGCCTGAAAAGAGCCGAGACCCATCTATTTCTTGACACCCATCTAATTTAGTTATTTTTTATTAGACTCTCGTCAGCTTCTCTCGCTGACTGGTAAGGTTGTGATGGTGATGATATTTTCCCACCAGTTAACCCATATGTGACAACACCAGTAATATCGTTTTGAATTATACATGATTTGCATTCAAATTAGTGACAACTGGGCATCAATTGCATGTATCGACAACAACAAAGACTCATATTATTATGACTTCATCAAAACTTCAGATTTATCAATGATTTTGGTCTGCTACTGCTTCGTTTTTGTGACCCATCTTCCTCATTCTGTGATATGAAACCATGTCTGGTCACAAACATTAGTCATTTCAAACACTAATGTAAAGGGAATCAAGATAACCTGTTTGGAAACAGGACTACAAGTACGCTGGTCTCTTGTTTGGTACTATTTAGATTTTAGCAAGTACAAATATGACCTTGATGATTGTTACTATGGTGATGATGATGATGTGCGCGATCAATAGTACAAAACTCATCCTGAAAGCTGCAGCTGGGTGGCAATTTCTGTGCTTTTGAAATGGCCGGTTACTAATATAGGATGCTTTCACACCTGTAGATCAATTGTTTTGTTCTGAAACGGGGATTAAAATTGTTATAATGTTGCTCTTTGTTCTTGGTGCGGTTCGTTTTCACACGGCAAAATACACAGCACACAGCAATGTACTCCACAGCACGAATTTACCGCGCTCATTCCCTTTCTGTAAGGAATCTGTAATTGTAAATTTGTTTCAGGATTTATAAAAGTGTTTTGCGTCTTATTTTTTTCTAAAACGTAAATTTGTTTTGTCCTTGGTAAAATAGGTTTTCCTATGTAATTGTGTCTTATGACAGGTAAAAATATTTTTCAAAATGTAAATTTGTTTTGCACTTCCCGGCCACCGTAAAAATTATAACTAGAAATATGCATTATAGGCTTTACATTATAAAGAGAAACAACAGATAAACCAAGACTGCAGTTCGATCAATTTTCCTAACAGACAAACAGCTCTCGTTAATAGTTCAGCATGCTTTCACTTTCGTATTTGACATGAAACGCATTTGTCAAATACGTAGGAATGAGATCCCGCTCTACTCATAATTCTCTCTTCATAGCTGTTTATATGGCTATTTCACAACCATAATACACTTTGATATAGCCTGGTTCGTTAGTTCGCTAGATTATATTGCTTTCTCACTATCATCAATCTGCTCCAGCTTTTGTTTTATTCAAGCCAAGACCACCTCATTCAGACGATCTCGGATCGATTGATTTGGCGCAGATCCAAGCGCGACTGTGGGATTTACATATGCCAAACGAACCACACTAACTGGGCACACCAGACAGGTTCCAAAACAAATGTCTAGATGTGAAAGTACCCTAAAGCAGGTCGCACACCGGAAGCGCCGCTCAGCGCCGCGACACGGCACGCACATGACAGTAAAAAATATCACGCACCAGACGCGTACATTCGCATGATATTCAACATGAAACTAATCAGACACGGCAGCGAAATGAACAATGTCCTGAGTCGTGGCTGGGTGCCGCCGACAGCCGCCGACAGCCATGGACTTGTGGCGCCGGTGTGTGTACCCTGATAGAAACCTGTTTAGAATTCTGAAATGTATGGCGCTACGCGGTGCGCCGCCGATCGGAACTTCTGGTGTGCGACCTGCTTTAGGCTGTATTTGCATGCAACTGACAAACAGTCGCAGCCAAATTTAAACTTTAGTGACAAGGCAGCACTGGGCTGATTGGGCCAGAAACGATCCTGTCTACTGTCCCGAGTGTCTTGCACACTAGCACGATTAGGCAGTCCTTATTGTCAAGCCCTACTTTTATATATCCATAATACACTGTAATATAGCCTGGTCCGTTAGATCGTATGGCTTTCTCACTACAATCGATCCGCTCCAGAGTTTGTTTCAATCGAGCCGAGACCACCTCATTCAGGCGATCTCAGACCGATTGAGCAGCTCAAAGTGCTGGGTTCACATATGCCAAACAAACCGCTCTAAAGATGCAAACGCGCCACGTTCCAAAACAAAAGTCTAGGTGTGAAAGCACACTTACTCTCTTTTAAATAAAGATTCCTAGACTACCACACCAAGCCTAGTGATCAGGCCTCAGATGTCCCACAAGTAGAAAGAAAAACTGCCTGGTATTGAGTCAAAATATGATCTTTATAGACCATTTTGAGGGATGTAAACAATAACATTGGTCCCAACATATTTCCTGTTTTACATTTTGAATTTCCATAGCTTCTGAGAATTCTAAAAGATCTACAAATAGATAAATAACATTATGACAGCTGTTTTAACATTGAGATATGATTGAATTGCTATAAAATAGTTTGACAGCAAGCAGGGAATGTTCATGGGCCAGTGATGTGACCACATTGAAATGGTCTACAGCACTTATTCTGTGTTCTTTGATCAACTAAACTACGTTGCAGCTGAGAGTTCTCCAAATAGCTGCACCGTAGGCTGTAAGGTACTTTCAAACATGAATGCTGCATTAGGAGGTAAATCACATATTAACTGTCTACAGTACAAATGCAATTCAATGTATTGCATCACTGCATTCCCGTGAACTCAAATGGCTTGAAATCAATGCGCACTGACAATAAATGACTAACCAGTGTGGCACTTCTGATTTTACTGTTAATTTAGGGAAACTATCTTGTTGCTGTTATGTTTGCAACCAATGAATGGAGCTGACCCACTGACAATAAAAGCAAGAACCAACTTGTCGTTCCAGTTAAGACACTTCATAAAATATTCTTCTGAAATCCCTCGCTCACATACATTCAAAGATTAAGGGAAGATTTACACTATCAACTGTCTAAAATGACCCGGTGATAAGATCAACCAAGAAAGGTGTACAACTAAATTCACGAGTGATAAAATGAGCAGTATAAGAAAACATTTCTGAGGCAAACTGGTATGCCCAGTACTACCACCAAACCCTTTCATGAGAACAGTGTTGCACACAGTTGGGGGCTGTGCCAGTTTAAGTCATCTGACCAAGATGGCTGCCTGCCAACCGATATTCCAGGGTGTGGCATGTCTGTGTACACAGAAAAAACAGAGCAAAACAAGTCTCTATTCAAGCTTGCATGGCACAGGATGGGTGGAAAAGAGGGGAGGGAGCAAACAGATTAAGGAGCGTTCTGACTTCCGAAAGCAACCATATGTCCTTATCCCGGCCTGGTGTCCATTAGAGACCTCAACAGTTCACGTGAACTTCAGACAGTCGAGAAGGAAGAGGGGAGGATGACTAAGATGGCGGACTAAGCTTGCTAGGCTGGACAGATGGGGCATGTGTGGCGTGGGAAGGGTTAAGTCTGAGGAGGCCCCATCTGCCGCCTCGTCTGTTGTGCAGGCTGGTTGCTGGCCCCTGCTCGGCTCCAGCAGAGAGAATGGACACAAAGTCGAACTGTGACTTCTTTCCATCTCCGAGCAGCTGATTACCCGCAGATGCCCAGAACGTCCGGCCCATTCTCAAGTTCGCTTTCTGAAACAAACTTCTAGGGTTGGTTTAGAGAATGCAGAGTACTATATAAAGAATATAGAGACTTCATTCAGTCAATTTATAACCATTTCTAACTGCTCTGAACAACAAGTTTATTTCAACTATAGCTAAATGGATTCAAAATATTACAATAATTAAGGCATGTTTTTACACAATATCTTAGACAAAATCTTCTGAAAGCAGAAAGCAATACAAGCATTATTTATACGCTTTAACATGTAAACAGTAATGAATGACAGTTAGTGTTGGGGAATGTTAATTTTGAAAGTAATGCATTACAATATAGAGTTATTCCCCAAAAAAGTAACTAGTTGCATTGATTAGTTATTTTTTAAAGTAAGTAACACATTACGTTACTTTTGAGTTACTTTTTATTACCTGGCTGGGGCTTGATCTCTGCAGAACTTGTTTTTTTTCTTTCGTTTGTAATAGAGGAGTTCTGCAATTAACAATGCACTGTACAGCCTACACCTACATTACATTTAAAAAAGAAATCAAAATATATATTTTAGGATAATATTATCTGAGAACAGACAGATCTGAGAATATATAGATTATTGAAAGTTTAAAGCAATGTGTTTGCTACTTTTGTACTTTGTCTTAAGTAAAATCCCTGTCCCTGTGACAATCCCTTTTTCCTTTTCTTCGATGTGTTCAAAATAAAACACATTCTCCCATTGACTGCGTGGTTCATTGTGACTACTTTAATTTTAATTCAGCAATTTATTTTTAAAAGCTAATTAATTTAACTAAAAAGTAACTTGCGTATATCTTCAAAAAAGTCACTCAAGTATTATAACTTATTTAAAAGTCACTTTGCTCTTTACTTAGAAAAGAAATATTATTATATAACTTGCGTTACTTGTAACGTGTTACCCCCAACACTGATCACAGTCCTTATCTACATCTATTTATCAAAACATTGAGATGCAAATATGACAACAGCGGGACTTTTGTAAAGATTGACAACAATGGTTAAATTGACAATTTAATGTGACAATTCTAAAACTAAAATTCTAAAATTCTAACACACTAAAAGCCTCGTTTCTAGTTAATTCTAGATTATTAAAAATTAAAAATGACAGCAACGTTTACAACTAGGGATGATACAACAAAATGCTAAAAAAAATTACAGATTATGTGAATAGACAAACTAAATCATTTATTAGTTGGCATTAGACATGGGCCAGTATAAGACTTTGATGGTATGATAACCCTGGATAAAAATCCAGGTTTCGCACTGTGATTACTGATCTAAAATATAAATTTGTATAATGCCTGAGCTAAAAAACAACATCTCTTGCCCCCATTGGACACAATATATTTTATGTTAAGAAACATTTTCAAATATTTTGGAACAGCAAACATGTCCTTTTCTGCTGAGTATATTGTTGCCCTTAAAAACAAATAAAAAAAAAAGTTGCAAAAACACGTTAAAAAAAAAAAAAAAAAAAAAAAAAAAAAAAAAACGTGCATATACCCAAACAATGCTAAGATTTTAGTGGTTTTCAAACCTTGATTTTTCCAAACCGCTGTAAACCTTGAAACCGGTTATCGTCCCATGCCTAGTTGGCATGTACAAATGTATTTTCTTCTGCTTATTTTAAAAATGAAAATCTTTAATGAAGAGTAAGCAGTTCTGTGAAGCAGGCTGCCATAATCAAGAAGTCAACTCACAACATCAGAGCACAAAATGAAGAATATTAGAAAAACATATCCAATGTCACCCCAAAGAAGCATAAGTTCTGCTTTTAGAGCATGTTTCGTTAGTTTAACATGTTGTTTAACAAGTTTTGAAATTTGCAGTTATGTTTAAAATGAGGCAACAGACACATGTACATGTTTGTAATGAGGCAACAAACACATGTAAACCACTGAATAGAAGTAGTTAATGCATGTTTATGCATTGTGTCATATCACTAAGCTCTTCTTGTGGTTCTACTGGAGTGAAAGGATGCAAATAAATTTCATAAGACTCATGTTTATGCTGTGGTTGATATTAACTCCTGTCTATTTTTTCAAATGTATTAAAACCAAAACATACAACTTTAAAAACCTATTTGCCTGTCCCTTTTGTCAAGTATAATTGATAACTGATGCCATCCTCAAAATGCCAGTCAGTGACATGCAGCCAATGTCAATGTTTGCAACACCCAGTGTGTAAAGTTTGAAATAAATGAAAAAAAAAGGTCAAATTGTGTCCTTTAAATATTGTAATCTAATTAAAAGAAACAAAAATAATTATCTGAGTAAGTGTTAGTTGCAGCCATTTTCACAAAAGCACTGCAAGTACAGTGAACATGCATCACTGAGCTCAACCCAGTACAAGACTGCAATACAGATTTCACTTCAACTGCCATTCATGCCCATTCTGTGCTGGTTCTGTTCTGTCCATTCAGCTGACAGGATTCACATCCAGAAGCTTGGAGAAGACAAACACAAAGATGCACACGTCCACACAAAAATATACTTGCTGTCACTACAAGCCCTGTGATATGAAGAGCACCTGGATCCGGAGGAGCTTGAACCTTCTCTAGAGTCAAAACACATGCGAGCTCAGTTCTTTCAGCAAGATTCAAGTGTGGTTGCGCACATGCACACAAACATGCCCACCTGCTTAAAGAATCCGCTCAGATAAGAGCAGCCTAAAAACATTCGACAGAACAAAACAACTATAAAAGAAAACTTCACTCTATACAGACCAAACAAAATGTAGATTAGATGAACAACAGGGCTAATTCAAAACACACTTCCTTGACTCCCTAACCTTTTATCTGCTGTAATTGTACGGCACGGGAGATTGAATGATACGCCTTGATATAGGAACTTGGAAAAGATTCAATTTCAACAGAAGTAGACAATTTAAAAGGATAGAAACTTTTGACAAAGCCACAAAGCTGAGCTATTAATAATGATTAGTACACTAACAACTGGGATTGATGACAAGACTTTTTGTCAGGTAAAACAAATAATAACTTGACTTTCTAGTTGATTATTTGGAAAAGTGGCAGAAGGTAGAATTTTTTAAAATGAATTATCTGTTGAACTGCATCCCAATCATCAAAAATACTGCAGAAGACCTATTAGAACCCGCATAAACCCAAGATTATCACAGAAATCAGTCAAGTTTAGTGAAGGAAAAATCATGGTTTGGGGTTACATTTAGTATGGGGGCATGGGAAAGATCTGCAGAGTGGATGGCAACATCAACAGCCTGAGGTATCAAGACATTTGTGCTGCCCATTACATTACAAACCACAGGGGAAGGCAAATTCTCCAGCAGGACAGTGCTCCTTCTCATACTTCAGCCTCCACATCAAAGTACCTGAACGCAAAGAAGGTCAAGATGCGCCAGGATAGGCCAGCCCAGTCACCAGATATGAACATTATTGAGCATGTCTGGGGTAAGATGAATGTGGCATTGAAGATGAATCCAGAGAATCTTGATGAACTCTGGGAGTCCTGCAAGAACGCTTTCTTTGCCATTCCAGATGACTTTATTTATAAGTTATTTGAGTCATTGCAGAGATGTATGGATGCAGTCCTCCAAGCTCATGGGAGTCATACACAATATTCATTCTTTTTCCACTGCACCATGACTTTATATTCTATACTGGACATTATTTCTGTTAAGTGACAAGCAAAGTCAGACCTTACTGTCCTAATTAAATAATTAAAAATCATCAAGGCATGATCCTATTTTATTTGGTAAAATAAACGTAATCTAGAGGCCTTTGTCTTTCATATAAGCCACTTCTGATACCAAATGATCAACTAGAAATTGTTATTATTTGTTGTTTTTAAAACTTGAATAGGCGACAAGTCTTTGTCAGGTAGTGTAGAGAAGAAGGAAATTTAGATATAATTTAGCATTTGTTTAAGCCCAAAGATAATTTAGTTTTCACATGAGACCCACTATGTTTGAGTCCACTCCACGTTAAACCATAAATGCATTGGGTGGTTTCCCTTTTGAGTGTTCTTGGACATCAATGATTTAATATAGCTTTAAATGTTTGTATTTAAACAGAGGGATCAGCATTGACATTTATATACATTTAAAATATACAAGAGCTTATGTCTCTATGTCTTGGAGGTTTTAACTTTAACATATGTTATAGGCGAATAAACAAATAAATAAATATTGATACAGTGTTTTTGAGACTCACTACAGTATTGCTGAAATGAACATTGCAACACCCCTATCATTTACATTCAAAATCACAAGCCTCTAATTTCTTTTTATGTTGAATTATCACAGCGAGCAAAGGTAAGCACGTCTACTGAGAGAAGAGAATGGCATGCATGCACACTGCGGGGTTGTGAACAAAGACACTTCATCCAAGGAGTGCTGTTGGCTTGAGACCAGATGAGGGACATTTGACAGCAAGGTCACTGAACTCTGTGCTGGCAAGAGGGGGAGGGATAGTGGGTTCAGTTTATGTAGGCCAGAATGGGCTTTGTTTAAATTTCACGTTTTTAGGCCTACCTAACACAGCTCTCAGGCCTGTTTTCAGATATATGCCATCAGATAACGGCACATTTCCTGAAACCAGAGCCTGTCTAACATAAACAATGAAAAAACAGGTCATTAGGCTCATATGCTGGCCAACAAGACCTCATTTCTGGTCTGCCTCCATGGAAGAGCTCAATAAAACAGAAGCTATATAGCTAAAACTTTCAAGTAATGTCAGGGTATATGCTGGAATCCTAAAGGTAATTTCAATACCGTTCTCAGAATATTTTAAGACCTCATCGCCACTTCAAGTTCTACTCAGTATCAAACATTTAACATAATAAACAGTTGTTAATAAACAGTTGTAGTTAAATAAATCAATGGAGCACAACCATACAACAGAACTCAGATAAGCTCAGAAGAAACAAAGCTTGAAAGAATAAATTACGTGGGCAACAGGCTTCAGCCACTGTTTAAACTCTTTCTCCAACCAGGAGTATGCAAACTTGCATTTTCCCATTTTGCCATCTATTTCGCTCTATGGTTTCGCTATATGTGGAGAGCGTCACATCACCTTCCCACATTTGTTGCAAATTACGTGACATCACCTGGACGGAGGAGCTTGGCCAGACGCGCCCGGCCTAAAACAATCGCGTGGATTAAGGAAAATAAATATATTTATCCTTTTTTTCTTGGAGTCAACACTTTGGACAAGGCTTGAAGAAAATTTAAAACCTCATAAAAATGTGATTAAGACTTTTTATTACCTTTTAAGGGCCTTATTTTTTTCATAATTGATTTATCAACTTTAATACTTTTTAAGACCCCGCGGACACCCTGAATGTGAATAGTCCAATCCTGCCTCTAAAAAAAATCCACTTTCTCATTTCTAACAAATGAATTCAGAGTTAGGAGCTATGAATTTTGTGTACTTAACTAGTTTATAATAATAATAATAATAATAATAATAATAATAATAATAATAATAATAATAATAATAATAATAATAATAACAACAATAACCACAACAATAACAATCACAACAACAATAATAATAATAACTATAACAACAACAACAATAATAATAATACACATCATCAAATAACAATCTTGTCTGAAATTTTAAACTGACATTAACATCACATTTATTTTTGGAATTTTTGCCTTTATTTAATAGTACTGCGAAAAAGTGATGTGAAAAGAAGTTTGGGAGAGCGGGGGTGGGAAAGGGACATATAGTGGGGACTCAAACTCGCATGGCAGTGGGACGGCAAGCCTATCGGCACTGTCGAAAGACACCAAGTACATTTAATAAACAAAGCGTTTGTTTGAAAATTTCAGTAGTCTCAATCATTTGATTTGACTGATCTCACTGACAGATATACAAGTCATTGTGACATCAGTATTTATGTGAATAAATCCAGACTGCAGGTTATTCTTAGCTGACAACCTCTCAAGTTAAAAACACGAAATAAGGTTTACAACAACAAGGTGATTGGATGTGTGTTGGATCGATTGGGTAGCTTTACATAAAGAAAAATTAAGACCTGTTTAAAATGATTTTGGTGAATTTAAGACTTTAAGGACTAAAATTTTGTCTTTTCAAATTTAAGACATTTTTAGACCCCACGGACATCCTGGATTGGGCCTTAAAGACTCATGCATTGACAAAACCACAGGAAGCCTTATTTATTATAGGAACTGCCGCCAATTTTTGTTTACAAGTTGAGTAAATCCCCAATACAGTGCGTGTGAAATCAGCTTCCTTAACAGCAACATTTTAACAGCACCATGATTCAGGCAGTACGAGGGTCATGGCAATGTAGGGAGGCAGACAGAAATAAAAGGAAGCAGGGGGAAAACCGAAACGTCACTGAGGAATGAAAAGGAGGGTGTGTGGAAAGCAGCAGAGCATAAATACAAGCTCAGATTTACATTCGCGTGCTTGTTCTTTTCGTCTTTTTTTCAGGAATTTACTGACACTTAAGACACACAAGCCTTTATAAACGTATAGAGCATGTGACTTCAGCTGACCTCAGAAGCTGTGATTTGCTACGACGTGGAGGATGGGAACTGCTCATTTATCTGCTCTCTGCAAACCCCACAAACTTCAAACCTCTGCAATATGAAGATATACAGTTGTGCTCAAAAGTTTGCACACCACTTGAAGAATTTGTTTAAATGTGAAGAACTTGAACAAAATAAAAGAGATCATTCAAAATGCATGTTATTTTTTATTTAGTACTGTAAAGAGTAAGATATTTTACAGAAAATATGTTTACATGTAGTTCACTACACAAATATCTACCTGAAATCATCTAAATAACCCTCTGCAAAAGTTGACATACCCTTGGTTTTCAATACTGTGTGTGGTTTCGTGATGATCTACAATTGCTTTTTCTGCTTTGTGATGGTTGTTCATGAGTATCTTGTTTGTTTTGAACAGGTAAACTGACTCAATCCTCAATCTCCTGCACATTCTTCAGTTTCCCAGCATCTTCTGCAAATCTGAGCCTTTTCCAGCAGCGACTGTATGATTGTGAGATCCATCTTTTCACAGTGAGGCCGATTGAGGGACTCAAACACAACTGTTAAATTAAAAAAAAAGTTAAAACTAGGGCTGGGCGATATGTCAAAATTGCAATATCGATAATAATTTTCATGTTGAATGATAGCTATATATATTTTGATATCAGTTGTCAATGCTTCCAGATTTAAAAGAGTACCCCAACAATGACTGAAGCCACAAAAATGAGAGAATCCATTAAACGGCATAACATATTTTCGGACGATAAATTTTGGTGGCCGAAATTTCGGTACATATCTAACATCAAAGCACTTTTAGATTCCTGTTGTTCCACATTTCTGCAGTGTGATTGCCTCTTAGATAAATGTAGAGTAAAAAAGTCCAGAGCTTATCATTGTTATTGACATAAAATTTGATCACAATTCAACATAATAACGTTTATCGGCCCAGCCCAGTTTAAACCCTTACTGACGCTCCAGGAGTAAACACAAGGCATTAAGAGCTGGGGGTGAAAACTTTTAAACAAGATGAAAGATATTTAACTTTTCTTATTTTGTTGAAATATCTGTTATTTTCTTCATTTAGCACTGCCCTTTATATATAACAGAACATACTTGGATTCATCCCGGAAATCAAATTAAGTTTAATTTACCTTGATCTTCAGATTCTAAACTTTTCACCCGTTGCTCTTAAAGTATTGTGTTTTCTTCTGGAGCATCAGTGAGGGTTTAAACCTTTTTAACCATTGTGTTTGAGTCCCTAAACCATCCTCAGTGTGAAAAGATGGATCTCACAATCATACCGTGATTGCTAGAAAGAGTTCAAATCTGCAGATGATGCTGGAAAACTGAAGAATCTGCAGGACATTGAAAACATTCCTGAAGAGCAGCAGTCAATTTAACTGTTTAGAACATGGGTCTCAACCTGGATTCCTGAAGGGTCACAGCTCTGCACAGTTTTGCTCCAACCCTAATCAAACACAGCTGATCCAACTAATCAAGGTGTTCATGACTACTAGAGACCTATTAACCAGGTGATGGAGGTAGTTGAAGCTAAACTGTGCAGACCTGTGACCCTCCAGGAATTGACTTGGAGACCACTGATTTATAACAAGAGACTCGTTAACAACCATCACAAAGCAGAAAAAGCACTCGTAGATCATTAAGAAACCACACACGGTATTGAAAACCAAGGGTATGTCAACAAGGGGGTTATTATTTTAATAATTTCAGCTAGATTTTTGTGTAGTGAACTATATGTAAACATATTTTCTGTAAAATATCTTACTCAGGACAGTACTAAAAAAAAAAAAAATAAATAACATGCATTTTGTACGATCTCTCTTATTTTGTTAAAATTATTCACATTTAGACAAATTCTTCAAGGGGTGTGCAAACTTTTGAGAACAACTGTAACATGGACCAAATAAAGTATTTTGTTTCATATTATGTTCGATTGCTCAATTAGTGGTGTTGCAAAATACATTGTTTGCAATAACGTTTATCTCTCAATCTACAATCTTACACGCCACCAGGGTGATGCAAACAAAAAAGTGAGTAACAGCATGGTGAGAATGTTTACATTCTGCAATATTTTATATTGGAACTGCAACCATTTGTTTCTTGAAAAGTGTTGTATATTTAAATGACTTTTATTTCATATTTGCACATTCTTAATTAAACTTTTGCCCAGAAGTTCTAAATAATAAGAGAAAACTAATGCACAAAAGGCAAGAAGGTGTGCATGTGAAATTAAACTAAAACGTGGACCCTTGTCACCCAAGATTACTACAAGATCAGGAATTCCCCATGCATCACTGCTAAGACAATTATTACAAATATGTTAAAATGTGTGTTTTTAGCGGGGTAAAATGGTCCACTTCTTTAATTTTATGTTTTCTTGTTGTTGTAAGAAGCTATACCAAAAGGCTTTATATTTAATTTATTACCTTAGATTTAATTTGAATTAAATTTGAATTCGAATCAAATGGCATGGAACATAGTAGTTGCTCATGCAACTTTGCCATGTTTCAGTCTCAGAGGAAGAATGTAAAATAAATTAAAAATAAAGTTGATCTCTGTGTGCACGAATAAAATTGCAGTCAACATTGGGGGTTTACAATGGTTTGGTCCACATATTATTTCAGATGGTGGCAAGCAAGGATTCTCTTATGGATTACACACCTCGAGAGTCAGCCGATCGTGCTATAGAGATTTGTGGTAAGGCAATGTGCGCAAATAACATATTTTCAATGTTCAGGTTTAGTTTTCAAAAGATCTAAAACATGGCATATGCACATGTATGCAACATGTAATTTACAATATTGCAAAATGCCATTAACAGAGAGAATCAAGCCACATCTCCAGGTACTCCTTTGAGAACCAGACAAAAAAGGGTACGTGCACCCCCTGAGGTGGTCAACATATTGGTTAAGTAATTAACTGACTGAATACACAGAAAAGGTACTTTATTGTGATTTCTATCATTATCGGTATGAGAAATGACTTGTATGGTTATATGAGATTTTGGCCCAACCCTGTTCTATGGTCAGCTTCATGCAGCCCCGCAGTTGACACTTCATACACTTCCTATAACAAACAGACATGGACTTTCCGCCATTGTACTGTCACAGTAAAGATAAAACGCATTACATTTACAAAGAATCCAATTACTGCTCACAGGCCGAGTTGAAAGAGTGTCCTATGGAAAACAATGCAACATCTCCACAGCTCTCTGTGTGCTTTAATCACCGTGCCGGAGCACCATACAGCTGAATCAGCATGCTAAAATCATGACTGCCCTGAGGCACCATGTGAGGGCTCTTTGGCTCAGATTAGAACATAAAACTCTAATTTGTTCCAATGGGTTATGCAGTTCATTGGGCCTCTTGTCAGTCAAGTGGGCTTAATATTTATTCCATGCCATGTAAATGCATAATGCAACATCACAGTCTGACGCTCAACTTTCAGTGGCTCAAGGAGGCTGGTGGAACACCTAAAATTGTGTTTTTGATTTGGTCTGCACCACAAAAAGACAATTCTGGTACCGTGCATCACAGTGCAACGGCAAATCAATTGTAAGCAGGAGAAACAGAAAGAGGCTGAGGCAAGCACCATCCATTCTTGCCATACTAAGGCCTAATCCCAATTCAATTTTTGTACCCTACCCCCTCCCCTTCCCCATGGCCCTTAAAAATGAGTGTTTAGGGGAAGGGCTTCAAAATTTACCCCTAACAATTGAAGGCATATATCATATTATCATAATGATCTAAAGTGAGAATAAGATCATAACTACACTGTGCATTTACAACCCTGGCCATATTCATCTATGTAAACACACAAAACAACACTTACATTATAGCAGACACTGTAAAAAGCCCATTCCCAGCCACTAGACTTGTCTGACAGGGTATTTGAGCGTCATTGAGTGTCCTGAACGTTGTGGGACTGCTATGCAGGAGTTATGATTATGGACTATACATTGCGAAATTTATCGAATTTATTTTAGCGTTTTTTTTAAAGCATGACGGTAAAACATGAACGCGGTTATGAATATATTAAAAACATGCTTGTTTGTTGTAAAAATTTATAATAATGACAAAAAATACTAATTTGTGGATCTCCTTACTTCCGGGTGCAGCTGTGGCTGGTGTTTTCTGGGAAATTTTCTTACCCCTTGGTTTTGAGTGTGGTCCTGAAAAATCTTCGCTCGAAGGGATATTTACCCCTTGCCCTTAGCACTACGCCTCAAGCTGAATAGAATTGGGACACCCCTACCGCTTGGCGGGAGGGTGCAAAAGGAGGGGTAGGGGTAAGGGGAAGGGCTAATGGGTACAATTGGAATGGGCTTAAGACCATACTAAGGTACCAAGACCCTACTAAGGCTACACTAAGGTACTAGGACCATACCAAGGTACTAAGATCATACTAAGATCCTAAGATCATACTGAAACCATACTAAGGTACTAAGACTGGTACAAACTCTTTCCTGAGGGTCGGTGTCCTGCTGAGTTTAGCTCCAACTTGCTTCAATCCACCTGCCAGGATGCTTCCAGTATTTCTAGAAAGAGCTTGATTAGCTAGTTCAGGTGTGTTTGATTAGGGTTGTAGGTAAACTCTCCAGGACTGAGTTTGGAGACCATACTAAGACCATACTAAGGCACAAAGACCACACTGAGGAACTAAGACCATACTACGATCATTTTATAAGAAAGAAACGGAATCTTTTGCCCTGTTTTGACATACTAAAATCCACGCCGTCACTGGTCCATCACCACACAGTGATTTGTTTTATGCCAAAGATCCATCATCAGAGCCTCAGTGTTTAAGTTCTCCTTTAGTGTTGGACACAAGCAGAAGGACATTGGCTATATAGTCTTGGCAGCACTTCCCCCTCAATACGAGAATATCTTCATTTACTAAATGGACACGTCCATTCCTTTGCCAAAAGAAAAGGGTAGATGAGTGATGAGGCAAGTGAAGAGCTTAAAGCTGCACTTCCTTGCACACAACTGCTACACATGTAATCCGGAGGAAGAGGACCACACCCATAACCACAACCACCCTACAGCACTTCCTCTACGCTTCTACTCTCAAACATTCTCAGCACGTCTGCTCTAAACACAGTATATTACAGTGCTGAGTCCAAATGAAATTAGCTATAAAGCAACCAATCAGAAACCACAGCAACTGGCAGGACCAGCACTGAATGCTGAGACCTATAATGGATCCCAAATCACGCCGAAAACAGCATGCCAAAGGTACCCAGATGGTATACTATTTTCAGTGAATCTGAGAAGTGTGCATCCATGCATGGATTATTGCATGCTAATACTGCTCAAAAGTCCCTTATGCTAAACAAGTTGTGAAGAATTTGCATATGTCTTAAGATTCTAAACTAAAGTACTATGAATTAACTTGGAGTCTATTGATAAAAAAGTTCATAGACACAATAACACAGTGCTTCCCACGCATAGACTTTTGCATGGACAATTTTCACTTCAGAGCTAGCATGCTTCAGGCCTGCTTTAGAAAAAAAAAAAAAAAGTTTAATGACATCTACTGCGTGTGGTTTGGAAGTGCCAGTCATGCCTTGCATATAGAGATTCCAGCCACGTGCAATTGAAAACATACAGAGAAAAAATTGTCAATGGTGAACTTAAAACTGTGAAAAAACGCTCGAGGGAAAGGCAAACTTCTGTTCAACTTCATATAGTGACAACTTTATATGATGAGCCACTGGGTATGCACAATACACAGCATGTTATTGAGTAAACTCACTGTGGACAACATACCGCTTAAATATCAATGTCACTTACACAAAATCTTCCATTTAAAAAAACAAACTCCAAACATTTCTCTAAATTATCCTGATTAAAAAAAACAAAACGAAAAAACATCAACTTTCTATCAAATATAAATCTGGTCTAATTTAATGGCTGTAACATTTTAAGCTGTTTGGCAGGGGAAAAAAACTAAACAAAAAAGGGCTTCGGGTTGGACTTGGGCCAAAAATTTGGACGAGCTGTTGGACAAGGGCCGGGCCACAGCCTGTGCGTCTCGGGCCAGCATCAGGCTAAGGCTTAGATTAAGGCCCCTGCAGGGCTCCAGTGCACATGGCTCCTGAATAGCATAAAGTAAGAGAATAGCGGATGTGTTTTTGTTTTACCTTAACCCATTGAGAAATAAACAGTGTTTAACGGTGTCAGAATAAATAAAATAACTCTTAATAATTAAATTATGTTTTGTTTGTCGCATATAGTTAACTATTTATGTGATGTGGGTAAACAGTGTGTTTCAACTCGGCTACCACCACAGGTATCGATCAATCCAGTGGGAAGCACTGTAATACTTTCCCCCATCAAAGTGTCTAGTCACATTTGAATGTTTGTTTGAAAAGACAGTCCAAGCATACTTGGAAAATTGAACTTGAAAATTCCTGAATAGCAAGACTTTGCTTGTGAAATTGGGCTGAGACATGGTAATATTATCACCTTGTGTGTTCTGAGCCAAACAAAAACACATTGCTGTGCTAGAATGGCCATCTTTAACAGTGTGTATCACAGTCCCACTTATACAGTAAGTCGTTGACTCATAAAGAGAAGACAAGCACGTGACTTCACTATTAGAAGAGTCCCAGGCTCAAGTTGTCTTTTCACAGGAAGAGCTGATTGCCGCTCTAATCTCGGTGCTTGCATACAAGCATGATGCCATTGTGCACGTTAATGATGCAAGATTTCTGCTCTCTCACCACAGAGCTGAAGCCTGTTCACAGCACACAGACTCTTTCAATACCACATTAACATGTGGCCGCCAAGAGGGAAAGGGAGGAGGAGGAGTAACTTGGGAACAAAGCCTCTATAGTTGTCTCAAGCCTGGCTATGAGAGTTATGTAATTTGACTGGCAAGGCTGCATTTCCCCACTGGAGAAGCACAGACTATCTCACTGAGGGACAGAGCTGCTCTGGAAAGAGGCGAGGACAAGAAAAACCATGCTTGTAATGAGCAGAGGGCTTCCTTCATCTGCAGTGCTGCCCAAACCCACCCCGGTGCAGTCAGCAAAAAAATGCTGCAAATATGATCAAATCTGAGGCAGGGCGGCATGCGTGTGGGGTTCAAGGGGAAATGGAGGTAGAGAGGGCTAAAGCAAGTGCCTTTGCTAACAGACACAGCATAGCGGTGGATTTAGAGAGGTTAAAAATAAAATCTGATTCTGATTTACGGCTCTGGTGCCTGGAAACCATGTGACTGGCATCACATGAGAAGTGGAAGGGGTGTTTTGAGAGAGGGGGTGGGGTGAGGAAAACACACATACAGTGTGTGCTGTCGGCATAATGAGCTTTGTGATCAGCCTCCTTGGTTTCCACTGACGGTAAGCAGATATGTTCTGATTTCTGAGGTAAACACCAGAGGATCTCTGAGCTCCAGAGCAGCAACCAAGAAATGGAGGAAACTATCAGAATTTCAGAGGGTAAAAAAGGAACTGATGAATGTTTGTTTACGTCGCATTCTTCCACTCTGAGTGCCGAAAAAAATAACTGTAGCATATGATGCTCCATTTAAAGCTTCAAGAATACTTGAACACTCAAAACTGTGAATTAGTTCTAAACTAGGGATGTGTACTACGTCCAATTTGATAATCTAGACACAAGTCTAAATACTAAATACGAATTGTTTTTTGCATATCAGTGCTGAGCATAAAAGGGATGCAACATTGTCGGAGTTTTAAAAACGCAATACTTCCATTAACAACAACAGAACAAAAACAACAGCACTCACATTTCTGCAGAGCAAAAATGCTTTGGTGGACATGCATCCTAAAAGTTTAAAGCTCACAATTACAGAGAGGAAAAAATATGTGTGTGTAGTAGGGCTGCACGATTCTGGCAAAAATGTGAATCACGATTTTTATATATATTTATATTTTTGCCTAAAATCAAGATCACGATTTTCTCACAATTCTGTAAATGTAAAATAAAGGTTAATATGACTAGCCTATTATTATTGTTCATTCTCAACATATGGTAAAACAATTATAATAATAATATTAGGCCTATGTGTAGCTCTACTGTTGCTTAAAATGCTAAAAATTTTGTACAGTCATTATGGCGGACTTGAAATATGTCCTGTTGTTAATTCACAGTAAAATGATGACATCAGAATACAACAATTTATAATTATAAATCAACTTCATAATTATGAATAGTTGTATTCTCATGTCATTATTTTACTGTGAATTAACAAACAGGACATATTGAAAGTCTGTATTGTCAGATATCAAATGCTTGTCGTAATCGTAACTCTAAAATGCCATATTCATTAAATAATGTGTGCACAGGTTTCACTTCACTTCCGCTCATGGCTGCTGTCACTGTGAGAAAAAAACACATGCATGCAAACCAAACCTCCTGCACAGCCCTCAAACGATTGCTATGTGCAACAAACTGAACTGGTTCTGTTCACTAACGTAGGTGTCTTTGACGGGCACGCGCGCACCGCGTTCTCGGAAGTAACAGCTCCCAGTCAGCTCATGTGTGATTTCGCGACCGTGAATACATCATTACATGAAGACAGAAATGATATTTTGGGTGAATTATACCTTATAAATACAGTAGTCACACTTTAAACGCCATTTGAAGGTGTCAGTGTTGCTGTGAAGACTTGTGCGACTGCCTTGCTTCTCTCCTGACCTTGAAAATATAATTGGCTGAATCGTAGAAAAGCTGAATTAAGATCGTGTAGGATCGAATCGAGATCGTGATCTTTTTTCGATTAATTGTGCAGCCCTAGTGTAGAGGATGATAACCGTTTTCAAGGTAAAACCGCAGTTTGGAAAAGTCAAGGTTTTAAACTGTCAAAATGTTCTGCAATACTGTTCCCTAAGGTATGTGTAAGACTTTTTATTTACATTTTTTTTTGTTTTTTAGGACAACAGTATCTCCAGCAGAAAAGATATCCAAAAATACCACATTAAATTGTAAGAAATTGTTGAATTATTTAGACTGACATGTTTACTGGTCCAAAATACTTTAAAATGTTTCTCAAAATAAAATGTATTGTGTTCAAAGTGGAAAAAGTTTTAGTTTTTTATCTAGACATTTAAAAAGACTTATTTTAGATTAGTAATCGCAATACCGCGATACAGTGAAATCCAAGGATATCATACTGTCAGAATCAAATACCCGGCCCATGCCTAATATAGCCTACACTTAAAAAAAACTTAAATATTTACGCACACTGTCAAATCCCTCACATTACCATCATTAATACAGTTAACATCAGCCCATGCGGTTTATTTATTCAAAACAGCACTGCAGAACAATAGAAAACTAATAATAACTAGCATTAAAACAGCCTTTAAAATAATACTTCGTTACAACCTACTATATAGGCTATATTGTCTAAAAACAACACAACGCAACAATTCCTGTTTATATTAAATGTAAAAAGATATCTGAAAACTATTTGGAATTGCTTTTAGTTCAGAGCCACAGAACTAGCTGGTCCACACCATCACAGGAACAATGACCTTCCACTTTACATAAATACAAACATTTTCATAGAAACTACACTGTAAAAAATCTGTTAATCAATAGTTTCAGTATTTTAGTGATTCACAAGTGTTTTCCTTTTATTTACGGTGGTGAACTGCATTATGGGAGCTTGAATCTCTGCTTTGTTGGCTTTTAATGTTGAAAATACAACTCTACAGTTCAACAAAGTGACTTTTATTGACATTTTAGTAGCTTGAAATAATATAATGCATAAGAAATCGAGAAATCAGTCTGTAAAATAACAGAAAATGTACTGTCAGTTCATTACAAGGTTATTGTAGCATAATATACGACACCAACCAAGAGAATATAATCACTTTAAACTATTCAAATGTTAATAAAAGTCACTTTTGCAACTTTTGAGGTTAAAATCTGCTGGAAGAAAGATCAAGGTCCCATAATTCTATTCAAAAGTATAAATAAATGGGGAAAAATAAAAACATCCATCACATAATTTGGAAAACTGCTAACTCTGGATAACTGGATATTTTTACAATTTTGTACACAATGCCTCAAAGGACAAGAATGTAGTGTAAAGGTCTTATGGACTACTGTAAGGTGTGTATCTGTCATAAGGATATTACAGCATTAGTCCCACTTCAATTTTATCACAAAAAAAATAATAGCTACACAAATTTGTGTTTCCACAGAAGTCTTGGTTTAAAGAATGAGTACAAATAACAGAATTGCATCTTTGGATGAACTACACTTTTAAAGCAGCAGCCCAAAGCTACATGGTTTGTGCGTACACAGGTCTGCTAGTTTCCACGGGGGAAAGGCAGTGTCTCTACGGAGTCATAGGCTGCCACTGCTTACTGATGAAGTATGGTCACATGAGCTGTGTGCTGGAGTGGGACTCCAGATTAGAGACAGCGAGCTCTCTGCAAGCAGTGACCCATTTCATAAAAGCCTCTACGCGAGGCAAAATCCACACTCAAAAACAAAACCCTTAACAAAAGCAGCAACAGCAGGCCCAGGCATGCGATAAGCCCTGCTCTTAATGCACACATTCACCAGCTGAGCCGTCCACCTGCCTGTTGGTACTAGCAGCGGCGCCAACAAACTCCTGTGGCATCACATTCACAATAAAGGCTGCGTGTTCAAACATATATAAAAGCTATACGCTGAAGGAAAGACTTCAAAAAGCCTAATCACCATTTTCAAGCTCCCTAGAAATGAACAGTATCTCCAGAATAAGCAGAGCAGAATTTAACAGACACTGCAGCTTCACCATGTTTCTTCAGTATTTCAATACCCAACAGGCACACCAAAAATAAGCCAAATACAGCCAAATATCAAAAAGGATTGGGATTTTACCGATTCCATGGCCGTCTTCAGATGGGAAAGGTTAAAATCCAGCTAAAAATGCTGAAGATGTGCTGCAAAGTCCAAGGAATCCTGTGAAAGCAAAAGAAAGACAGATTAGTCCCCTGAATACTGATGTGTCACCTTTCTAATATGGACAGTCAATTTTGCGAAGCAGATTAACTTCACTCCATTCCTTTATTCCAGCACACAGGACATGAAAGGCCAGAGTTGGGCAAGCGCAGACAAGGAGAAAAAGACTGAGGATTCAACCCTTGAGTGTTTTCGGCTCAGAAGTCCAGCTCAGCATTTATAGGGAATGAGTTTAATCATGGTTTCGGGAAGACATAGTGCCCTGGACATGAAGGGCACATATGTCACTGTCACCGAAACCCACAAGCTCTTTTTGACAACAGCTGCGGCAAGAGCGGCATTCAGGGCTTGACAACAATGCCTACTATATTCCCTTACCAGTCAGTTGAATCCTAGAAGAGCATGCAGAGACACAAATACAGAAATTGTGTCTCGTAATTACCAGTCTTGTTAATTGCATTTATTTTGGAATTAAATTAAATCTAATTCAGGGTTTATAAATCAATTATAAAGTGCTGCAGTGAATTTTTTAGGCCAACACAGAAGTTACACATTAACATTAATATATTACAACAAATGGGATGGGCGATACTGCGAAAAAATGATCACGATATCATGTTTCATATCATTCGGTATTGATAATTATTGAATATTTTTTAACAATACATTTAGATACATTAGGATTTTTTTAACCACCTTATTTTCATTTACCAACATTACTAAGGCAAATAATTTTAACAGTCGAAAACAAAAATATTTAAACAAAACTACCTGATCTCTTTATAATAAAATACACATGAGTGTTAAAGAGACTCTTAAACTTGATTAATAAAATGTTACAAAGTGTGTGCAATGGTAAATCATAAACACTGAACAATCAAAGCAAACTAAGGTACGTCAACCGCTGTAAAATGTGAATAATAATGATACAGTAAACCTCAAACTCTGTAAACAAAACAAATTATGATAATCAAATCTGAGCTTTCAAGTAATGGAACCAGCCATCATTATTCAAATGCAAATTGCAACATTACAAACTGTGAAGTTGAATGACTATATTACCCCTATGCTAAAAAACGCTTTCAGATGGGGCTAGTGGCTGGGATGCACATGAAAAGCAACCAAAAAGCCACTCTGGTGACACTTTTCCATCTTTTTTTTTACAATCTCCTCAATGCTGCTATATGGCACTCATTTTCGCATGTATTGTTAGTCTGACCTGAAGTGACAAGCGTTAACGCGTGGTTTCCTTCACTATGTTCAATGCAATTTGCTGTCACGCTGCTCTGGCGTCTCTCTTAACTACCATCAACCATTTTCTCAGAGGATGACAAATAGACAAACCATTGCTGCAGCTCTGATGCAAGTTTATGGAAAAACATAAAAAGCACTGCAGAAGCAGATTGGTTAGTTCGTCTTACATTAATCGCGAAGCGCTTGCGGCATTCAGAAAAGTTCAGATGTTTTTCAACTACGTGTACCTGGGAAATGAGCTTGCATCACATGCGCGTCGCTCCCATATGGGCGTCATACAAGTAACGCGCCTCCATTGGAAATTATAAACTTTCACCCTAAGCTCACTGGCATTCCTTCCAAGGCACGTGCTCAGCAGCCACATTTAATAAAACTATAGCCTTCATACCAACTTTTTTTTTTTTAAATCGATATTAACAATGGTGTTCGGTCAATAAATTTTATTTTATACCAATTTTATTGCCCAGCCTTACGGCAAACGTACTAAGTAGAAGGGGAGTCAACATTGATCATATCTATTGCTCATCTCAATTAGGGCTAAACTATATTTAATAAAATGGACATTACAATGTGTCGTTTTTCTTTTATATGAATATAATTCTAGCAGAGGAATCGAATAGCTCTATTTGGAGCGGGTTCATACTTTTAGACTGATTGGGATAATGTGGTAGGACACTGTATCTGCATAAAATGATAGATAAATAGAATAAAGCAAAATGAAATAAATTATGCAATAGACAGTGAAAGTCTACCTGTATTCAAGTACAGAAATTGAATAAATCAAATGTAAATAAATAACGCTGTTTAGTCTTCGCTGTACATATAAAAAAAAGCTACAAACATTAGAATTTCTAATACACGCATGGTTTGAATTGACTTGAAATCATACAGTCATTATCCTTAAAACACAAGCAAATGAAAACCTAACCCTAACATCGCAATGACTCAACAATTTGTGTTTCCTGGTCAGTTATAATCGCAATTTTACATTGCAGATCCTGCGATGTGACCGATGCAGATGAGGATGATTCGGTATCACTTTGGTAATCGGTTACAATGTCCTTTTCTGACATCATTTGTTGAGGTAGCATACTATAGCAAGCGAGGCAAGATGAGTATTTGATAAGCATACCATAACGAGAGAGGCAAGCGATTAAAAGTGCTTCAAATATGTTAAAAGCCTACATCTGGGCACAATTTTCTGCTCGTGAGTTTGCTGGGACATTCCTCAGCTAATATTGAATGTACAGTAGAACCTAAGGTCCCTTACATCGCTGTAAAGTGTATAAATGTCCTCCTTTCACACTCACAGAGTAGCTGAACACAATGATGGACTTGTCATTATCACTTATTTGATACGTTCAAGAAAAGTGTCATCTTTAAGCAGGTGAAATTAAAGATTTGGATTCAGTCTTGCACCATAGAGCTACCAAACACGCAACAAACTGAATGTTATTTACAACTTTATTACTTGTTATTCACAGCCTATGCAGGTTCTGTTCACTAAAGCAGACATCATTCACGGAAAAATACACAGCTCACAGTTAGCTCGCATGTGATTTCGCAGCCGTAATTACATCATTACATGAACACAGAAATAACATTTTTGGGTGAATTGTACATTATAGATACAGTATGTGACTCTTTCAACACCATTTGGAGGTGTCCACGTTGCCGTTAATAAAGCAATGTTAAGACTTGCGCGACCGCTTTTACGCTTCTCTCCAGTACTTAAAAAAACATAATTGGCTGAATTGAAGATCGTGTGGAGGGTCGAATCGAGATTACAATGTTTTTTCGATTACTCGTGCAGCCGTAATATAACACACATGAAGTGTATTGAAAGCTGAGGATGCATTGTCAATGAATTGCAATGCATCGTGACTTTGAATTTAACCAAACCGATGATGTTAATAGTAATCAAACTGAACCATGAGACCAGTGTATACTCACACTCTTACAGACTATCCATTCATCCATCTATCCTCAAAAGGTTTATTAAAAACAACGAAGTAGAACAAAGAATAAATAGCTAAAATAAATATGCTAAAGAACCAAAATTTGCTCAGCTGACCATACAAAGAGCCAAATACCTTCTGCAGCCACTATCAGGGCAGGAGAGAGCACATTAAGGGCAGTCCTCATTGAGAAGGGGTGTCTGGGAGGATCAGAACCCTGAGGATTCTCCCAGCAGGAATGTGCCAGAATGGATTAACCCGGACTGGAGAGAACTCCTCTTAATGGGTCTTCAAAATGAGGCCGTAATCGTACTGATAAAATCCTCTAAAACACAGAAAACATGAATTTGACCACTACTCCTAAACAATAACTGACCCTGCTGACCAAATCATCATGAACATGAATTTAAAAAAAAAAGAAGCATCAAATCTGTGTGAGATCAGGTGGAACTTTAGTAGTTTTCATCATCTAAGTTTCCCCCAGAGCAGTTTTACTGTGCTTATTACGATGGTGAGGCAGTCTCTCTAGATGTCTCTTGTCCTTTCTGAATCATGCTTCGTTGACTCGAAAAGGAAACTCAAGGCCTGAGGAGGGCTAAAACCCCTTTAAATCACCAGTCAAATGGGCAGGCAAAAGAGATGCTTTCATAAATCCTTCCAGCAAAGGAAAAGAAACAGTACTACAGAAAAACGAACCTGCCAACTTGCCACATCCTGACAGTCAAGCTGAAAACACCAAAACAGGCCAAACAAGCAGCCCTGGTTAAAACTAGCTGTTTTAAAAACACACAGGTTAAAAATGAGAAGCAAATAAGATCTTATGCTAAAGCTCAAACATTATAAGCAAGAAAAAGATAATTCTGGCATGAAATAGTCATTATTAGTCAACAATACAAGGTAAAATTGAGCTCACAGTAGGGTTGTCAATACCATTAATTCATGTTAACGATACTATACCAGCTTATTATCAGGGTACCAAGTAATATTGCGATACTGTAACTCATAACTCAAATCCATGAAATAAAGAAAATGGACAGAAATGGTTTATTTTATATGTTTTAATAGACCTACTGAATCAAATGAATGATTCCCTTATTATTGAAAAAAGTATTTGCACGTCACTTCACCTAAAATGGATTCGTTCTTTTTGTTTATTTTCCAAATAACTGACCAAATTATACCAAATGAAATTCGTTACAAAAACAGCAGCCAAATTAAGCTTCATAAAGTAGTCAAAATTGTTTCAATGTTATCTGTATCTATTCTTTTTTTTTTTGTCTCATCAGGTAAGAATCTAAGTAATTCAAAATTTCACTTTGTGAGTCGTTCTTTTAAGAGATTGGTCGTGGTTGTTTTAGCGACTAAATCATATTGACCGGAGCAGAAATGAACTAATTCAGATTCAAACTAAAATGTCAGAAACTGTGCGCACATCACGGCCGTTCTGTTTTTACTGATTCTTTTGCTTTAGTTACCAAAATCAAAATACAGATAGCCACTTGCATCTATCTGCAGCAAAATATATATATAAAAAATGTTCAGAAATCACGCGATGTCTGGAGAAGTCGTTTTTGGTGAAGACAAGCAGACATTATCACTGTTTGCACTGGGGTCAAGTTCCCGCTTGTCGCCAAGATAGGTGATACACAGACATACACATGAATAAAGATTATGAAAACGATAGGTTGTTATACAGTTGGTGGTTCACTTCCGTTATTGATACGATTGCATTCATATCAGAAGTGAACCGTACCGCAGAGGATGCCCTTCCAGCCGCAACACATCACTGGGAAACTTCCATACACAACTCATTCACACACACACTTATCCACTATGGTCAATTTTACCACAACCATTCACCTGTACCACATGTCTTTGGACTGTGGGGGAAACTGGAGCACCCGAAGGAAACCCATGCGAACACTGGGAGAACATGCAAACTCCACACAGAAATGTCAACTGACCCAGCCGAGGCTCGCACCAGCAACCTCTTGGTGTGAAGCGAACATGCTACCCAATGCTCCACCCCTACTATGTTTTAATGCCAAAATATTGTTTTTAAATACTTTGAAATAAATGAATGCATAATAATCGTGATAACAGTACTCGGACTATATTCGTACAACCAAAATCTATAATTGTTGCATCCCTAATGGACAATTTTATTTTGAAACTAATATTTTGTTTACTTTTTCACCCTCAAAGTTCATTCAAGGTTTGTACTGTAAATAGACTATTAAATGTGAATTCTTCTCTAATAAAAGACTGCATTTATTACCTTTGTGGTATTAAAGAACAACCTTTTTTGTTGCTGTATATTTCAAACAACTGAAATCAAAGCAATGCAAAGTGAAAATAGAAATAATAACTTGTCTCTTCTGTTTTAAATGTGTGTGTACGCTTTTTTCACAAAAAGACAGCTTCATTCATACGTGATACATCTTGAAATCACAAAACTAGCCTTTCAACAAAACCGGATAATTACCGATTTTAGATATTTCACAGTTTATGATAGAACTTAGTAATTCCTGACACAATATTGATCAAAACAATAAGAACTACAGCTACTTCTGACTATCTGATGAGATTATAAATATTAATCAATGTCTGCATTTGCTCAAACTGATTTGCTGAATTGAACTGAAGTCAAAATGTTGACTGAAATAGATAAGGGTTGGCCTTTGAATTGCTGATATTCCCTCCAAATAGGGCTGCAAGAAATTGGAAAAATCTGAAAAGGCAATATTTTGTTTTTCTGCGATATATTTTGTCATACTTGGAAAGAATTTTTGGTCATACTTTATTTTAAGGTTCAGTTTTTGCTCTTAGCAAACCATTTTGACTTTAGCGTCAATAAACTCCCAATTTGCTCCTTTTTAAGAGTTATTAGGGTAGTTTAGGTATTGGGTAGGATTATGCATGTTGAGTAAGATCATATCGAACATGCGTTTATAAGTACTAATAAGCAGCCAATATCTCAATAACATGCACATTAATAAGCAACTAGTTGAGAGAAAATAGTAAGAACTGGTCCCTAAAGAGTTACAGAATGTATTATTTTTGATTGATTGGCATGATTCTGTAGGGGAGTGAATCATGCATAACATGTAATAAACAAAATACAAGCATAGACAAATACAATAAAGATAAAAGTGAAATAAACAGCGCATGCATTATGGTTTTGTGTAAGTAAAAGTAAAAATTACACTGCAAAGTCGACTCAACACTGCATATCTTCGTGGTGTGACTATTGCGGATGCACACATTGCGTTATCAATATGGCAAATATCAAAGAAACTGACAACAAAGCTTTATATTCAGTGCAATATACATGAGGCTTTTTGCATGTATGAGAAAACCAGCATGAGAGTTTATGGAGTTACTTGCTGCAGGGCCTTTTAAGACGCCTTCCATAAACACCCCCTCACTAGAAACGAGCAACAGTACTTTGCTCCATTTATTCCTGGGCCACTAGTTTAAATCGAGACAAATATAGTTTGTCCTGCCCCTTTCCTCAATAACAGCTTCTTCTGCAAAGTCTGAGCTACTCTGTAATTATAGATTCATAAAATGCACTGAAATATGGCGCAAAAGCAGTTACCTTGGTAAAAATAAACAGCATTCATCTGCCTGTTACACTAGGATCCCTCAAAAGGATACATAGAGAAGAAAGTGAAAGCCATAATCAGGAACAAGTCTGGTTTCAATAATTAGTTTCAATGAATCTTCTTGAGCAGGGATGTGGTTTAAATAAATAAGGGTAACACTTTAGTTTACATCACAATTCACGATATTAACAAACCATTAACTAGCGCTACTAGCTTGATAACTACCAATTAGCTGTTTATTGATGTTGGTAAGGTAGAAGTTGAGGTTTTGGGTAGGATTAAGGATGCCTAATAAGATATATTAGGATGAGACAAAGTATTTATAACTACCATTGAACAGTCAATATCTTAATAATAAGCCAGGTGATAAGCCAGTAGTTATTAGCATAAATTGTGACCTAAACTAAGTGTTACCTAAATAGTTTTCAGGTCTGGTTTCACAGATATAGTTTAATTAAGGCATATTATTTATTCTTTTTAAATGTGGCAGGGTTTCCCTTACCTTTACATTAAAATGCGCAATGGAATCGTCCAGCCCTTGAAAGTTATTTCATATTATTTTCTATCACCAGATTACAATAGAAGTCATTCAAAGGGGTGGCCAGTATGTAATTTTAAGGCTTGGTTGTGTTAATAAATGTAAAGGCAACGTGTGCTCATGTTTCCACTTGAAGGAAATCACGTTATTTTTTCTAAATCTCACTTTGATTATATACAGCTACTCAGCTAACATGAAAACGACTGTGATATTTCCTAGTTTCTCTAAAAGGCCCGCCCTCAAGTGACTCTGATTGGTCACCCATACAATTGGCCACCCATGCGCTTTTGTGTAAACAGTCAGTCAACCTCATGCCCGCTCTCTAAAATAACATCTGACAAGTGAAAATGAGGTGCGGCTCCTTTAAGAGAGATTGCCATTGTGTGTGTATCTATGTGTGTGTGAACTGTCTGTAGATGCGTGTACCGCAAGAAGCGCATGTGCGCGGAACCGATGTTTATTTTTCTTTTCTCTGATGCTAGGATTAAGTTATTGTTCTGTAATATACAGTAACGCTGTTGACGAAGAATAAAGCACAAGATGTGAGATGCGACCTGTGTGAGCCTTGATTGATTTTTCTGCTGCTACACGAGTTAGGTGAGCTCTCCTGTATTTTTTTTTTTTAACTCAACGCGTTACATGACGTCTTTCACATATATCCGGAATATGCATGTGTAAGTGGTATGAATCGTTCACATATCTTTTGCGAGTTCATTATCTGAGATGTAAAACGCATGGAAAAGCAGCCTATAGAGAGACACGCACGCGCTGGTGAAATGTGTGTTTACAGCAGTTTTGACTGATAAATACGAATTTGTGGCTAAACAGCCGAACAGCATTTCGAATGTCGTTTACATCTTTGCTACAACATACCGTTAAGGCTAGACATGATCAATTTTAACAAATAAAAACTCACAGGCTACAGCTTCTGCTTGTTGGAGCTGCTCCTTCTTTGAGGAGATTTTAACTGAATCCAGCACTGAACAAGAGATTCTGGAAGCTGTGTTTTGTCAAATCATGATTGCTATGTATTTTATAATTCTCTGGAACATAATTAATATTGAACTGTAAGCACTTCTGTCTTTGTTGTCATGTCCTTTAGAAGACCAAATACAGAAACAGAAGAAGCTCTGTGAAATAGCAGCGTTGGACGGCATTTCAGCTCCCTCTGCTGTAACATTACAGCGCCTCTGGCCACGCCCATTAGGTGCGCAGTGTGTGTGCGCGGTAAAATACGTTTGTGATCTCACTTGGCCCAGAAGTATTTTTGTAGTCTCCAAAATTCGTTCATTGTAGGCTTTGCTAAGCTACTCTGTAAAAACCAAAGGTCTCCCCTTTGCATTGAACTTTGAGGTGTCTTACATTCACAGATGTGTTTATGTTCACACAGCTTCATTACACATCAACTAAAGTTTAAAATATGATATCATAGTGGACCACCCCTTTAAGGTGCATATTCCTCTGAACAGCTCTGCACTTTTAATAATATCATAATATTTTAATAAGGCAAACAAAATGGCTTCAAGACGCGGTCACGCTCTGCTTTTCCCCCCATAGACTTCCATTCGTATGTATATGAAAGCGGCAGACCAGAGACGCAAGCTCGTGCGACAAGTTTTGCATGTCACTGCATTCGAAAGTTCAAGCTTGGTGAACTCTGACCTGCGAAATCGCAGAAGGTGATTGCATGAGACCAAGATCAAAACATGGACCTCTCTAGATAGAAATTTTAAATATGGACCAATCGCTCGCTTCTTTTAATGTCGAATCATCTTTTTAAATCAAGCCCCTTTTAGCAGCAGTGTACGACAGAATTTTGAATGCTCAAACTCTAGTATTCTAGAGAACTCTAGTATTTATTTTATTTACATGATGGCATGTAATTTAATTCTCTACATGCATTCCCCATTTATATTTGCTCTCTGTATAGCGCGAGAGGGCATGGTTGGAAACAAGTTGTGTTAACCATACAGAAATCAGAAAAAACACCTGTGGAGCCTGGCAAAAAACCTTTTAGACATGATGCTGTGCTTTTCAGTGTGTGACCCCGGTCAAGTGACATCATGTGGCTACAAAATGATTGATTGAACAAATAACATTGTCATGATTCTTCTATTGCTATTGTTGAAGAGATGAACAAAGTTGTGTTTAATTTGATCATATAGACTATTTTGAGGGATGCCAACAAAAACAATGGTCCTAATGTATTTCCTGTTCTACATTTTAATTTCTATAGCTTCCGAGAATCCAAAAAGAGCCACATATTGACAAATAATGTTATGATAGCTGTTTTAATGTTAAGATATGATTGAATTGCCTCTTCTCACAGTTATGAAATAGTTTTGATAACAAGCGGAAACGTTCATGGGCCAATGACAATCACCACATTGAAATGGTCTATACAGTCTTACTGATATGATCGTATACTTAAAGGACTTTATAGGGTAAGATGTAACACATTCTCATTTGGCTTCTCATCATTTATATAAATTAGCAGAAATCAATGGTTCTTGAGGGTAGAAACGTAATGTTAGTATTAAGATACGTAAATGTGTGTATATCTTTACTGAAATGGCACAAAAATGGTGACAAATACTGCTCAGAAATTCAGAAAAAGACACCATACACTCTGTGAAATAAGTAAATTCTAGAAAACATCTTGAGCAGACTGGAGAAATCAGCCGCCTGATGATGAGTATACATGGTTTCCCCGCTACAATTCATTCTACCATGGGCGGGTGCTCCATGCCCAAAATTCATCCCGCCCACGGCTACATTACAGCTTCTCATTTAAAACAATCAATTTTTTAATAGCGGGTGATAATCGCACCAAAACGTATTACAGGGTAAGGGAATTATAACCGCGTGAACTTTTCTGTAACCGACCGTAAGTAGTGCTGTGCTCATTTGTTTAAAAAAAACCCTTTAAAGGTTACGTAATGACTTACTAACTGACTGGCAGGTGCGTGATGCGTGAGGCCAGCTAACACAACGAATATATATTTCCTTTTAACTGTCAGGATGCATTAATATCCTCTGTAGGGTCTATTGGAGAAGTCATAATATTCCTAGCAAATCTAATAAAATGTTGGAGACATACTTGTTACATAAACGCACTAAATCACACTTCACAGCGTTTAGTTGAGAAGCGCACAAGAAAATCTGCGCCCAGCTGTTGCCAGATGTTACTGTTTCCCAGGCCAAAGCTGTCGAAAAAAAAAGATGGCAAAAACCAAAAAGCTTTTTAACCCGCGGGAAACCGCTCAATCTGGCCAACACTGGCTGCGCATGAGGAGCACGTATTTGAAGGCGCGCAAGAAGCTTTGTACACGAGCAGAGGAGAATCGGCGCGCAAGCAAAGAGATTCGCAAGCTGTAGGCTATTACATAAATGCAATCATCGACTTCTAATACTACTCTCACGATAATTGTCATTGAAAAATGCCACGGTAATTAGTAGACCTGTGTAAAAAAGGCCTGCCGCCACAGCTGGAGGAAACCTGGTTATATATCTGTACTCTCAGTTAAAAACTGGTACTGCAAAAAGATCGCAACATTTTAAACATTTAATCACTTAATTTGTACCAATGTACCATAGGACATTCAAGTTTACAGTGCAGGAACCCTTTCCTTCAATAAGCTAAACGTAACATGCTCGACCACCAGACCAAACCATTTTAACTTTTTGATAGGGAACAAAAACATGAGTGCAAGAGCTGCTAGACAAATGTGGATCATTTTATTTTTATACATTTGTAAAACAATTTATTGAAAATATTATCCTAGACGCATTAAATATGACTATGTATTGAATTGTGTCATGTTAATAATACAGATAACAAGAAAGCCAGCTACTTAGTTTCAATATTACCCCTGTCCAATGTGACTTCATCATAATCAGGAGGAGACTTCAAACATCTGTACACCGAGACACACACACAACACAGTGCACAAGCATTGCATTATCTAACGTCTCTTGCCACATATTTTAAACTGATAAAACCATAAACATGCATGGAGTTTTACACCACCAACTGTGAAATCAGCCACTGAAGGCACTGAAATTTTGAACTCTCCCAGTGAAATCTGCTTCAGTGATCACACATCAGTTGTCTCTAAACAGTAAGGCAGCAGCAGAGCTTGCTGAAGCTGCAAATAAATAATCAATTACACTACAAAACTTGACAAAAGTCTTGTCGCCTATCCAAGTTTTAGGAACAACAAATAATAGCTTCTAGTTGATCATGTGGTATTAGAAGTGGCTCATATGAAGGCAAAGGCCTCTAGATTATGCTTATTTTAGCTAAATAAAATATGATCCATGATATTTAATGATTTAATTAGGACAGTAAGGTCTGACTTTGCTTAAACAAAAGTCTTGTCACTTAACAGAATAATGTACAGTATAGAATATAAAGTCATTGTGCAGTTGAAAAAGAGTTAATATTGTGTATGACTGCCATGAGCTTGGAGGACTGCATCCATACATCTCTGCAATGACTCAAATCACTTATTAATAAAGTCATCTGGAATGGCAAAGAAAGCGTTCTTGCAGGACTCCCAGAGTTCATCAAGATCTTTGGATTCATCTTCAATGCTGCCTCCATCTTACCACAGACATGCTCAATAATGTTCATGTCTTCGTGAGTGGACTGGGCCAATCCTGGAGCACCTTGACCTTCTTTGTCCTCAGGATCTTTGATGTAGAGGCTGAGTATGAGAAGGAGCGCTATCCTGCATGAAGATTCCCCCTCTCCTGTGGTTGTAATGTAATGGGCAGCACAAATGTCTTGATACATCAGGCTGTTGATGTCGCCATCCACTCTGCAGATCTCTCGCACCACCCCAAAACTGAATGTTACCCCAAAACCATGATTTTTCCTTCACCAAACTTGACTGATGTCTGTGAGAATCTTGGGTCCATTTGGGTTCCAATAGGCCTTCTGCAGTATTTGTGATGCTTGGGATGCAGGTTCAGCAGATGATTCATCTGAAAAATCTACCTACTGACACTTTTCCAAATGATCACCTAGAAATCAAGCTATTTTTTGTGTACTCTCACAACTGGGATCAATGACAAGACTTTGTCAGGTAGGGTACACTAGCACCCCATTCCGTTATACTGACAAAGGTCGGTAATTACGGGTAAACTAAGGCTCACTTGGTTTGTGAGAAAATGACTTATTTATACTTCAAAGGTTAGTGGTCAGTTTAGATTGCCACACAGCTTCTACAATAAGAGATTATTTCAATTTGACGGTTAAAATCACAAAACAAAGTGCTTATTTCATTTGCTCTTTGTTCTTTGTATTCATTTATGCTAACTGCCCTAACGTGTCATGGTCAGTCAAATGAGTCAAAGGCATTTTGTTCATAACCAGTTACACCAAATCATACTTAAATAAATACCTACACTGTTACAGATTTTTTGTAAATTACAGTATTTAACTGCAATATGAACTGTATTTTAGTGTAGGACAGTTATGCATTATATAGGGCTGGGCGATTTGGAAAGAATGCAATCGCGATAATAATTTTCCATGATGAACGATAATGTATATACAGTTGAAGTCAGAATTATTAGCTCCCCTTTAATTTTTTCTTTGTTTAAATATTTCCCAAATTATGTTTAACAGAGCAAGGAAATTTTCACAGTAAGTCTGATAATATTTTTTTCTTCTAGAGAAAAGTCTTGTTTGTTTTATTTAAGCTAGAATAAAAGCAGTTTTTAATTTTTTAAAAACCATTTTAAGGTCAAAATTATTAACCCCTTTAAGCAATTTTTTTTTCTACAGAACAAACCATCATTATACAATAACTTGCCTAATTACCCTAACCTGTCTAGTTAACATAATTAACCTAGTTAAGCCTTTAAATATCATTTTACGCCGTATAGAAGTGTCTTGAAAAGATGTAATAAATATTATGTACTGTCATGATGGCAAAGATAAAATAAATCAGTTATTTGAAATGAGTTATTAAAACTATTATGTCTAGAAATGTGTTAAAGAAATCTTCTGCCCGTTAAACAGAAATTGGGGAAAAAAATAAACAGGGGGGGCTAATAATTCTAACTTCAACTGTATATTTCGATATAAGTTTGGTTGCTTCCAGATTAAGGAGTTAGAGAGTAACTTAGAGAGTACATTAAATGACATCTTTTCGGCCGTTAAATTCGATAAAATCTCTAATATCAACACACTCTTAATTTCTTATTGTTGCACATTTCTGCTGTGGTGATTGGCTCTTAGATCAATATAAAGTTTAAAAAGTCCAGTGCTTGTCATTGTTATAGACAAATCATTTTTTAATCGCGACTCGATATAATATCGTTTATCGGCCCAGCCCTAGTAGTATGTTACTGTGTTTTAAAGCTGCATAGTGAAAACTACTGTTTGTTTTACAGTAAAGATATACAGTATGGTCAATACAAATGCAGCAAGATAAATGATGCTGTAAATGTAAATACAGTGTCTTTGCTATTTTTGATTTACAGTGAGTTCCTGGCAAACTGCTGCCGGTAAGTTACTGTAGATTCTACAGGAAATTGTTAACAGTACAGAAAAAGTGGAAAATGAAAAGTAGAAAAGTGGCACAGTACTAATGTTAGCATTAGCAAAACAAGCTCAGAGTTACCACAAATAGTGTGATGAGGCGAAAACTGGACATATTTTGGCTTGCGATACAAAAATTGTAATATTAGATCCTTTTTTTAAATAAAGAAAATGACCTGGCTAAAATTATCGCAAAATATCATATCGTCAAACCAATAAAGAGCCATTTAAACTACAATAATGGTAATCCTTACAAAAAAAAAAAAAACATACATTACACAAAGTCATTGCTTGCATTAAGTTAGTACTTCATAATACTGCAATGACCTGGCTTTATTACAATACATTGTCTTGTCATTTACGGAAGTTAATGAATGAGATGTGGTGATGTAATAGGAGAAAAGGGTGGATGAAACATGTTATTGAGGGTTTAGTGTCATTCTACAGCAGTGAAGCAGATGGAGAGGAAAGTGAAAGCACTGTTCAATGTGATATGGTCTAGTCTGTTAGTAGTTGTGATGAAAATGGCTGCCCGAGGGCCTGAAGCACACATCTGACCAGCTAAACACATGGAAACATGCCTGCCAACGTGCTCTTGACAACAATTAATGTGAGATCCCCAAAACCATTCCCACATGGCTCTATGGAGTCAGTGGCTCAACAGAGAACGCATTTCCTGTCTTAAAAGCCGCAATGCATGCTTTTTATGCTCTAGAGATGAAATGTCCTCTGAGAAAAAGACAAAAATCGTCCCCACAACATTCTAACTTTAAAGCTATCCAACCACATCTCATGCAAAGGATTATCAACATTTAAAATATGGCTGCTGCAAACTGTTATTTTGGTTATCAATTAATCTAACGATTATTTAAACACTTAATCTTCAAGTAGGTTTTGAATTATTCTGCTTTGGTAGATAAACATTTCGGTGCCCATGTTAATAGATTACCTCTTTCATACCGTATGCTGAAGTAGTGGATGAAGCAGCAATGCCAAAATAGTTTCTCCCACCTTTTTTGCATGTCTAATTACCCTAACCTGCCTAGTTAACCTAATTAACCTAGTTAAGCCTTTAAATGTCACTTTAAGCTGTATAGAAGTGTCTTGATAAAAAAATATCTAGTCAAATATTATTTACTGTCATCATGGCAAAGATAAAATAAATCAGTTATTAGAATTGAGTTATTAAAACTATTATGATTAGAAATGTGTTGAAAAAAATCTTCTCTCCAATAAACAGAAACTGGGGAAAAAAATAAACAAGGGGGCTAATAATTCTGACTTCAACTGTTTGTATAATTTTAAAAATCTTTATTAAAGTTATTAATGGTAAAATAGTCAGACACATTAAAAACATATGCATATAATACATTTTCACGGCATTATATTCAAATTTTGAGGTGACTGCACTAGGAATGGTATGATAACCGTTTTCATTTCGGTTATACCGTTCCTACAGTATATGTAGGATTTTTTTATCATCAGATTAGATCTACAACTACCTGTGGCTTTATTCAACGACAAAATGTCGTGAGCGCAGTAGTAGAAGTCGAGATCATATTGATGTAATGCCTACGAGCATGCAGATCTCTTTGCTTGTGCGCTGATTTCCTCTGTTTCATGCACAAAACTTCTTGCACGCCCCCTCAAATATAAGCCGCTTTAAGAGCACGCAGATTTTCTTGTGCGCCTCAAATAAACGCTGCTGAAGTGCGATTTAGTGGCGTTTATGTACGAGGATGTCTCCAACATTTATTAGATTTGCTAGGAATATTTATGAATGTCTCCAATAGAACCTACAGATCGATATTAATGCGTCCTGAGTAAATGAAATGGCTATATGTCGTGTTTGCGTGCCTCACGCATCCACGCACCTGTCAGTCAGTCAGCACGTAACCTTAAGAGTGTTAGAACAAATTAGGCACAGCACTACTACGTTAAGAAAAGTTCACACTGTTATAATTCACTTACCTTTTAATACTTTTTGGTGCGAATATCACCCGCTATTAAAAAAATTGAATGTTTGAATGAGAAGCTTTAATATAGCCATGGCGGGATGAATTTTGGCGTGGCGCCTCGCCATGGAAGAATGAATGTAGCGGAAACCATGGAGACATTTAAGTACAATCTATTTTAGAGTAATCACAATACCGTCAAACCGTGACGTTTTTATCCAAGGTTATCATACCATCACAACCTTATACCTGCTCATGCCTAGACTGCACAAATCCTTTGTGTTTTGACCTGTTGTGCTATAGTGCAAACATATGAACTTAACATTGCACAATGTGATTATTACAGGTGTGCACACTGCGATGTCGATGTTGAAACGATTTACAGTGCAGCCCTGGTATGAATTATCATTACATTTATATTTGTATTAAATATTATTATAGCTAAAAATTTGTAAAATAAAGACTTGCCGTTTAAGGAAATGGTGTGGGAGCAAGTTGCTGTGGCCCTTGATGCAGATAAAAAGTAAAAATGTTAAGATAGACAAATAGACAGACAGACATGGACAAACAGACTGACTTTATCAGGCTTGCATTTCCACTGCTAAAAAGGTACCTTTTGGTGGGCATGGTGTACTACAGAAAGTTTCAGTCGACATCATTCTCGCTCGAGAAAATGTCAAAGTAAAGCTGTACAGGTCGCTCACGTATCATATGAGAAGCTCTTCTTACAATACAGATGATTTATACACATAAATACTTGTCTATACATATTCATTAATAAGCTTTCTATGAACATGATCTGATTATAACTGCAGATCAATGATAATGCAAAATAGCCTACCGTAACGTCTGCGATTATATAAAATAAATAAATAAATGCAACATATATGAACACATACAGCCCCTTACAGTCTCCGATATGTTACCAATTACAGAAAAACTACACACAGCAAACATTTAGTCCTTATTTGGGGTCATTCCGTGACCAAAATCATTTCGTCATTCCGAGTTCATAATAGTCCAAAAGGTGTTTTAGGTTGCTGAAAGAATCATTCGCTCCTTTGTTTTTTCCGGCTTCTCCTTTGGTTTGTTTTTTGCATGTCACTCTCATGTTTGCCCATTTCTGAAATGATCAGATGTCAGAAGCACTTCAATAATCACACACATGTTATAATCATCAGCTCAAGAAGTTTGTTATTTCAAATATAGCCATGCGGCGAGCGCAAGCGACAAAGCGAAACCACCCGCGCTTATGATGGCCTTGTAAACAACACGAGTAGATTCTGCTCCTCTTCTTGGCTTTGTGGCTGTTCATCAAAACGACGACAAGGTTTGTTTAAGCTCAGGTTGACCATGGCTGGTTATTATACATTTATATTATTATGGTGTAATATCTCGGCTGTGTATTTAAAAATGGCGGTTCCTTTGTTTACATTCTCCTGGCTTGTGTACAAGCTAGTGACGTTTCTCTGTAAACCAATAGTATTCAGCTGTGTGTTTAGCTCTGCCTTTGGTACCCTTTTGTTGTGCTAGGTACCCTTTCGAAAGGGTACACAAATGTGGTATGGTACGGTTCGCTTTTTGGTACCTTCGACAGTGGAAACGGCCACAAAAGCATACCGAACCGTACCATACCACTCAGTGGAAATGGGCAAATAGACAATAGACATAACAAGCAATCCAACGCATCACTAGCCAGTAATGTGTCCTAAGTGTATTAAGGTGAATGTTTGGGGTCATGTGAAGTTTTGACTAGCATTTATTGCACACAATAGCATTTCGGTTTAAAGCTATGTGAAACTCTCACACATTACTGGTTTAGAGCTCGAAAAATCTGGTAGCCCGAAGTCCCAGGGCTATTGTTTTTTCAGCCAGGCTACCAAAAATCTATCTACACTGTAGCCCACCTGGAACAATGTAGATAGATTTTTATAGCCGACTGAAAAAAACAACAGCCCCAAGATTTTTGGCTACGAGATTTTGCTAGCCCTGTAGTTTGGAATTCATTTGCACTCTGTCATGATAATGCAATAGACTGAACGACTCTCTAGCGCCACAGCACTGTAGCGGTCAAGCAGCGATATTGTCAACAATGCAGAATAATGTTTTCAGGCCTAATCTGAAACTGCACGCAGACAGAGAACTAGGTTAGCAAAAAACAAGTCTCAAATGTGTCAATGCTAGAGGAGATGAATGGGTTAAATCAAAATGTTTTGATCCAGGAGCTGTTGTGGGTCCATGGCTATGCCTGTGGCTTTTGTGAGCATGTAGAGCTATATGGGGCAATGGGCATTGTGGGATTAAGGAAGAGACGAGTGCTTTAATGCAAGCCTGAGGGCACAGCCATCCTTATCCCACCTCTTCGTTTGTGGCCCATTCTCTCTGTGCTGTTCCCCAGGGCATCGGATTACAGGAAGCGCCACCATTCCACAATTCAGTCAGCTTCATTTATTGTGGGAATCAGGCCGCGGGAGCTCCCCACCCCCCCGCCCTATGCCACAAAGTGCCTCTCTTGTCAGATAACACTGCCTCTCTTATCTCATTCCATGTCTGACTGCGGACATGATGCCCTGTCTGAATACTGAAGACAAAGCAGAACGCACACACAATCACTAGGGACCTGCGGACAGTAGTGGACAAACATAAAGCTTTGGAAAATGTACAAGTACGCTTTGCAGAGCCAGCTTTTTCAGGGAAACGGGACCTAAAGGTTCTTTAGTGTCTTTCATATTCATTCGAGAGCCGACATGCTTCATAATGACAATTTGACACTGGCAATCGAATATCAGTGGTAGAAGTTTATTGTAATATCTGAGCAAGCCATTCTATCTGTCCCATGCACCATACAGGAACCTGACACTTACTATAAGCAGCAGGAGGAAGAGCCAGAGACTGTGAAAGCCATGTAATACAGTAGCAAAAGCTGATCTCTGGTCCTCTTCAAAGACATCTACATTATTGATCAGTTTGGCATCTGCAAGAATCACTCATCTCCCATCCACTGGCATTATCAGGCCAATGAAAAACGGGCCGAGGGACAGAGTCATCTATTATAACACTACGGATACTTTTTTTTAATGTAGTTGATGTCGTTGGATGTTAAAGGGCCACAAAACCTCCGTCTCACAACCTTTAGTTTGGAAAAAGTCAGAAAACTGGTGTGGTCTAGCTCTGTTTAGGTGGGAGTGTCGGGGAGGGAAAGAGGGAAGGTTTTGCATAAAAATGGGAGTTGTCATTTGGGCACACGCTGATTTTCACAGAGGCAAAACAAACACACAGGCCCCATTTACACTTATGTCTGTTGTTTGAACTTTAACTTTTCGTTTTAAAACGCATAAGTTTTGCTACGGTTACGCCATCCGTCCACACTACGCCGGAGTTTTCGAGCGCCGAAAACAGAGCATTTTGGAAACGCTGAAGAGGCCGTTTTCATTCTAAAACACTGCTGCTCCGTCTCAGTGTGAATGAGGGAAAGCGGAGACATCAGAAAACGGAGGCATGGCTGCAAACATTCGCCTCTCTGATTGGGGCTTTTCCACAATATTAAGTAGCCTACACACAGGTCAGTCCTGCATACTCTCCTTGTAAGTTCTGACTACGTAAGTTTGATTTGGAAAACAGACTCCTGAGGACATGTCGGGTAAATCTTCAAAGGGAACAGTGTACTTTATAACCTTGTTTGATACCGCACAGCGAATGGGAGAAAAAAATTGTCCGCATATCTAACTTGATGTAACTTAGATGCACTCGGTAAGTAGCGTCAGAAAGCTGTGTGTGTATAGACTATCCTGTCACAAAATGCGGCAAATATCGTACACGACACTAATACTTTGATTAGAGTGTTTTCATGTTTACATTCTGAGAGCAGCATTTACAGCGGATCTTTCAGTCTATAATATTGCAGTGATTATTGACATACTGTAAACTTAGTAACTAAATCATTTTGACTAAGGTATGTCTTTAAAAACTGGAAGAGTACTGCTGACGAAACGAACTAACTTTACCATCTGAATGAACAAACAAATAGCACTGATAACACACACTTACCAAACCTGTAGCGACAGGACAATCAATACCAACTGGGCCCGTGTCTTTTTTTAAAAGGAGACGAGTGGCAAATCTAGATTTCATCATTTCCAGATGCGAAAAGCTCTCGGGTAAAAAGTGTTTCTTACAAACATATTTCTGTTGCGTGTCGCATGCACTGTAATCCACATGTGAGTCCAGCTGCGCACTCATGGCGGGAAAATGAAAACAAAACCTGTTGCAGCACATTAATAAACGCAACACTGACAACCCATGTCTTCAAATTCTTGTTCTTCCATTTGTTTTGGTAACACAACGTGGCATCTCTCTGCTGCCTGAACACTGTAACAGCGGTAAAAACAGTCTTCGAAGCGATCATCCATATTAAAGAAGTTGCAATTCATTCACAATAGATCATGCTGATTGGTTTGAACCAAGTCTTTCTCATGAATGAATGATGCACACTCAGAGACGTTACGATGTACTCGCAGGTACAGACATTCAGTTTACATGCTGGAATACACGCAAGTATCTAATAGCTGTGACGCAGCTTCAAAAATTTGTTTCAACCGGAAAAACTAATTCGCTTAAGATAACGCAAAAACAACCAATTTCACTTTTTTTGTGAAATATATGTGTCCTAATAGTGTTTATAGCAGCATGGGACACATATATAACTGTCAACATCTCAAAAAAATGTGTTTTGGTGTTACGTGACCCTTTAAGCTGTTCTCCTGAGTTAAAGCAGATACTTTTGAATATCCATGTGGCTGTATGCTCAGAAAATCTAATTTAACGCAAACAGTCAGTCAGTCTGAAGTGAACGCAGGCCTCAACAAGCATGAAAGACATTCAGGACTGTTGACAGAACTGGATTGTCACCAAAAACGATCATGCGTCTTGCCAGTTTAAACATTCAAATCATTTTAAATGGTTCAAGCACAAAAAGCTAAAAAAACAAACAAACAAATACTCCATGCTATTTTTGTCTGTCAGATGATTGCGGTCTACACACACCCAATGTATACGCACTGAAAGAAGCCTACCATGCAGTGTGCAAAAACTGAATTAAAATGCCTGGTAATGAGTACAGCAACAAGAAAACAATGAATTTTGTTAAATAAAAAAATGAAAATGGTATAATATTCTAGCTGCCAAAGAGATAAGCAGCAAAAGAAAAGGGAAAAAATTAAGGGTAAAGGTCTTTACACACTGAAGTCCGAAATTTCGTATGTTTTTTTTCTGTATTTATATTCATCAGGTACAGTCTGATGCATATTAATTAATCCATTCTGAAAAAACGCAAAACATTTCAGAGTCAATCCAAGCAGTGATACTTTGTTCTACTCTCTTCTCCAATGTAGAAAAAGAAAGAGGAATAGGCTGCATATTGTGTTCATCCAATACTGCACAGAGAGAAAGGAGAGTTTAGCTCATTATCAAAGAGCTGCGCTGGATCATCACAAAATGCAAAGTTTATTTCAAGAAATCAGTGCAATTTTGATACATTGTTTGTGATTATTCACATATTACGTACATAAACAAATCCCGAACAGAGACTGGCAGTACCATAGACATAATAGATGGCAGCTGCATTGTCATATCGGAGCAATGGATTGAAACAGACCATGAGGTCTCTTTCTATAATAATGCCTATGGGCAATTATGTTAAATGTATGGACACACACACACACACACACACACACAGACACACCAGTAACTGTTTCCAGCATATTGGGGTTACAACTATCCACCACATTTTGTCTTATATTATGCACTGTTTGTGTTATGAAGTTATCTGTGGCTCAAGTGACATAATTTAGTATTTTGCCTTTTGCTTGTACGGTGACTCTGAAGTGTCAAAAACGCCTCTCAAAGAGCTTTTTCAGATGTGAAAAACTAGAGGAAGAAAAAAATAAATAAATAAATTATATCAATAAAATAGAACCGTTCCAATTTTTTTATGACAAACAAAAGTTTTGGAGGCAGTGTCAATACGATTGACACAACGTGAGGTCGAATGTATTTTTTAATGTGCTAAATTTATGGCCTAAAATTTCTGATTAAGTGTGCAATGACCTTAAGACAAAAAATGTGGATTTTTTTCACAAAAACAATTTCCAACTGGGCATGTAAAAATCTGACTAGGCCACTACAAATACATTAGACTAAGCATTTATGTCCAATTCACATGGGACATCAGCGCCAATGCTTCCCATTCACTTTGAACGGGTGACGTCAATCGTTGGCAAACTAAATTGTAGATCCGTCGGCACTGTGTCAGTGATGTTGCTCGCTGAAAGTTGGAAATTTCTCAACTTTAAGCACCAACGGAAGCGTCAGCCAATTAGATCGTTTTATGCAATGACCCCAGCTCAGACAGTATCCAGTTGCGGTCTAATTTCACTGACGTTGCCATGATGATCATGTCAGCACCAACTTCAGACACGCTGACGCCCCAATGTGAATTGGGAATTACAAATGCAGCATATAAAGTGGAATATAATCTTTTACACAATGGACTTTAAGGAATTGTTCATATCAACCTTAAATTAGGGCTGGGCGATACAATGCATACCAGCTTTTTGGTTTCTTTTCTTGTGCATCCCAGCCACTAGCTCCCTATCTGAAAGATTTTTTAGCATATTAAACTTCACAATTTGTAATGTTCAACATGTATTTGAATAATGATCTTTTACTTGAAAGCTCTGGTTTGATTATAATAATTTCCTTTGTTTACAGAGTTTGATGTTTATTGTATGATTATTATTCACGCCTTACAGATGTTCATCTACTTAACCATTGCACACACTTTATAATATTTTATCTATCAAGTTTATAAGTCTCTTTAACACTTATGTTTATTTTATTATAAAGAGACCAGTGATATAAAATATTAAATATTTTTGTTTTGGACCAATAAAACTATTTGCCTTCATAATGCTAAATAATTAAAATTAAGTGGATAAATAAAAAACTAATTTTAATATATTCCTAAATGTATTGTTAAAAAATATTCAATCATTGATACTGAATGATAACGTGAAAGTTTATTTTGCAATATTGCCCAGCCCTACCTTAAATGCATAAAAACTAAATTAAGAGCATGACCCACACTGTAAAAAATAAGAATTAAGTTGAATCAGTTTATGAGTCATTTTAACTTGCATCAATTAAACTGACTTAAAATATCAAGTTTAAAACTGTTTAACTTTAAATAATGAAGTTGAAATCTGAAGAAATTTCTGAATTGAAGGTAAGTAACGTAAAAACATATGGTGTCATGAGTATCACACATATTTTACAGTGTAATGGTTGGTTAGCTGGATTTGTGATCCAAATGTCATAGGTTTGAATCCTGGCATCATCAGGAATTATAGTTGGGGTGTGAATAACCAGCCTACACTCTTCCAGCCTCAATACCACGGCTGAGGTTGCTTGAGCACGGTACCAAACCTCCAACTGCTAATCAAATTGCAACCGATCTCTATCTATCTCTATCTTGGCATTTCATTGCACTACACTACAGAAAAAGCTCCTAGCCCAGCTTTGTTAAGCTCAGGGGGTGGGGTAGGGGTGGGGGTGTCTAACATGAACAGATTAGTCCATCTGGCAAACACATACAGCTCAGCACTGCTAAAGCCTACACTGCCCCATACGTGCCAATCTATGAGAGGAGAAATTACAAAACAAGAGCCAGTGTAGAGGCAAAGAACCAACAAACCATGAAGAGTGCACGGATAAAATACCAAATGTGTGATATGACAAAACTGCAGAAGAGGCGGCTCAGTGAATTGAGAATCTGCACCATTCCTGACACAGTTTCTACAGCACAGCCGTGCTCGGCTCAAACACTCTCCTGTTGTCAAGACAACCGTTTCTCTGGACTAGAGGGGGAAAAAACTCCTACATTCCTAGAAATTTAAAGATGAGATTTATCTTTAATGCTTTCTGTGGCATAAAAACTGTATTTCCGGCTACAACAGACTAGGCATTGCAAGTCCGGAGAAACAGCAGCATTTATTTTATGTTAGATGGTGCATTATTATCATTATTTAGCTCATTTGGGTATTTGACAGGCTGCAGTTCGCAACTATGCAGGAGTGTGCTACTAACAAGATAGATCAAAGATATTAATAAAGCTGAGCATGCACTAATTAATAAAGAGGGCAATAAAAAAATAACTGTTTTACAGAGGTGAGCCGAACTTCATTACTGCACCCATCAATGCAGCTAGAAATCCCTGCAGCAGGAGGACAAACACACCGACTTGTTGAAAGAGATCAACTGGTGAGTGCGTCACTCAACTGATCTTTAACAGACTTGTTCACAACAGTGATGAATGCGCACATAAAAGCACATCCATTTGATTATGATTATTATAATGTAATTCTACAGAATCTATACTCTTGTTGTTGTTGTTGTGGTTTCAAACCCTCAAGGCTTGTGTTCATCTTCGAAACACGATATTTTACGTGAAATCGGAGCACTCCTTCATCCTCTATAAATGGCAAGGTTCCCAGCTTGTTTAAAATCCAGAAAGGTGCCAAAAACATCCTCAAGACAGTCAAAGTCCCTTTAAGGTAAGACATTTCACTCTGCGGCCATCTTTGAAATGCCTCTTAGCCAATATGCTCAAGCCTTCAAACATCAAATTCTCCAAAACTGTTTGCCAAGCTCACAATTACATTAGATATTTGGAATCACCAATACGATTAAACAACAGCTGTCTCATAAGTTTTATTTCTAAACATCCGAATAAAACAAAATCTGCATACTTTCAGGTTGCCGAAGCTAATGCGCATGCGCACTCGAAAAGAACGAGATCATGACACCAACCTCATTTATGGCCATTCTACACATCATCATCCTCTGGATAATGATCGTCAGATTGCACTGCTCTTCTGAAGTAATTCACAACTTGGTCTTGATGGCGAATCTCCTCCAGAAATAACAGAGACTCTTTGTTTACAAGTTTGTGGGTGTTTGAGTAGTTGATGACGTGATGTACATTTGACAGGACGGACTGTACCTCAGTTTCGTTTCATACAGATTACAAAACCAGAAAACTTTTGTTTTTAAGTGTATTTGGTTCATTTAAAGGTACAGATTTCAAGCTTTATGATGATATATTTCTTTTGTCTGTGAAACAAGTATTCGCTTAGATTCCAGAGCGTTTGTTCACCACAGAAACTGTCGTAAAAGCACACATCTGGTCTAAGCTTCTCCTCTAGACAGTCTTCAGTCTATATCGATCAATGATTGGCTCCTGTACTAGTAGGCGGAGTTTTCATTTTTAATATTGACCGTTACACTTTTCCCCATTTAAAACTATGAGTGACACATCTGGTGTATTCTATAGTCTTTGAAACAGAATCTTCTGTGGTTAAATCTGAATATTACCAAGCTACAAGAATACTTTTGACTGCACATAAAACGAAATTAACAACTGTATACAATGGTTTCTTTTCCTCAGTGCCAGTATCCGCTTGTTAAGGGTGACGTCATGCGAAGCGGCTTCTGGGTCCAAGCGATACATTAAACTGTATGGGGAGACTCAAATGATACTAATAAACGTTTACAAAGTGATGTAATACTTTTGAAAATTACGATCACTATTTATATTTTTTTTTATGTATGCGAGTGCGGCAAATGTGCCAGAAAGTTTATAAAATCAACCGCCTGCCTCTGATGCTATTGCTATGTCTTTAATATAATGTAAATCAGCCTAAGGGTTGCAATCCAATAAAAAATTTAATTAAATAAAAATAAATCGAAAGACTAACTATAAACTACTATTTTTCTGCAGTAGGTTACAGATAAAATATGGTAATTCTAAAGGTCTAATAAAATAAATTTGATTTTTGGAAATCACCAAGCGACCCTCCTCCATTGTCCTCACCACCACATTGGGAACCACTGCTGTTCACCATGATTTGATGTAAAATTCACATTAATGTGTAGCATGACTAAAAAGTGGTCATGAACTAATATTTTCTTAATTCAAATTAATAGCTGCTTGGACCTGGGAACAGTATTTTATACGTCACGACGTGCATTCACATTTCAAACTCAAACGCACTTAACATATACTTTGGGAAATTAAACTATATACTCACACTGAGAAGAAACTGTTGTTCTTTTAACACACAAAAATATTCTTGTAGCTTGATTATTTTCTGATTGAGCCACTTAAGGAACATGGTCTGTTTTGAGGATGATTTTGGTACCTTACTATACTTTGAGTTGGGACCTTTGCTGTTTTATGGAGAATGAGGTATCTCTCAGATTTCAACTAGGGTAATTTGTGTTCTGAAGACAAACAAAGGCCTTAGGGGTTTAGAACAACATGAGGGTAAACAATTAATAACATCATTATCATTTTTGGGTGAACTTAATCTTTAAATTGGCGTTTCTGAATAAAAACCCCCAAGCAAAACAACTACAGTATCAATTTTAACCAATATTTCCAGACATATAACAAACAAATTATTTAATTTTCACATAATAGCCAAGCATTTATGAAAAGGAAGCCTATACATTCAAGATTTCAAAAGACAGCCCACTATCCTGACAATGGCCCTAGTACAGGCTCTATGCTACTGTCGCCACAGCAACTGTACACAATAACTGTACCTCCTTCAGTACACAGGCATTTCAAGGTCTGAAAGCTAGATTGTCAATGTCTTTCCAGCTTTATTATTTTGATTATTTCACTGCAGTAGTCTAAAAAAAAAGATGTAATGGTTAAATGAGTAATGAGTTTATCAGGTATACATCTAACCACAGAGTTCTTACAACAAAGTCAGACAATGCAATCAAGTATAAAGCTTGTGTATACAAAAAAAAAAACATTGTGGTCGTGTATGAAGACAACTCCCAGTTTTATTTTAGTAATTAAAATGGTTTTATTGAAGCAGTACGACATAAAATATGTAATATCACATGACAAATATTTTACAGAATTTTTTTTACATAATATACAAATGTGGAGCAGGACTTCTGGACTAATTTAAAAGCAAACAAAAAGTGACAGTGGCAAATCATTAAAGTAAATGTCTTGTTTCAATCATCTTGTTGAGGTTGAGACTATTGACAAAGACTACAGAATACACAAGACATTTCACTCGTATAGCTGTGAATGGGGAACAGTGTAACGGTCAAAATGGCAAATTAAGCCCCACCTACATGTACAGGAGCCAATCATCGATCGCTATAGACTGACGTTTCTCCGTGGGAAAAGCTCAGACCAGTGTTTTTACGACTGTAATCTCAGCGAATACTTGTTTCACAGACACAAGAAATATATCCACATAAAGCTTGAAATCTGTCTTTCAAATGAACCAAATACATTTAAAACTGAAAGTTTTTTTGGTTACATAATCTACATTAAACGAACGCGAGGTACAGTCCACCCTGTCAAACGCACATAACATGACAGCAACTACTCAAACGCCCACAAACTTGTAAACAAAGAGTCGCTGTCATTTCTGGAGGAGATTCGCCATCAAGACAAAGTTGTGGATTACTTCAGAAGAGCAGCACGATCTGGCGATCATTATCCAGAGGATGAAAATGTGTAGAACGGCCATAAATGAGGTTGGTGTCGTGATCTCATTCCTTTTGAGTGTGCATGTGCACAGTGTGTAACTATGCAGATTTTGTTTGATTCAAATGTTTAGAAATGAAACTTATGAAACAGCTGTTGTTTAATTTTATTGCTGATTCCAAATATGAAATGTAATCGTGAGCTTGGCAAAGAGTTTTGGAGAATTAAATTTTTTCCCAATCAGACAATGTCTGAGCATTTCAAAGACGGCCTGTGCTATTGATTCACAGAAATTTCAGCAACAACTATTTAAGCAGAACAGAATTTTCAGTTTTGGCCAAACAAGGCTAGAGGGTTGAAGTAATTGACCTAAAGGGTTATGTTTAATTGGTGTTTCTCCAACTGCATGTTTTGAATAAGTCAATATTTATATCATGCACACTGAGCAAATCCACAACAAAAATAATATGCAAATATTTGGGCTGGATTAACAATATTGATGTCTTATTTTTAATTGATACCTTTATATTGATTCATCTTTCCTGTTTCTGTTGAAGTGTGACCTTCAATAAACTTATATTTGTAGCACACTTGTTCAAATTTCACTATAAGCTTTAAAACTTTTAGGTTGAATTTTTATCACAAATAACGCAAGTAGACTTTGTTTATTATGCAATAGTACAAACAACCACAAAATAATCTCACAGAAGGACTTATTTCAAACTATTTGGAGTAAAATTGCTAGATAGTTTAAAATATATTTAAAGATATTTTCATGTGCTTTCAGATATAGCAGCAACATAGAGCCATAGTTCACTGAAAACCTATAAAAACTGGTGTCATTATTGCAGACAGATTATCTTTAAATTATCGCCCAATTAAATCATCTGCAATTATGAACAAAAGTTTGTGTTGCTTGACAGTGAACTACAGACTCTGTGTAGTAAATGCTGCTCTGTCTGATAGCCACTGTTGGAGATTTACTGCTGATTACAAAACCTGCTTTACTGACAAAATGGGCGCATGATTGCCATTAATTAATCATGCAGCCTTATATTATAATATACTTATAATTACAGCAATATCAAAGTTTCATTCGTTAAAACATTAAACGTATTCAACATTCAATTCATGAACAAATTGTTTATTTAATTGATCAAAGCAGCCTGTGATGTCACAAAGGCATATATGTTTGCATATTAGATTAGATTTACTATTAGGGGTCTACTTCTAATAATCTATAGTCAGTCAATATTAGCAGGCGCTATAGTCTTTGTGAATGGTCAATTCTGATGATTGTCACGATAGTGGAATTCGGTACCAATCAGTCGTGAAATTTTAGAAAAGTCAATTTCCTGCGAACATTTGTGGACTGTTAAGCACGTTCTTAAACACCGCTGACTTGCCATTGGCTGTGTCCGAAACCGCCTACTACTCAGTAAGTACTGCATTTGAATTTAAATGTACTACTTGGCCGTCGGAAAAGTGCGTTCTACACAGTATGAATGTGAGTAGTATGAATTGAACTCAGATGTACTAGTTCCACCATTAAGTCATGATCACGTGACCTACCAGTGTCAGTCCCATTCGTGAACATCATGGGATAGCATAGGGTCCATCGGATGCACACTTCAGAATCTTGCCAGAAGTAGTAGGTCATCCGCATACTTCTCGCATACTGTTTTTACTACTCGGCTCACAGGATTTTAGCGTACTATATAGTATGGAAATATGCGATTTTGAACACAGCTATTGTGTTCACGTGCTCAACAGAAATGACAATGTGATTGGACATGAAGGTCATCAGTTCACCGAACTCACCGCTGGAGCGTTTCACTGGAACATCAATCAGCTGGTTGTCTATAAGCTGACATACGAGCGATCCGCTGATGAATCTCAGCTTTAAAATGTTCCAGTGCCCCTGTATCTGTCGTTACACTTAGTAAATATCGGTGAACTGATGACCTTCATGGCCAATCACAGTCATTACTGTTGAGCATGTGAATACAATGGCAAATTAGTGGCATTTAAGTACATGCCTAACAGTGCTGAAATGTTTGCGGGAAATTGATGTTTTTAAATTTTCAGTATCGATTGGTATCGAATTCCAGTATTGTGACAACCCTAGAGGACCATAAATAATATTTATACTTATTTAATATATCGTACTTTTAAAAAATACTATTAATCATTGACAATTAAATACAATTAATCAACTCTTAGTTGACCAAGTACACTCAAAAAATTACTTTTGCTGCTTCTTCAATCTACTTATTTAATATGAGTTGAACCAACACCATTCTTAAGTTTTTCAGGGACAACTTAATTGTTTTAAGATCAAACCACTTAAATTTGCAAAAACATTTAGGTTAATCGAATTGTGTTGGGACAACATGAAGTAATTGTGTGGAACTAGGCACGGGACGATAACCGTTTTTTAAGGTATATCACGGTTCGGAAAAGTCATGGTTTTAAAACGTCAATATTTTCTGCTATACTATAACGTTCCTAAGGTATATGTATGATTTTTTATTTCCTTTTTTGTAGGACAACAGTATCTCCAGCAGAAAAGATATCCAAAGATGCCGTTTTAAATTGTAAAAAAAAAATCTGTTTTTGAAACAAATGAAAACAGCAGAAGTCTATAGTATATTTTAATTATTTAGACTGACGTTTACTCTTCTGAAATATTCTAAATGTTTCCCAAAATAAAATATATTGTGTTTAAAAGAAAAAAAAGTGTTTGTTTTTACCCAGACATTTAAAAAGTATATATTTTAGAGCAATAATCGCAGTACTGCGAAACCGTAAAACCATGATATTTTTATCCAAGGTTATCATACCGTCAGAATCTTTTAACAGCCCATGCCTATGTGGCACCCAGCAGTTTTTACAGTGTATGTATTCTGAATTTCCACTTTTCAGCCCTGAATTTTAATTATGCTTTACCGCTAGATATACAAATAATTGATTTACATTTTAGAAATAGCATTCTTATGTGCAACAATCATTTAGCTGTTACACTATTCCCAGTACCAAAGCCTCTCATAGCACTATTTGCCCAAACAACGTAAAACACATCTGTCATCAGTAGTCAATTTACAATGACTTTTCTACTCCTAAACAACAGACAGGGAAGATTTCAAAATGCTGGCCACATTGTTATGTTTAAAAGAGTCAACTCTGAGCGAGCACAATGCTGCCTCTGCAAAGCACTCAATCCATGCCTGTTACATAAGCGACAGCTGCAAGGATGCTCATTCGGAACAATAACAGAAACAGTTAAAGATATCCCTGAAACCTTGCCATTTCCAAAATATTCAAAGAGACTAAGGAGATCTGAAGGCGTGAGCACACATTATGCTAAACAGCAAAGAGTGGGCTGGGGTTTGTGAAACTCCCTAGACTCTGAAGCTCCCGTCTAATACACTTAAGATTCAGGGACGAATGGAACTGCAGAGGCACTGAGTGGTGCAACAACACGGGTACAGCATGCAGACCAGCCAACCGGTGACTAAAATAAAAATAAATAAATGGGTAGTAACAGCCAGAGAGTAATGCTTGACAGCCAGCGGGGCACATCAAGCCAAAAGTAAAAGCACTGAAAGAAGCAGCCCGAAGAACTATTCCACATTCAATCTTGCTCACATTCACGGCTTGTAAATAACAGGAGAGAAGTATAGCAGCTTCTACAGACATAATCTTCTCACGTCAGCTCCCCTCGATCAACTGAGCCGAGCGAAGGCTCACAGTAATTGGGTCAGAGAGGGGTTTCTGGTCCTATTGCAGAGAGTGACGCAGAACTCGGGTCAAGGCCTCAAAGTAATGAAAGTTGATGAGCAGGGCAAACCAAAGGTGTCAGGAGTGTGTGGGCCGGCAGTCACCTTTCAGAGGACCCCCGTCTTCTCCATGGCCCTTATGTCACATTCAATCCCCTCCCATCAGCCGTGCACAGCACCACCAGCACCAAACTACACTCTTTTCCCCCTTTCTCATTTTCTCTTCATTGGAAACCTGTCTTCCCCAGGAGAGGTGGATATGCATGAATTAAGGCTGGGCAGAATTACGGTCGAGTTAACGCAGGGGAAAATGAGTCTGACAGTGGAAAGGAGGTTGTGAGAGTGTGTGCGTGTGTATGTGCTTTGAACTAAAGTCTACCTGAAAGGGCTGACTGCCTCTTTTTACCAGAGGGGTAGACATACAAGGAGGGCCAAACAGTGAAGGTAGTGTTTGAACCAATTAAATCTGTGATTTCTTGCATCTGTGAGGATCACTAATAAACAGAGGGGCCTAAATCTAAATACAGTATAAAGCCGCCTTTCCACTGCACATGACAAATGACAAGCGACAGACCGGCAGTCATTCATTTCCAATGGAGAGTAGTCCGGGAGCTGCGTTGCTTTCCGATCATCTCCGTATGTGGAAAATTCAGATGTGTTAAAATATTTAAACTCCTGCGACTACACCGTATGTGACCGGGCGACCGGATGTGATGCATTCCTGTGTTGTCCAAGCAGATCCTTTGCTTTTTGGTTGCTTTTCAACAAGCAATAACTTTTGTAAAAACGGAAATATATGAAATTATAGTTGCGCCTTCCTTTTTTTGCGCTTTCCTTTTTATGTATTTGTTTAAATAATTGCTCAGCTTTGTCTTTTTCGAAACTACACATGCTTTTTAAAATGATGATTATGTCATGTCATCAAGGTAAAATCAATTTAGGGGCCTATGATTTTCACAATGCAGAAAACATACACAGACTTTCAGAATCCAGGCATAAGGTTGCGTGTCCACTGAAGTGTTTCTGTGCTGCAGAAATGAGAGCGTTGTTCTAAAATCAGCTCTGAGCACTTCTCCAACTGTCAAACCATTTCGAAAAAAGGAAGAGCGTAAAACAAATGCTTGGCGCCTGGCTACACAGCCAGAGTTTAAAAAAAATAATAACAACCAAAGTCCCTTTAAGGCAAGTCATTTCACTCGGCAGCCATCTTTGAAACGCCTATTGGGAAATATGTTTGGGCATTCTGTTTGAATGAGGAAACACTAAATTCTCCAAAACGGCTTGCCAAGCTTACGACTGAATTTCATATTAGGAATCACCAATCAAATTAAACAACAACTTTAGTTTCATTTCTAAATGTCCAAATCACACATATTGACCGTTACACGTTTGCCCGTTCAAAACTATACGAGTGACACGTCTTGTGTATTCTATAATCTTCTATAGTCATTTCTACAGCCCAAGAACACTTCTGTGGACATGCAGCCTAAAAACAGAATTGAATATATAACATCGATTGTCATGGAATTTGCTAAATCTTTGATTAAACAATTTACAAAAGCCTGTTCTTTGCTATGGTTTCATTCAGGGGCAAAATTACGTTATATTTATAAACATTGACTTGTTGAGAAGACAATCTGATATGGTAAAGGTTCTAAAAAACAACATTTAAATCAGTCCTTAATTGCTAAATTTAAAACAGAGCAGTACCCTAACAATTTTATTATGAATTGGGACAGCAACTGTTCTCCAAGTTCGGTCAACATTCAATCGACTGGATGACAAGTCCACTGGTAGACCACCTCAAGTCAAAAACGCACATGAAATAAGGAAAGATCTTATGCTTATAATGATTTATAGCATGTACAGAAGCACCATCAGACGCGAGGCATACAGATGCCATTGTTGACGAGTTTGCAGAGGGAAATTTCCCGGTCGAGAAAAATCAAGTTGCGTGTTTCTTAAAAGAAAAGCAGCCTTAGTCAAACCAATTTACGTTGAGTTTTTTAGTGCAACATATGAAAGTTAGATATACTGAATAGATCAATAGGAAAGGCACTGTCCGCTGTAGTTGATGAAACTACTAACTACGGTACGGCTGCATGATATTGGAAAAATCGGACATTGCGATATTTAGTTTTTCTGCGATAAATATTGTAATATATATATATATATATATATATATATATATATATATATATATATATATATATATATATATACACAATTTCAGCAGATGTTTTCAGCTTTAAATAGCTCTATTTTGGGTGGGGGATCATACATTTAAACTGATTGGGGTGTTTTTTTAAGGGTCTGAATCATAAACAAAATATAAACAAATTGCAATCAAACTACTTAGCAAAGAAGCAAGTAAAATAAACAGTGCTTTATGGTTTTCCATCGAGTCAAACTCTATTCAAGCAGAGAAATCGAATAGTTAAACGTTAAATAAAACTGTATAGTCTTCAGTCTTCATATAGACTTGTTGTACATTATCATCTCCGAATGCTTTAAACTCTCATGAAATCACAAGCAAATGACAAAGTTTCACTCTGTTATGGTTATACTTTGCATTGACTCCACAAATCTCATGTATTCTCAATTGTTGATCAACTACAATCCCAACTGCACATTGCATATTCTTTGATCTGACTATTGCGGAAACACACATTATGATATCAATGCTGAAACGATAAAAAAAAGCAATACAGAAAATTGAAACCGAAATCAATTGTGAAAAATTTCAATCAATCGCACCTACCAGAGTTCTTGAGTTCTGAACACAGTGACTGAATGCCTGGTCATGCACTAAAGTTCTGTTTAAATTACATTACTTCAATGGATTTCAAAGATTGTGCTTCAAATATAGACAGCATACAACAATCTGAAATCAGACTGGAATCATACAGACTGATGAATATTTGTTCATGTTTGTTTTATGTACAGGCAAGATGGGCAAGCATCCCTGATCTACACAGTCTGATCCAAAGCTGTCCTTGTGGACATAAGCCATGTTGGAATAGGCTGTAAATGCAGACTTTATCATTTTTTTCACAAAACCAGAAGACAAAAACAGCAGTGAGAAAGCAGGCGTCCTTTGGAATCGGCAGGGACCCAAGAAAAAAACAAAGAAAGAAAGGAGGTCAAAAGGACATGCCATTATGAAATGTAAATGAACATTGCAAAGGTCCAAATCATTCTGGCAAGTTCCATTATTCACACTGTTTCTATGACAAACAAACAACAGCAAGACTGTAGTGGCAATATGCTGGAAAGCATTCTGTCAGACTAAAAATGGCCTCGACAGAAAAATCCAAATTAAATAGAAAGCAGTAGACTTCTCAGTGCGGCCATCACACTGGCTGACAATTCCACCCTGCAGAGGAAAGGGTAATTTCTCCTGAATTCATGCATATGTAATCATCAGTATGACCCTGGGGCACGTCAACTCCTCATACAGCCACTAAAATTCAAATGAGAACAGGCTCGATTCTGCAGGGGCTTTTAAAGCAGCACCAGAGAATGTTGTTGGAATTTCTTCCTCATGTCTCAGAACAAACTGGACATGCATCAAGAAATAACATTGGCCGCAACCCCCATTTATTTTCAAAATATTGAAAATGCACAACTACACAACTGAAACAGTATTGACTTTTAAAGGGATGACAAAACTGGTCAAATTGTCAGAGGTGCATGACACGCTGGTAAAAAACAATCAATTACCACATCAAGATCTAAGAGATGTTTATATTTAGAGATCCTGCACTGAAGTCAATTTAAATGTATTAGGGCTGCATGATATTGGAAAAATCGGACATTGCGATATATCGGTTCTCATATTATACGTTTTTGAGATTTAAAAACCTTCAATTCCCAGGTTTCAGAAACGTATTGAAAGCCAGCAAGAATAGTAGTCTTATGTCAATAGGAAACATGTATTAAAAAAAAGATTTTTAGCCACCAGCAAATACTTATTTATGAATGATAATTATTATGACAGAGGTAGAAAACCAAATTGTGTAAAACAACAAACCTCACTTCACATTGCACTGTAACTTAACAGATGTTGTTAACATTATTAAACAGCAACTACACTAACTTAAAGACAATCAATTTAAATCATTTTAATAAAAAAATCTTATATACAGTTAAGATTTATTCCCATTAAAGTTGACAATATTTTCTTTGTGAAACTAAAAATGATTTCAAGTGTTCATATTTTGAAATTTCAGTATTAAGACAGTATACATACAAACATACAATAAAGTTCCCCCCACATTTGCCATAGAAACACACAAACATCACAGCAGCAAGCCGGGAAGAACTTAGCGCAGAAATATTGCACTCTATGAAATAAAAAACACGACCGTGCAAACACACCCACCAAAAAAACGGCATAATTCAGGGCTCTCAGTCACATAGTCACCAAGCATTTACCACAGACACGCATAGGAAAGAAACAGTTACTATTCTAATGTTAGAATCCAACGTTGCCGTTTATGGATGAATTCCGTGACCCAGTCGCAAAGACGATCAGTACTGTATATTGACTGTAATATCAATAAAACTCGCTCCGTGCACTAGACTAATCTATCAGATACAGTGGCCCGACACAAATAAAAAGCAAAAAATGTAAACCACAAGCCTAATGTGAGTATTTTGAACTGATATAACAATAAATAAAAATTGATAAACCTCTGAATGCTTGTTCAATGAAAAAATAATAATAAAATAAACCATCTTAAAAAAGGTCCCCCATTTCATCAATCATTATGTTAAAATCTAATCAATCAAAATGTATCATTACTTTTATTGTCGTTTACGTTTAAGGGATTTTATTTTATTTTTTAAAAAGGCCAAATCGCCCAGCCTTATATATACACTTATATCACTCATTATGACTTATATATATATATATATATTCTGCACTCCAACTTTCCAACTCCAACTCTCCAAGTTCAGTCCATGAAAGAGTGAAATTCAATCAATAAATACAGAATTAAAAAAAGAATGACCACACTGCACATGCAGTATTATTGCCAACAATCCTTACAAACATTTAAGCCATCACAGGCACAAAATGTCTACTTATTAGGAAGAAATATCAGCACATTTCACCATATCAGCATGATGCAATTCAAATATTATTGTGCATCCCAAGAGAAAATGACTCACAGCTTTATGTTTACGACTGTTGAATAATTACTTTGCAACATAAATTGCTAATTAAGGTTTACAATATTACATCATCATGTTTTTAAACTGGCGTTGAGAATTGTGCATTTCAATAGTGTTTCAGCACTGCTTAAATCTTGGTAACGTGACAACCCTACGTGACCCCAATGAAATTATATTAATGTGCAACTGCTGGAAGACTTCATGACAGAACTGAACCCTGCTGTGCTGGGCCAGAGAGAGCACATGAACATGAGCCATTCTGGGTAGCCCCTGTAGAGAAACCACTCTACCCAACAAAAAATATATTCCCCTACGCACAGCTGAATTATTCATTATGTAAAATATTCATCATGAAGCAGTTGTTGCTTTAAATAGCCTTCATTTGAAGGCAAGCAACTCAAACAGTAAGGTAAAAGTGCACTAAAAGTGCTAGAAATTAAAGTTGTGCAGGAAAAAACGGGACAGAAAGTACCAGGGAAGCTCCCAAATCATAATTATATCAGTGAACCATGCAAACTAGGTCAGCTCCTGTAATGTGCCATGCAAATCGTGTTTCAGTAATTGTCAGTGGAGATTTTATAAATTAAAAGATATTTTGTAATTCATACATGGTACGTGCCACAGACAAACACAAGAAGCAGTTGGTGAACTAAAATGAAGGCCCGTGCACAGTGAAAACAATCTCTGCTTCACACACACAAGACAAGTGTGCTGCTATTAAAAGCTACAGAGCGATGTGGGAGTTTGGCACTGGAAGAACACGTGGATTCTATTATGGGCATTGCATTCGACAGTTGAAGCAGTACACAAACACTCTATAGCGCCTTCTGACAAAAATCTACTTCTCTGAAAAAGTATGGCAGCACCAACAGGGAGGGAACAGGGAGAAGCATTTGCATTTAGTAACTTCTTCGATCCACTTTCTGAAAAATAACCAGTGAACAGTACAACACACAATTACTGCAAAAGCTTATATCACTATTTTCTATATTTAATAAAGGCATATAACTCAAAATTAAACACTGCTGGTTGAAATGTACTCCCATTTGGCGTGCGGTATTAAATTCTATTAAAACAACACTGTTTCAGCAGTTCATACTCACATCCAATATCTCGTTTTTCAGGGGGGCATGCATGAAATATTCCTAAATGAAAGCGAAAGTGCCAAACTGCAGTTAGTCAACAAATTAAGAATGAAGCACCCAAAATTACACAAATCTGCGGAGGAAATGTAGATAGCGTGGTGACCCAATGACATTAATCGAATTATGTGCTATAACATGTAAAACGGGATCATGAAAGGAACATTTAAAAAGCAACTCATGTAAACACCTTAATCATATTATTGTCTTATTCAGATTAAGGCAAATCATTTGATTTCTAATGTTTGTGTAAACGTAGTCAATGATTACTTGATGCATAAGTAATGCAATGAGATGATTTAATATCGATTGACAAAAGTTCCAATACTATTATTTTTCATAACCAAAAGACAAATACACAACCACAGTGTGTGGAACAAAAGTTAAACTAGCACATGCTGAATAAGCACCCTAAGAAAAGTAACAGGAAGAACACCATGAAACCCATTCATTTCAATGGCTTGTACCACACAAGAGAGGTTTTTTGTTGTCCCAATCAAAGCACAAGAGTAATGGTGTGCACTATCAAATAATATCTATTGTAAAAGTTCAAAATAGGTCAATATTAATTTTAGGGCTGCACGATATTGTAAAAATCTAATATTTCTGCGATAAATATTGCGATATAATACAGTTTCACAAGATAGCTTGAATTGGTTTTCTGTAGAGTCTAACAGTATTTCAGGTACAGAAATTGAATAATCACAATGCAAAAAAAATGCTTTTCTTACTTTGTCTTGTTTGTTCTCCAAATATCAAAAAATTCTAAGATAAAAAGGTAAAAAATATTGTTTTGTTTTCAACTTCAGAAGAAATAGGGCAAACTATATTTCAGGGTCGGGTGATGTTGACCAATTTGGCATCTTATAATGACGAATGTAAAACATCGCGATGGACGATGGCATTGTCATCGAAGGTGGCGATGAATTAATTATTCATTAATTAATTCATAACGAATCAATTATTTGTAGCCTACCATTTCAACTACTTTACTCGCATGGTCTTTGTTTTACCCATAACCAAATCATAGATAAATAAAGATGAGATACACACAAATTACTACCTGTCAATCACTTTTTCCACGGGACTCTAGTATGAATAGGCAGAGTGATAAGATTGAAGCGGCGTACTGACGCTGTGACACGTTACCTGATAGATTCAAAAGACCAAAAAGTCATTAGCTACAACTATAGTGAGACGCGTTCCAGCGGTACATCCTTGTTAAATTGTCTGGCGTGCACTGCTCTCAGGGGATTTGAGCTCAAAGCTGTGCCTGAAGCTCGGACGTGCGCATATGCTGCAGCGCATGCCAGTGTGTGTGTGTGTGTGTGTGTGGTCATGTGATGTGCTGTTTCAGCGGTATAGTGTGGAAGGAGGGCTTTTCAGAAATGCTAGGTGAAACGCCAGTGTGAACGTGGATCGTTTTTGTTCTGAAATGCCATTTTAAAACTAAGATGTATTAGTGTAAACGGGGTTTGAGTGTGTATTTTTTGTGAGCGGGTTGCTGCTGTGACAGGGGTGGAGCGGAAGATTGTGATGCCGGCTCAACATCATGAAGTCTATCTGCAATCGGCGATGGGTGATGCATCGTCTATCGACCCAACCCTATTTTCGACTCAACAATGCATATCTTGCCATGTGACTATTGCAGATGCGCACACTGCGATATCGATGCTGAAATGATATATTGTGCAGTCCTAACTCACTTCTATATATATTCCACTCAAGTATAATCTATGCATGTACATCTAATGCTCAATTAGAGTCTACTCAAATAACATGCTAACAACACGGTTTACTTGTTCCTGCTGCTTGCAATAGTGCTACAGTGCTGTCATGGCAACACTGCAAAAATTACACCTCTTATTCTGTTGCATAGACTTAAATCAAGATAACATATTGACAATTATTATTAATACAGTGGTGGCCTAAATTATAGAACAGCTGTCATATCCGATCATTTACTTTTTTTTGTTTGCAGAACATGATTTAATTTCATAATGTTGATGAAACATGCAGATGGTTGCTCTGAGCGCAGCAGATATCAGATGAAGGGAGTCGTACTGTTTTTATCCACTTTTAACTGTAATATTTGATATGTCAACAGCACATCTGGCATGGTGTCAATATATTTCCTGAGAACTTCAAAACTAATGTTATCCCATACTTGACGATGATTACACAAGTCATTTGGCTTGGTCTGTGAAAAAACATTAATGTCTGAGACTAACAGCTAAACTCTGTTACAAATCAGCTAAATATGCTCTGTATTGTTTATGTAGCATAACTTTTATTTATTGATAAGTTAAATTTGATATGGGTATATATGGGTATTATAAAGGGCAATTCAAGAAAACCACTGTGTTTGGAATGTAATTATGGACACTGTATTTTCACTCTGTTACTGTCAATAAAATGGGGTTATTTATTTATATTGTTTGGCTGGTGCTTTTAAAACCAGTATAATCTGAGTTACCATGGCATATTTAAAAAGTCTTAAAACATGATTTCCTTAAATTAAGGATAATTTTCATTTATTTCATTTCATTTGTTTTAACTAATTAAAACAAATCATTTTCGTTTTCAGTTTTTTAGTCAAGTGTATCCAAAATGTTTGGTTTCAGTCCAGAACATTCATTTCCGTGCATCTCCAAATTAAAAAAAATGAACGAGAAAAAACTGTTATGTTACTTGAATTAATGGTTACTAACAAGTAGAACCCACAGAGTGAGTAAAAAATCCACAAGGAAAATGTGTGATGAAGCAAATCAAGCAGTCTGTGCAAGAAACTGAACATTATTTACAATTATTATTATTATTATTATCACATTATTACTTGTTAGTCTTGTTAAACAATACATTCACATTTCAGAGAACCAGCTTCCTATAATACAACAATGTATAGCAAGTAAATTTTCCAGGACGGCATAAACACAACTATAATCTTTTATATATTTCCAGTGAGAAGCTTGTTCATGGTTTTATCACCGGCAGGGTGGATTACTGTAATGAACTTCTCACTGGCCTTCCCAAAAAGACAGTCAGAGAGTTGCTGTTCATCCAGAACGCTGCTGCCAGGATTCTGACCAGAACCAGAAAAATCACACTTGTCTTCAGGTCTTTACACTGGCTGCCAGTTACATTCAGAATAGATTTTATTATTTAGTATTATTACTTGTCTATAAATCACTGAATGACCTCAATACATTACAGATATGCTCACTGAATACAAATCTAACAGATCACTCAGATCATTAGGATCAAGTAAATTAGAAATTCCAAGAGTTTAGTCAAACCAGGGTGAATCTGCCTTCAGCAACTTACAGCGCCTCCGTTGCTGGAATGATGTGCTCCAACATTAGGTACATTCAAATCAAGACTGAAAACACATCTGTTTAGCTGTGCCTTTACTGAATGAGCAATGTGCTACATCTGACAGACCACACTATTATGTCTTTCTTTTCCATTTCATTCTTTTATAACACGTTTTAACACATTTTAATCTGTTTTTATCGGTTTAATAATTTAATAATCAGTTCTTATTTTCTTGTTTCTTTCATGTAAAGCACATTGAATTACTATTGTGCATGAAATGTGCTATATAAATAAACTCGCCTTGCCATATATAGGCTTCAGCATCCAGGATAAAAGTACCACTTTTACAGCCTTACTCAAGTAGTTTTGCAATCTCACGACTAGTCAATGATAGTCATGCTTTTATTAGGTGTACAGATTGATTTCGATCCGTTCAATCTAACAGAACTCATTTCTTTCTAACTGGATTCCACAGTTCAGTCTGTGTTTCCCACATTGTAGAAATCATAGACCTGCATTGTGACAAACAATATACATGCGCATCCTTCCTCTCTGTTGTAAACATTGATCAAAACTGTACTTCCAAGCTGTCGTGAATGATTTCTGAAGCTATGGATTGGATAAAACAGAGATAAACATTGTAAATGTTCAACCCAATTATTTTTCTTCACAAGCGCTCAATGTATCATCTGAAGCCAGGGTTAATAGATTTTTGGCTTGTTTATTACTTATTTTGTGATTCACATTAGGGCTGCACAATTAATCATATTTTTATGATTGGGAATATTTGGGCCCGCAAAAATGGTCGGTATTTAAAATTTTAAATCTGTAAAGACCAAGCCAGTACTCTAGACATGAGCATAACAGTGGCTAATGCGCCAACATGCCAGATAAAATGTCATAGGGTCAACATAAGTGCAAGTGGTTATTTTCAGACTGTTTTGCTATCTGTTTGGAAGATACACTTTAAAACCAGTCAGTTTCATTTCGCCCTACCTGCATGTACAGTAGTCAACATTTGAAGAGGATCAAAGAAGTTTTTTAAAATTATCTTAAGCCAAGAATGAGTGTTGTTCAACAGTTTTAGGGCCACTTTGAAGAACGGTTTTAAACCACTTCAAATGTTGGTTAATGTATATTCATTATATACACAGCTGATATAACGTAAATGAAAAATGAGACATTATTTAATGGAAATGTTTTTATTAAACTGATTAAAGCTGAATGCACTGTTACAACGAGACAGACAAATATTATTTACTATGAACTCTATTTTAACATATAATCTACATTCGATCATTTGTGTGTGTGTAGCATGGTGACAGATTAAATGACTGAAAGTTGGTGGCAACAAGTGTTAAAGTTCCCATGAAGTGCTTTGAAATATGCACTTTTATTCAATGTTTCACGTAAACTCAACCAAAACACGAAGAGAGGCTTGCCCCGCCTTTGCGTTCTTATTGGCCCACTGCGCTAGAACTGAATGCGAATGGATTGGTTAAAATCAGCTGTCAATCACTCAGTGAATGCCTTTTGCTAAAACCGCGAAAATGTAAATCGCTGAAGATGAGAATGAAGACAACACTGTTTTAGAAACCACCTAAAGCTACAAATAATGGCACATCTGATTACTGATCATGTGGTGAATGTTAATCAACCATCTACACTTTTCGAAGAGTGGATAAAAGACTTGCATTGGCTTCAAGTCCGCTATGAAAATAACTAAAACATTCACTGTAAAGTCTGTGGGACGGAATTTTCAGGTAACTGTTTTCCACATCTACACATTTTAAGCATGAGAGGTCCTGTTTAATCCCTCATTCAATCGCCAGATGCTGTCAGCCATGCAAGTGGCAGCTATATGTAAAATTTAACACCACGTACACCATCGCAAAAGGGCTTGCACTGACTAAGATTAAACTAATATTGCAGCTCATGAAAAAAAACGTTATTGCTATTAAAATGACGTTTGCAAATAATAATGTATATGTCAAAAGCATCTGTGCAATATCAGACAGCACCAGTGAGAACACAGCACAGTTATTGTTAACAGATTCATTCATGTCAAGCAGTGCGTGCAGGGCCGGTGAGCGGTCCGTGTATCTTTTGGTCACTCAGTTATGTTATAAAAATGTATTTTCTTGTGATAAGTGTTGAGTTCAAATGCATTAAATCTGTTAATATAAAACGTGTAGTAACGGTACTCATAATTGGTGGGTGGGACAAAATTTTGGCTGGTGTGGCTAAATATTTGAAGTTAGGAGCACCAGTGCTACCAAGAAAAAAGGTTAATTTCGAGCCTTGTAATAACAGAAATTATTTTCAAGCTTACTCAATATATGAAGAAATCTGTAATGAAGAATGAATGATATGTTATGTATTGCATATTTAGCAAAATGCTCCTCTCTTTAAAAGCTGACTTATGATTTTATGGACAGTTGGTTTCGAGACCGTCACCAGTAAAAGGCAGATCTGAGGGAAACAGATGTTGCCCCTCTGTGCATATGCAGCGGCTCGTGTGCTTCTGCAAAATTAGTAGGCAATTTAATTATCATATGCATTGAGAACTGATAACATGGGTTCTATTTAAAACACACTTAAAGATTATTAATGAATCTTAATCATTATTAAAATGAAGCAAAATAACCACAATTATAATTTGTGCTATTATCATGGAGCCAGAAAGAGATCATACATGAACAGGACATTTTTTTAAATACTGCTAAATTAGTTAGGGAAATTTTCCAGAATGCTAAGCTGTAATAGTACCACAGTGAACACAGAAGGAAGATGGCCTGTTTGAGCAGCACATACTGGTTCAGAACACACTGACGTGATTTACTTGCTCTTGTTAATCAGATGAAGATTGTTCTTTCTTAGTGCCAACTGTGGTAAAGGCTATATAAAAAGCTTGTGATAAACCTCTGTGAGTTTACCTGCAAGAGCTCCGTGATACACATACATGTAAAGGGGAGTGATAACAAGAGTCAGATTTTGGTAGGGTCTTTCGTTTCAAAGAGGGTCTCACAAGCTGCAGCACATACTCAAATGTACCTCTCGACATGCAAAAGTATGGTGTGCAGATCTCTTCATCGGAGTTGTTCACAACAGATACAGACCTCTGTGTAGTCAAATGTGTAAACAAGTTTGTTACTTTATATAGCGGCAGGTAGCGCCTCATGTGTAGTCACGTAGCTACGGTATAAAATGACTTACAAAAATAGCAGATGTCTAAGAAACTTAAGAGTTATAAAAATTGATGCATATATATTTTCACTTGTCACACAGAGACACGTTTTGTTGATTAGTGCTGAAACTGCTTTAGTGCTGAAGAACTTCCTGATATAATGACTTTAAATTGGATCTTCTATAGTGTCCAAACAAAGAAACAGTAGATAGAACAACACAATATTATTTACATTAATACCATTTAACAAAAAAATTTGCAGCTAAAGCTGATATTTAGTTTATCAAAACATCAGTTGACCACTAGTAATAACGGTGATTAACATAACTTGGCATATTGTTGTTGACCAATCAGAATCAAGTATTACACTAAAGTTAGGGCGGGGCGATTAATTGAAAAGTAATAAAAAACGACATTCAGAATAGGGCTGGGCAATTTGTCCTAAAATCACAATCTCGATATTAACTCGATAACAATTAATTAAATTTAATTCATTTATTTATTTTTTGATGACAATTTTTGTACAGTAAACATGCATTTTTCTTTGGTATAAGCTGCTTTTGTTGCTCAGTTGTCTCAGTGTTTAAGTTGTCCATGCTCAACATGTTGATGGAATAACCTAATGGAGCAGGGAAACTTGACTTCACATTTGGTAGGGAAAGTAATCGAAAACATTGACCTGGAAAAATGTAATCGATTATAGGTTGTGAATGTCGATTTCGATTACTTTTCAATTAATCAGCCAGCACTAAGTCAGAACCTATAATCGATACAATTTTTCCAGGTCAATTTTTTTCAATTACTTTCCATACCATGTGTGGAGTAACGTGACCCCACTCTGTAAAGGCTGATTTATAGTTATTATATTATGATTTATACTTATTATTATGATATTATACTTCTGCCAAGCACACGCATAGTCCAACAAAGCCTTCGCATACCTGCGCACCTCTCAAAAAAAGTAACTACACGTCACAACAACACTCACAAGCTTTGTGATTGGTCGGTTTAGTAGCGGTGACGAGGCTGGGCATTGCAGAGGCGCGTTTTAGGCAATGTGTGTTTTAATTTTAGTTGTTGAGCGTTGATGTTCAATAAATAATCAAAGATAGTAGACAGTGTTTTCTTCAATTATTATTTTAAAATCAAGAAATGCACACTACATTTAAAAATCTTGCACTAATATGTGAGCATATTTACTGTACAAACCCTGTCAGTAAACTATGAGGGCAAACTAAATAAATAAATAAAATAATTGTTTATTAATCATAATCAAGTTGAACTGTTCAATTAATGGAGATTTTGATTTTAGGCCAAATTGCCCAGCCTTAACTAAAGTCACAACAGAAAACAAACAGCAGACTCATCATTTCATCATAATCATTTCTAGTAATTACTCAAATTGCCATTGATGGCAATAGTCTCTAAAACCAGTTCCCTGACTGACTGATATATTGGTCTATCACCAATTTAATTCCAAGTATTGAATAATGTTTTTTCTTGCACACATTAGCATGTTTAATTGTCTGGTGATGTTCAGAAAACTGTTTGAATAATCGTAAAATGCAGCCTGATAGTAACTTTTGTTTGGGAAATGAGTAGAAGCGTGAGGCCTTCAGTCTGAGTGTAATGTAGTTACAGTAGTAGAGCAGAGAATTCAGGCTGCTCTAAGATTAGTGCGTCTAAGAGAGTGTGTGCATGCCTGGGATGTCCAGCATTCTGCATACCTCAGAGACACACCATCAGGAAACACTTCTAGAATAGGCACTGATAAATTTTACGATTTTTACAATGGTTAACTATCAAATGTGGGTTTTTTTTTCCCCAAATGGGTCACATTCAGTCTGAACACTTATAACACTCACTTAAGCTCATTCTATTTTTTATAAATATAATGATATCAAAATTAGAATGTTAAAAGTATAGAGTCAACTAGGTAATTCCTTTATGTAAAAATTTATGAAAAATTTTATTTAAAAAAAATATTTTGAAACATTCTGTAAAGTTTGATATAATAATGTGTTCTTTGAACCAAAACAGCAGTTAAACAAATTGCCAGTGTGAAAAAGAGGTTTACTACTTTAACTTCTACAAAGTACTTAATATTAGGGATGCTCAGATCAGGATTTTTGCAGCCGATACCAAGTACCGATTCCTTGTCATGGTGATAGGCTAATACAGAGTACCGATTCTAATGCTTCAAGATTTATAATGCCTAATGACTTGTAATGGTCAGATGTGGGTTTACAGAAAATTTATTAATTTATTCATTCATTTCCTATCGCTTTTCCGTGGCCGGGTTGCGGAGGCAGCAGTCCTAGGAGAGAACCCTCTCCTAAGACACTTCATCCAACTCCTACGGAGGGTGCAGAGGCGTTCCCATGCCAGCCGAGAGACCTAGTCCCTCCAGTATGTCCTGGGTCTTTCCTGAGGCCTCCTCCCAGTGGGACATGCCTGGAACATCTCCCTAGGTAGGCGTCCAGGAGGAATCCAAAACAGATGCCCGAGCCACCTCAGCTGACTTCTCTCGATGTGGAGGAGCAGTGGCTTTACTTCGAGGTTCTCCCGGGTGTCAGAGCTCCTCACCCTATCCATAAGGGTGCGCCCTGCCACCCTGTGAAGGAATCTCATTTCAGCCACTTGTATCCGAGATCTTGTCCTTTCGGTCATAACCAAAATCTCATGACCAGAGGTGAAAGTAGGAACATAGTTTGACCGGTAAATTGAGAGCTTTGCCTTTCGCTTCAGCTCCTTTTTTACCACAACAGACCGGTACATCGATCGCATTACTGCTGCACCAATCCATCAATCTCACGCTCCATCCTTTCCTCATTCGTGAACAAAACCCCAAGACACTTGAACTCCTCCACCTGGGGTAAGGTATTTCCTCCAACCTGGAGATGGCAAACCACCTTTTTCCGGTGAAGCATCATGGCCTCGGACCTGGAGGTGCTGATTCTCATCCCAACCATGTCACACTCAGCAGCAAACCGCCCCAGTGCATGCTGAAGGTCCATGTTCAATGACGGCAACAGAACAACATTGTCTGTGAAAAACAGAGATGAAATCCTGTGATCCCCGACCGAACCCCCTCCAGCCCAAGGCTGCGCTTGAAATTCTGTCTATATAAATTATGAAGCCAGGCCTGAGGTTGGGGCTCATATGAGAGTGCCTGGTGGCTGGGTTTAGCAGAACCCGGCCGGGTTTAGCCCAAAAGAGCGACGTGGGACCATTCTCCAGCAGGCCCACCACCTGCAGGGGGAGCCGTAAGGGGCCAGTGCATTGTGGAACGGGTGGTGGTCGGTGGTTAGGACCACGACAACCCGATCTTCAGGCACAGAAACTGGCTTTTGGGACATGGAATGTCATGGTTTACAAAAAAATAATAGATAAACATGTTTAAAAAAAATGGTTTGAAATGACTAACACCACAATTTAGAAACACTGCAAATGATGGAAGAAGAATTCAACATGTCTCAATGAAGAAAAAAGTTTGGAGCGTAGGCTATATTTGATGCATATATTAGATGAGATCGGCCAGATTGAAGAGTACCGATCGAGTCATAAAATGTGATTATTGGCCGATACTGATATCCAGCCGATCGATCAGAGCATCCCTACCAAATAGTATATGAACACTGTATTTTGACTTAATTGGACACAAATGAAATGTAGTTTTAATTAATACTAAACACAATCAGTTGCACTTTTTGCTTTCAGTGATTTAAGCAAAACTTAAGTACACACATTTCTATACTTAAATATATATTGACTTTTATAATTATTTTTATTATTATTATTATTATTATTAGTAGTAGTAGTAGTCAAAATGTAATGTAAGAAAATATATATTAAATGACTACAATTTGTTTGTCATCTATCAAAACACTTGTTTTTTTACATCTGGAAAGATAAGCTGCCATTTAGTCCACTTCAAATATATTAACGCTAAGTTCAAGTCATAATCAAATACACAATGATCATGATGATTCGTAAAACATGAACGAGCCTGTGTTATTAGTTTAATGGGTTGTTATCTGGGAATAACATATCTTGGAATGCCGTGATTGACCAATCAGAATAAACCATTCAAGAGAGTGGTGTAATAATTAAAAGATTATGATAAAGTAACAATAATAAACACAGACACTAGCCAAGGATGAATCTTTCAGCAACGCACAGCAACTTTAGGACATTTTTAGGACAATTATGAAAAGAGCAGAATTCACAATCTACATGATCACTGTTTTTTGTAACAAAAAAAATAATAATACAATTTTTTGAAGCATCGCAAGGTTGAAAAGGTTATATTAATTTTCAGGTCAACTATTCTTATTTATTTGATTATTTAGGTAGTTAGTTAGTTTAGTTTTAGTTAGTTAGTTTTAATGCCATATCAGCTGCATTGGCTATATTCATGGCAAAAACATATACTAAATATACAATTTATAATCATTTAATCATATCAGCTTCTTAAACATACATTGTAAAAAAGCAACAAAAAACATACAAGTAGCAACAACACTGAAAACAGTCATATACAATCTTTTAATTTGATTAAAGGTAAATATTCCAAAATTGCTCCAGAAGGCACCTTCTCAAACATTTGACTTATTATAAATATATTATAAATATTATTAAATATTAAATATTATTAAAATATTTCCTGAATAAAAACGTTCTCTAGTATCATTTAAAAATACACACTCTATTAAAATATGTTTTATCGTCAAAATATTCTTACAAATAGGTTTTTCTTCTCCTTTCAATAAATATGCGTGTGTCAGTCTTGGGTGTCCTATTCTGCATCTCTTATGTACAACTTGGTCATGACTATTTTCAGGTGAACTATTCCTTGAAACATGTAGTAGCAACATTAGGCTGAGTGTTCAAGTCTGAAGCTCACTCAACGGCTGTCAAGACAGCAGATGGGCACAGCAGCATACTGATACTGAAACCACAGACTGGCTGTATGCTGCTGCACCAAAAAGACACACAAGTGCTTCAAAACAATCTCTGACTATTGCTGCAAACCAGCAGCAAAGGGCCCTCAGGGTTTAGAATGACAACCTTACCAAACCTGTCTTTCACACAGAGCAATGGAAAAATACCTCAGCCGTTACACAACAAAAAAGGATTTCTGCAATATCATGTGCAGTCATTATAAATACCATAGGTAGGGATAGGGCTGCACAATACATCGTTTCAGCATCGATATTCACAGTAGTCAATGCAACTCAAGCAATGTTAAGTTTGTATTATAATTCATCATTTCCATGTGTTTTTAATGTCTGTGTTCGTATAATTATTTTAAAAGCATTCAGGTATAACATTTCTTTTCACCATTTTTGACCTTAACTATGATTAATTTTATTGAATTATTTTATCATTCAGTTTTTTGTACTTGAATACTGTTAGACTCTGAAAACCATGAAACACTTTATTTCAATTGTATCTTTTTCTTGATTGCATTTATAGATTGTTATGTGTGAAAATACAACACATGCAAATACAGAAACGCACTGCAAATAGCACAGACCACAACAAACGTGTATCAGGGGACCCCAAAAAGTTTATTGACTGCTTATGGAGATGCACTCCTATTGCAGAATCATCCCAATCTAACATGATAATTTTTTTCCAAATAAAGATATTAAGTAATTTGGTGAAATTGCAATCATATAGCAATATATATTGCAAAATGAAAAAATGTTGTGATGTTTAAATTTTTCAATATCGTGCAGCACTAGGTAGAGAGATTCTCATGCACATTTTGGCAGTAAAACCAGCTCTGTAATCAGTAAATCTCCAGCATCTACTTTCAGATGGAGCAGTTCTTCGACATCACAGAGCCATAGTTCACCCAAGCCACACACAAACAATTGAACAAAATTGCAGACAATTTATTCAGCACAATCCTGATATCAAATAGAATTATTTTGCGATTTGACAGCTGTTTGCATTACTTCAGTTAATTATGGCTCTAAGCTGCTACGGATCTGAATGCTCATGAAAATGCCACATGTAATAACATGTCTCATCCTAAAGACCTCAAAACTCCAGTTGAGTGTTTTCAAATAAATCGTTCTGTGAGATGACTTTGTAGTCGCATTTATTAGTCACATTGAATCAAAAAAAAAAAAAAAAAAGTAGTTAAATCCTCTGCTCTGTTTGATTCATCTCATATTCGCAACATATTTACAGTTTCCGCAGAGGAGTGCCCTCTGGCTTTCGGAGAATATTTACTACTGATCACAGAGCTGCATTTCCTGAACAAGATGTGCATGACAATTGCAGCTTTTTGCAATTTACATTTTATTCCAATTAACCGTGCAGCCCTAACCATAGGCCTATACACATCTAGTAGGTCTTATTTATAGATTTGCCAAGTCAAATTTAAACTTTCTTCAATTTAGCAAACGTTACGATTATCTTGAGCATCTTGTCAGTGAAGCATAGTTCTGTGATCAGTAGTAAACCTCTATCCAAAGGCAAAACTCCAAGGCGTCAAAGAAGAAACCCAGAAGATATCCCTGTAGAGTTTGCTGAATAAACAAGTTTACAAAATCATCTCACATAAAGATTCATTTCAAACACTCAACTGAAAGTATAAAGTGAGTATAGTGTGCTATGCAAATGTTTTATCTATCAACTCAAAGGCCAAAATTACAGATGTTTGAGTATCACTTGGGGACTGTCAGTACCCATGTCTGCACACTGAAGTTATAAAGTGAGTTCGGAGTAAAAACATGCTACTAATATGGTACTTTCATGTGCTTTCAGATGTAGCAGCAAAAGAGCTGTAGTTCAATGAAAAGCAACACAAACAGCTGTCATTATGGCAGAAACATAATCTTCAATTTTAGGGGTTTAAATCATGCATAATGAACAAAATACAGTGTAGTTATAGTGTGTCTGAAAAAAAATGTCCTGAAGAATGTTACTAATCCCAGTTTTTCTGACAAAACGCAAAAAAAAATTATAATAATTAAAAACAAATAATAAAAAAAAAAAAAAAAAAAAAAAAAAAAAAAAAAAAAAAAAAATCACCCATTTACATCTCAATAACACAATGGTTAAGGAATATATTTTAAAAAAACATATGCACTTTCAGTTTGAGTAAAGCTTGCATCAACACACCTGAGCTGCATAGGCCTGTCACAACATCTATTGTTTGTCACACGATATATTGCACCAAGATATATTGCACTTAATGATATTAATGCCATATTAGGACAAGCAAATCTCTACAGACCCCTCCACCAAAGAAGAGTGTGACTATAAAGGCTGACTAATTGGCTTTTTCAAATGGAAGGCGAGACAGTATCAGCCATACTGAGCGTTTCACTTTTACTAATTGTTAGTAATTCCAGTGAACCGTCTTTATATGTCTATAGTCTTTGAAGGCTACACAATATATCACTTCAGGAACAATATCGCAACATGATTATTCACAATAGTGACGTCACAGGATATGCAATGTTGGGTCTGGATTATAATTCATCATTTGCATGTGTTTTTGAAGCCTGTGACTGTATGAGGATTTTAGAAGCATTCGGGCCCAAGATATCGTCACTTTAATAATTGTCAATTTTATTGAATTACTTATGCAGGATTGTTTTACATCTGATTATTCAATAACTGTCTCTGAATACTGTTAAACTCCTCAAACAAAAAAAAAAATATCACTGTTTATTTGGATCATTTCTTTATTGCATTTATCTTTCCTCGAAGACTGTATATTATACTTTATGCAGATGCACTTCCATGCAGAATCATCCCAATCAAATGATCATCCCAGTCGCATCATCCTGAGAGACCCACAAACTAGGTGTGCAGCGAAGTGAAAATTCCTGGCCAAAACAAAGAGGAAATTCTGGATGCATTTCGCAGATTACAATTAATTTTATTGTACAAGCTGCAATATACAGTGACTAAAGTGGTCAAGTTTCTATTTACATGTTTACTTTATTATGTCTAGTGACGTCACATGACAGCCTTCAGCCAGTAACCAGATTAAGGCCCTGATTATTCAGGCTGCCTTGAACTGTGCCGAAGCATGGTTGTCCCCCTCCTCTCTACCCTGATGGCCTGCACTCACACTGCATCCTTACCTACCGAACCTGAGCATGCTTACATCATCGATGACGCGACTGTTCAGTTAACAGGAAGAGAAGCACTTTCACTCAGCACAATGGAGATTGCTTAGTTATATTGTTTTAGTCATTTGTGATGCAGTGGCATGCAGTCAAATATTTCGCTGAACAGATCCAGCCCTTTTGATGCGCATTAATGTTCATAAAGTCCTTGTGCTGCAGGTATTAGAAGGCTTGCTGAAGGTGTAGCTTTCGTGCAGTGAGAGGTTTGCGTCTTTAATAAACTATGACAGTTCGTGTTCATTGAAAAGTAAGAATGATTAATAAATCCATGTGAAAAAAACCTTAAAAGTCACAGTTTCATCTTCAGTTTCATGCTCAGGTGTGCTCTTACACTACAAGTGTCCCACACCAAAGCCTAACCGAACTGCGCTCTGGCACACCTTCCAACCAGGCCAGAGCCGGTCAACTGAACCGCATCTGAGCCCAATTCAGAGCACTGACACTTCTCAAACAAATCGGGAAACATGCCTGAGCACGGTTCGGTTAGCATAGTGTGAGTGCACCCTAAAAATCTAGGTTGACTCTCACAACAGGCTGCATATCTGAAATATCATTATTTTTTATAAATATTCTAAGCAGCTGGTCACTTTACAACACAAAAGGAAGCAATTGTGATCTTTCGCAAAGCATTTAACTTGTTGTAGCTTAGATAGTCAAAAGCCCCTTTCATAGAGTGATGACGGTTAATATGAGTTGAGAACAACTTTAATGTAAACATATGGAGGAACACATTCGCTTGTCGAGATGTACGTAATGTGTGCACTGGTGCTCACCGGAGCACTCCTGCACTTCACGTGCTCAAAAGCATTTTATAGATAATCTTTTACACAGTTGGCATTAAGAAGAAACACAGAAACGTTATCTGACTAACAACAAGCAGCTAAATGTGTCTGGAAAAGTATTCAATGGCTTTTACTTTCATAAACAGCGCAGATGTGAATGCATCCGAGTGTTTTGATTGGCTGGATTAGACGTCTCACATCAGCGCATTCTAAACGTGAACGCGCTCTTTCCGTCAATTTTCCTTCTGTGTTCACACAGAGCAGCGGTCCGGCAAATTACGGGAAATTGCCGGAACAATTTTACCAGTATTTTCAAAAAGGGCCTGTTTATACACGACCCCTTTCCGGAAAATTAGGGTCTGTATGTGTAAAAAGGGGCTAAAGCAAGGGATGTCTTTTAGTGAATAACGATTTGCTTTCAATATATAAGTAACACATCTTCAGAAGCATTGTTTAGACGTCTTTCTCACCGTTTTGTTCAGTTATTTTACACTTTACATTTATAGCTGCACAAATGTTCTTTGTTAAACTTCCTCTTGTATTTTTAACAAACAAAACCCCAACAGAGCGATTCAGCAAAAACTCGCAGGTGAATAAATAATGAAAAGGACCAATTTAGTTAAACAAACTGCTTCTTTAAAAGAAATTTCACTGCGTCTTTCAGCCACCATTTCAAAGGTGCCGATGGCCAGACAGACACGGTGTGAGAGAAATGTAAAAAGCTGAGTAGTGGAAATGACCGCAATGGTCAAAGTAGGGTGCTTAAAGCTTTTGTGCAACGCACTAGCCACCAGGGCTGCCGAAAACAAAGAGGTGTCAGAGCCCCGCAGTGGACCTCTTCTCTTTGGTCTTTTGGTTAGGTATGCTTTTCAGTCACGCACAGGCCTCAGCCCTCCCTCCCTTCCTGTCCCTGCATTTCAATGTAAATAGGCCGATTGAATGGCTGCAGCTGCCCCATCAAAAGGACAGTGCTGCTAAAGGGCCCAGTCATTGAGATTCAGCCGAGCCACGCTTCCCCACCCCCCACGCATCACAAGAAGAGCCCGCAGGAAGTGCTCTTCAATTTAGTAAATGGCCCCATGTAAACCTGAGCAAACGTGATCCTAAAAGCAGCGATAGCGAATGAAATCTTGGAGAGATGGTCCACCAGGACAAAAAGCTAGCAGCTGATTTAAGAGAACTCTAAATGCAATTGAGTTCTAGCCATCGTCAATAGCTAAAACAATTTTTAATCAAACGATATTTAAGCAGAACACATCTCTGCAACTGAAAAAACAAATCTGCAGCTGAACAGTAAGTTAAAAACCTTGTGCTGGATAATGCATTACTCAGCCCTCAGCACAAGCGATCAAAACAACTGCTGCCCAAACCATCCCCCTTCCAGTGTTGATGACCCTACGCACATCTGCCCACACCAGTGAATCTTCTGTCTTTCTTGCCATCAGCATCCACACACAGCTTATTTACAGATTACAACTTACTTTCACTAGATCAACAATGTAAAGAAAAACAACCAAAAAAAACAATAGTGTTGTTTTTAAAAGGGTTAGATCAACCCAATTTGTATACCAAAGTCAAAGGAATGTCTCTGGGAGGGGGGTTGGAATGTCATGAGGGTGAGTAATTAATAATATAATTTTCATGCCAATGTTACCAACATTATAATAATTAATACCACACCAACATTCTTATTTTGTTGCCTCACAGAATTTATTTAGATCATATATTTCAATACAAATGGATTTTTTTTACATCATTTAAACATAATTTTTGGACATAGAAAGTAATACAAAACAGCCTTCAGAAATAAGTCCATTTGCATTGTTTCAATATTTCAAAGTAACTGACCAATTGAAAGTCCCGATAAATAATTGTACCTTCCATATTTGATGTTTGATGCTCTAAAACAATTAGGTCATGTACCATTATGCTGGCTGAACAAACTCAGAATTACAGGATTTGTTTCGAGTTGACAAACTAAACAAACGCAATCAGGCTTTATTGGTACCACAAAGCTGACCATCAAGTTTCTCTGTTAACAATGGCTTTTATGCTGAGTTGATGGAATGTGCACACATGATGGGTTGACACGAGTAACAAACAGCCAATCACATGCCTTAAAACAGAAAAACTGTGATTGTCTTCTCAAGGAAGTCAACATAATTCACAGGCAGATTAAAACAAGTTAAGAGTATTTTTGGTCTTTTGTTTGCTGATAAAAATCATTAAATCACTTTTTTTGCATAGTTTGACATATTGCAATGCAATTTCTCACTAAAGACATAACTAAACGTGCTTATGAAAGTGCTAATGACAAATATTTAAGGTCAATAAATAATGAAAGAGAAATAAATTCAAGTAGTACATTGACTTCTGTTAATTGTTTGTCACTTGACTCTTTTTAATGTGAATCCTCGGTTTCACAAACCTGGTTTAAGCCTAGTCCGCAAGTAAAATGCAAATCACTAAAAGTACACTGTGCTATTTATAATAACGCTTCAAGATTGTAGCTTGACAAAATAAATGAACATGTCCCCATTTCCTTACTTGTTATAATGGCAGGGTGTATGACAATCAAGACCCATTAGAAATGGACACAAGCAAGAAGACTCATCTGGAGATTGATGTTATCCAACGATAACACATTCAGTGACCCACTTTTTGAAAATGTACCAGAAAAAAAAAAAATTAAGTTAACAAACTGTAGTTTTCATCTTGCCGGGCTTAAGTGTGAGCCGTTTCAACAGAGAGAATTGTGCACAGACTGATCTTAAATGTCTCAGTGGCTTTGAGCAACAGCAATGGTTTTTAAAGGCACATTTACAAACTATTAAATGTCCTATTTGAACTATGGCCGAATCCTGGCTTAAGCTTTGTTTACAAGACAACAATGTAGCCAAAAAAAGTTTTTCCCCTTGCATTAAAAAAGTACTTTCATGTTTAGACAGCAACATTTTCAAAACAATCTGCACTTCCACATTCACGAAACAGCCCAAAAACGCTGTACTACATATGCCAGGCCAGTATTTGGCTCTGTCGCCTTGTTAGTAAATAATACCTGTAAGGAACTGACGACGTGCTATTATTTGCTTGGTCTGCATGTAGAATTTGCTGAGTGTGTAAGATGTGTCTACATTGTTGATTGTAATTGAAGTAAATCACTTGAACAACAACAGCACTACCATGTACATTGCCATTGTTGTCTGTTCACAGTTGCCTTTAATCTACACCTCCCAAAACAAACACCATGCAGGCACATGACATCATTCCCATAGACTCTTGTATTTGTGTTTAGACGGCATGGCAATGGCAGCATCTAAAAAAATAAAATCCACTTTATTTCAGCTCACATAAATCTAGCTAAACACATAAAAAGTTTCACTTTTTTTGTGGGAACAGCCCTTTAGTCTAAGCCAGGGATGCCCAAAGCAGGCCCTGTGGGCCAAAGTTGCCTCATTGTAACTTTAAACTTGGCCCACCATCCTATCTGAGAGGAGAGTGAGAATGATGGCGAGGATTGGGGCAATTGCTTTTAACACAGAGATCGTCATTTCCAATTTGATGTAACCCTTTTAGCTACAACAAAGCAAACTGAAATTAAATGTTTTAATTAAATGTTGTAAATAAATCAGTTTAAAATATAAATACTGTCACACATAGATGACTACGCAGAAGACATCGGTGAGCAAATCAAGGCAAAAACTATGGTAATTCTGTTATAAATTGGATTGTTTTGTTTTACTGTAATAAGTTCATTATAAAATGTAAAAAAAAATACTGTATTAGTTAATACAAAGCAATGTTTTCTAGTTATTTTTAAATATTGTTAAATAAATTAGGAAATTATCCATGTCAACTATATTTACCTCCAGCCCACTAGCCTCAATCAAGTTTGGTTTTTGGCCCTTCATAAGAAAAAGTTTGGGCACCGGTGGTCTAAGACTCGTTTATGAAACCAGTGCATTATGTTTTCAATGTTATGAATGTTTATGACACTGCATGCATTTTAAGAAACACAACATATCAACATATTTTAGATTGCTGCCACAAAATATATTGTCAAATCACCCCGCACAAATTCCAATATCAATAATATCACTTATTCCATATGGAAATGATTTAGTGTTATAACATGACGCCATGATAAAATTAACAATTAGGGCTAGACATGGGACGACAACCGTTTTTAAGGTATACCACGGTTTGGAAAAGTCAAGGTTTTATAACCGCCCAAATTTTCTGTAAAACCGTTCCTAAGGTATGTGTAAGATTTTTTATTTACTTTTTTTTTTTTGTAGTTTTTTTAGTACAACAGTATCTCCAGCAGAAAAGATGCCATTTTAAATAGTAAAAAAATCTGTGTTTTTTTTAAACTAATGAAGAACTAATAAAACTAACTAATAACAGACTGATAAAAACTAATTAAGACAACTAATGAAATTTAATAATTAAATTTAATCATTTAATTATCAAATTATATAGCCTGATGTGTTTACTGCTCCAAAATATCATAAATCTTTCAACAAATAAAATATATTGTGTTCAAAGGGGAAAAAAGCTTTTGTTTTTTACTCAGACATTTAAAAAGAATATATGTTAGAGCAGTGACCACAACACCGTGATACCGTGAAACCGTTATATTTTTATCCAAGGTTATCATGCCGTCAGAATTTTATACCGCCACACGCCAAATTAGGGCTGCACAATAAATCGTTTCAGCATCGATATCGCAATGTGATCACTCCCAATAGTAACAATCGCAGGATATTGCAATGTTGAGTTTGTATTAAAATTCATCATTTGCATGTGTTTTTGATGCCTGTAATTGTATAATGACCTTAAAAGCATTCAAGCATACGCAATTGTACCATTTGAGACTTTTACAATGATTAACTTTTAATGAATTATTTTTATTTTTATCATCCGGTTACTGTACTTGAATATTGTTAGACTCGGAAAATGATGAAACACTTTATTTCAATTGTATCTTTTTCTTGATTGTATTTATTGATTGTTATGCATGAAAATACAGAAACGCACTGTGTAGGGGGACCCCAAAAAGTTTATATATTGCTTATTAGATTTTATAGAGATGCATTCACACTGCAGAATCCCAATCAATCTAACATTATAAAATCTTTCCAAATAAAGAATTCTTTCCACGTCCCAAAATATATTCAATGCTAGATTTTTCCAACATAAAGCAGCCCTAATAACAATGCTATACACTAAGTCCAAACTATCACGCCTATACAGTTTTAAGAGATAAAGCTCAGTTCATAAGAGCTGATATTGACAGATCAAAAGAAACGACTGAGTGATAACATACAGAGAGAAGAAATGCGGCAAAGAAGAGAGCAGGGGAGAAAGAAGTGTCTCCTTTGATGTATGAGAGTTTGGAAGAAATGTTATCAAACGCACTGCAGTGGAAGCACAACCTGTGCCCAAGAAAAAGAGGCGTCAGGCTGAGAAACCTTCAAACCCCCAAATCAAGCGCCCCATCCCAGGTGTTTGTGGGTGGATTCCATTCCCTATCTTTGTGTTTTCAAGAGTGAGAGAGAGCGCATTTCAAAAGGGTTTATATGGCTGTCCAAGGACTATGGAGGGGCCTATAAAACATTCAAGCCGCAGAAGAGAAGTGAAACGTGAGAGAGAAGAAGAGCTAGTGTTCCTGTTTACACACACTAAAGCTATGCAATGAGGAAGGGGAAGGCGAAAGGAAACCAGCACACCATATTGTCATGTGAGTACTTGCTCACAGTATTAGTCCAGCTAAGGCATTTCCAACAGAAGGGAAATAAAATTGTATCATGTCCATAACAAATATCACTAACAAGGTATCAATTTATAGTATGGCAGGAATTTGAACAGCGTCCTGAAGCCAGACATAAAAAAAAAACGCTAAGAAAACACCATTAAAATAAGCAAGCCCATGTTTTCACAATCTAATTTGAATACAGAATTGATTTTGAACTTTTGAGAACAGATTTAGAAAATAGGGCGTTAGATTGAAATGATAATAATAAACTTTATTTGTAATGCGTTTTTTTTTAGACTCAAAGCGATAAAAGGCAAAATACTACCAATAGCAGAAACAGCACAACAATTAAAAAAATCAATGATGGCCATTTTCGGGTCTGAGTTTTCATTCTACAGCGTCTTCTGTGTACATCTGGCTGCATTCCAGTTCACTTTTAGACACGCACTTGTGAACTTTTCTTCACTTGTTCCCTCTGGGAAATCCCCAACACCATTTTGAAGTGTGTTCCACTTCATAAGATTACATGGACAATTCCTTGATTTTGAAGGCAGCGAGTCTGCTTCATATGTCCACTCCAATACCTATATGCAACGCGTTTGTGACATCACAACAGTGTAGTTCTCAAGTGCTCAAGGGTTTAGGGCATTCTAATTAAAAGCGGGCTGCATATTGTTTCAACATAGATATCGCAATGTGGGCATCCACAATAATTACATAGCAAGATGTATGCAATGTTGAGTCTGGATTATAGTTGACCAGGAGCTAAAAAATTGTATTTAATTACTATATTTATGCAGAATTTATAACATTATTGCAAAAAAAATTCTTACTTAGAATTTTTGTCTCGTTTCTAGTCAAAATGTCTACATTTCAAAGCAAAAACAAGATTATTTTACAAAACAATATTTTTATTTGATCTACGAATTTTTAGATATTTGGACTAGAAAAGAGACAAAGAATTTTTTGCATTGTGATTTTTGCATTTCTGTACCTGAATACTGTTCAACTCCACAGAAAACCGTCAAATAGATTCAAATCATCTTGTGAAACCATATTTATAATCGCAATATTTATCACAGAAAAATAAAATATTGCAATATCAGATTTTTCCATTATCATGCATCCCTAATTTCAAACCAATCATCCCTTTCAAGCATCCCTAATTTCATTGCTCTGCCAGTAGTGGACATGTGTGTGATGCAATCAATGATGTAAATCGGAGTGACTGAGACGGAGAAAAGTTAGCAAATAAATGGCATAAAAAAATTGGACTGGAATGCAGCCCAACTTTAAAGATTGGGTTATGCATCACTAACGATGGTCCATGGGGAAACACTGTGTTTAGTTAAAGAGGCTCGGCACAGCCTCGAAGCTAAATAATTTGACAAGATTTCATTCGAGTTACTTGAGAAACCATTTCAGCCCTAACAAATATTATGACATTCAACCTTTTGTACTCTGCTTAATGTACATACAGGTGCCAGCATGTCTGTGAAGTAGGCATGGGCTTGTATAAGATTCTGACGGTATGATAACCTTGGATAAAAACATCATGGTTTACCTTGTTACCGCGGTATACCTTGAAAAGTTATCGTCCCATGCCTACTCTGAAGTTGAACGGAAACTTGGTCGAAGTCAGGATTAGCCTTTATTCAGAATCAAAATACTTGTGAACACATAACTAAGGCTGAAGTAATTTCTCAATTAAAGCATGTAACTCAAATCCAAAAAGAAAGGCCAATAAGCTTTAAGTTTGTTTACTTTTTGCCACATGAGAAATGTATAGCCATTTCATGGCAATACCAATATAGATAAAAGCATTATATACAATATAAAATGTTCACACTGACTCAACAATTGTCACCCACACAAAATAAATAAATGATTAATTAATCTGTCTCAGGGCTAAAAAGACTTTTACACCAGCCTGGTCCCTGGACAGATTAAGTCCCAGCTTGTTGCTGTTTGTTGGAAAAATCATATCACACTCTCAGACATTCCGTGACCCAACAAACGCAGATTGAACACGTTTAGTCAGGTGAAAACAAACTCCAACCAATGACAACAGATGCAGACAGGGCAGGGGTAAACCACTTATATAACAAACTCCAACAGACTTGTTTGTTGGTGTTTGTCTGTGCCTTGTGAATTGGCCTTAAGGCTTTACATAGTCCATTTAACTACACACAGAGCACTGCGTTTCCAAACAGACCAGTGACACGAAACTTGACTAAACTCCGGACAGGTGATGTAAACACATGTGATGTAAACAAAGACGTAGCAGAATGAAAACACCACAGGGGCATTGAAAAGATTCTGAAATCTGCATTCCTAGTGATATCATTTACATAAGAATTGCATCTGTCAAGAACTCCAGAGGGCAAGTCATGTTAAAGTATGTTTAAAAGTATATTTTAAGCTAATAATTTATATCACTTGATCACATTTTGGCCCACTAAAAGTTCTTCTACAAGAGCTTCCTCCGTAAACTCCATTTTTTATATAAATGCATTTTTCAATGACATGAAATTATACTGATGGAGGTTTTCCATGCACCACCTCATTACATTTTAAATTAGATTCAATAATCTTAATGATCTTCAATAACCTTAATCATCCTCAATATTAAATATTATTTATTAGTCATAATAATAATAAGACATACAAACAAAAGTTCAGCACTACCTGAACATGAGATGTTTAATAATAATAATAATAATCACTTTGTTAGTTCCCGCATGGCAGATCACATCTATGAAGTTTCCATGAATCTACAAATAATGTGAGATTACAGGATGAGAATTTTTTCTTCTGCAAGGTGGCAATTCTATTAATAACTTAAAAAAATCTATTAATACTCCAATACTGCATCTGTATTTGATGTAGGCATATATTGATGCATTCTCGATGCTGGTAAAAGTATTGCTACTGCGGCTTCTGTATGAAGTTAGAAGATGTGTAGTACTGGACCACTTAAATTGAATATGTAAAAATTAACATTGGAAGTGCAAAACTGAATGATTTATACGTGATGACCTTTATATATGCTACAATGAGATTTAATTTGACTGAATGCTAAGCCCACACAGGTTGCTTGGGGTGCAACTCTGTTCAGCCCAATAGGCAATAACTTTTCAAACACGCAAACCATATTCACAGACATTTTCTACAAAAACAGTGTATATATTGATTATAGATTGCTGTTCTCACAAGCATAGAGGCGGTTAGTGATCTCCAGTGTAACATTTTACTAGGAAGCTTGGGAGTTAACATAAACATTGGAGTGGACATATAATGCACAATGTCAGTGTTCATCCACAAGGCTGCTTTTGCTATTTGACACTACTAAATCTTCCAGCAAACTGTCTCTATGATGAACTAAATTAAATCTATCATCTACAGTTGTCTATGATTTTGGCTATTAAGTAAAGAAGTTTTGAAACCTCAGAGTCATAACATAAAGGCTACCGTTGGTTAAAATGCAACATTTTGTATTGCCCTTACACTGCAATGTGTACATGCACTCATTTTTGTGACTGTTTTGGAACTTCCGATTCAATTGCCTATGAGAGAAATTGACTAGGAATAATAAACGGCAGAAAACGATCAAATTACTTGCTCTTCAAACAAGTGTGTTCATGACTAAACATAATAATAAGAAAATAACAGTTTGCAACATGAAGCAGCATGATGAGATGTTTTTAAAATCTGTCTAAAAGATGTTAAAAACAATAGAAGTGAATGATACCAGAAGTCTCGAGCCAAAAAGATTCCAATGGCTGCACTTGCTCATTCATGAAGAATAAGGTCAATGCGGTTGGACTTGATTAGAATTAAAATTAGCCTTAGTCATCAATGCACAAAACAGTGAAGACATTAGAATACAGCTATTTTTAAATCTGAATTTAAATCAATAATTATGTTGGTAGACAATGTCATTGCCTTCATAGAAATAGACCATTATCAATGGTAAAATGAGACATTTGTCATTCTGATTTGCTCTTGCATTATATGGGATAGAGTAATTTATACTGCCACAAACACTGTAAAAGTTTAGAACACTCACGCTGTGATAACAGGCATTCATTGGATCTGTAGAAAAGCACGCACAACTCTCTGTGTTTGTTATGAAAGAATAAACCATTTAAAAGGTTTGTAGCAACCATACCTTGAAAATGCACCATAGTAATCTGAATGCTTTCACTTGGTTAATCGCAAATCATATCGTTTGCATCGGTCACAGGCATTGTTGAATTTTTACATCCTCAATATTACAATGTATCGTAGAAAAAACTATTGACAAGCAATCAAGCATGCCTCAGACTGCATGTAATAAAGCAAACTGCATTATTCATTCACAATAACATGAAGGAATAACATTGAAGTGGTGTCTTACAATTTAATATTTAAAGACAATAATCCATATAATGATTTGAATGGGTTTGCAGTCCTACTCTTGATTTATTCATCCAATTAGCCAAATGTTGAAGTGTGTCCTCGTTGCAGCTTGTGGCACAATGACGTGCTGGATCAGGTTCAATGCACAGTAGACGTGCATGCGAGCGTTTGTTGCTAGAAATGAAAATTATTTATATTAATTAATAAATTACCCATTAAATTGTGTGATATTAGCATCTACCCAACCATCACAGTAGCATGGGAGCTACAATGTCCACTACGTATTGGACCTGATCTAGTATGTCATCATGCTACAGACTGCAGCGAGAACATCTTGAAATTTTGCGACAATGAGTAGGTTTCCATGGACATCAATAGCACTTTATTTTATAATTTTTTTGCTTAAAATCAAGATCACGATTTTCTCACAATTCTGTAAATGTAAAATAAAGGTTAATATGACTAGCCTATTATTATTGTTCATTCTCAAACATATGGTAAAACAACAATAATATTAGGCCTAAGTGTAGCTCTACTGTTGCTTAAAATGCTCAATTTAGTATTATGGTGGACTTGAACAGACTTTCAATATGTTCGGTTTGTTAATTCACAGTAAAATCATGACATCAGAATATAACTATTCATAATTCTGTAGTTGATTTATTATGTTTAAGACATTTGCTTGTCATCTGTCATTGACAACATTATTAGACCATTATATTTTCATTATATATAGGCTAGGGTTGTTATACTGACACAGCAAACATTTATTTTCATGCACAACACTTTGTGTTCGCTATGAAGGAAAAAATCATATCAAATGCTTGTCGTAATCATAACTCTAAAATGCGAGATGATCATTTAAATGATGTGTGCACAGGTTCCACTTTCACTTTCTAGTGCGGCTCATGGCTGCCGTCACTGTGAGAAAAACACACATGCAAATTAAACCTCCCGCTCGGCCCTTAAACGATCGCTCTGTGCAACAAACTGAACGTTATTTACAACTTTATTACTTGTTATTCACAGCATATGCAGGTTGTGTTCACTAAAGTAGGCGTCATTTGCGTGCATGCGCGTGGTCTTGGCAGTAAACAAACAGTCCGTCAGCTCACGTGCGATTTTGCGACCGTGAATACATCAATACATGAAGACAGAAATGACATTTTGGGTGAATTACACCTTATAAATACAGTATCTGACACTTTTAATGCCATTTGAAGGTGTCAACATTGCTGTGAAGACTTCTGTGGCCGCCTTTTCTTCTCTCCTGACCTTGAAAATATAATTGGCAGAATCGTAGAAAAAGCTGAATTAGGATCGTTTGTAGGGTCGAATCGAGATCGTGATCTTTTTTCGATTATTCGTGCAGCCCTGTTTTAATACGATTAAGACATTACTCTGATAAAGAGTCTACCATGTAAACAACGATTTTTGATGACCTTATAATCTGACTAAAGTCATAATAGAACTAAACAGAATCGAATTAAGACATGTGAAGTATGATAATGTCACATTATTGAAGTGCCGCACAGACATGTAAACACAGCAATCAAACTACTATCGTCATGTAGGATTTTTGCCGCAAAACTCAGTCCTGGAGGGCTGGTGTCCTGCAGAGTTTAGCTCCAACTTCAACACACCTGCCTGGAAGTTTATAGTATGCTAGTTAGTCCTTGATTGGCTTATTCAGGTTTGTTCGATAAGGGTTTGTGCTAAACTCTCCATAACACCAGCCCTCCAGGACTGAGTTTGGGAACTTCTGGTCTATACACACACGGCTGTTTGACACTATTCTCTGCACCTACAGAGTTAGCGAAGGACCACAGACACCCGCATCGCAAAATGCTGAGGTTTTTTTCCCATATGGTATGCGGTATCAAATTCCATTAACAACACTCCTCCAGCAAATCATACTTGCATCCAATATTTCGTATGGGCACTGGGGGCATACATGAAATGTTCCTGAATGAAAGTGAAAGTGCCAAACTGCAGTTAAAGTCAACAAATACCCCAAATTACATGAAACTCCACAGGAAATGTGTATAGAGTGGTGACGCAATTATGTTAATTAAACCATGTGCTACCTTGATCATATTGTCTTATTCAGATCAAGGTAAATAATTGGATTACTAATGTCCATGTAAACGCAGTCATTGTGTTATACAGCTATTTTCAAACTCTGCAAATCCATCTTTTTTCCTGCATCCCAAAAATCCAAGAGCACACCTTCAAGTAATTCTTATTTCTATGCTAGGTTCAAAGAAAACAGATGCTAAAGGTTTGATAAGTCAAAATACTTTTATTTGTTTCCATTATTTGATCAATGTTAATACATGGTAGAAACGGTAATGCATATCTGGTGCACATTTGTTTTTAGAAAACTGAAAGTTTATGTAATGCCATAAGCATAAAGGCAGATTTATACTTCTGCGTCGAGTGATGAGCATGACCCATGACACCTTACTTGCATGTAGTTGTACATTTATACTTTTACGTGCTGTTTGTGCGATAACACTTCTGAAAAGCTAGTCGGCAGTAGGTTATGTTCCTCTGTGTCGAGTTTCTTTTTTCTGAACGCTTAAAATAGCTAAAACTCATTCATTCAGATCCAGGAACCAACAAACATGCAACAACTTTAATCATAAGGTAAACAAAAAACAAAAGTTTCCATCATGAGCTCCTTCCCAGGACTAGACACATGTAAACAATCAGACTCTTAGCGCTACCCACACTCCTCACAGCTACCCCAACGTTGATATTTCAAGATTTGCCATTGGTGTGGGGATCTTAAAACCATCAATTAGACAGTTTAGTAATAGATCATAATTTCTGTTGTAAAGAACTGTTTAATTTAGCAATAATTAACACAAAAAAGGCATCCCCAGTCAAAAATAAAAGTCATAATTCTCATGATGACCAAGCAAAAACGTTTTTCTTCGAACCTACAAAAATGCTTTCACGCCATACGTGCTGACATTTATAACAGCACAGTCATAGCTTAAATAACATTCACTCTGCATCCACAGCACCCTTAAGGCACTCAATGAGTTGAAGATACCATATTCTGAGTCAACTGCACAGAAATAGCACTCAAAAGGGTGCACAGAGAGAGCAAATAATTAAGGTTGAGTATGACTGCCATCAATGAAAGGGAAGGCTTTCAGAAAATCTCAGTAACAGCATTCCTGACCCCACACCCCAAGCAAAGCCTGTTTCCCCTACCCACAAAACAATGAGCACAACTCACACAACACCAGAATGGGGCAGACAAACAGGCCTGACAACCTCAATCTAACAACTACAGACCATCATACTTCAGCTAAATCCTGATTAGTGATCTTAAACCTCCTTCTGGAAAAGTCTACAAGAGCTGAAACAGGAAGAGTATGCTGCAATGCTCCTGCGTGTAAGTTGTGCTGGGTAGAAATAAACAAAAGTGAGGAAAGGGAGGGATGTAAAGTAGCAGCAGAGTATGTGAAAAGAGGGAGAGAGAGAGTGTGTGCTAACGCCCCAACACCGCCGCAGTGTTCTTCCACTGCACCAGCTCTGTTTACTTCATCACAAACTTTCACACATTTTCTCTCTCTCTACATTTCAGATCACCATCTAATCTAGCGTTGCAAAGGCCTTGCTTCAAAGCAACTCCTATATGAAGTAAACAATCACAGTACATAGTATCCAAACAAGTAACTAGTCACATCCACATGCAGCCTTCACAAAATGTGTTTTCAGGACAAATCCAACATTGCATTTCATCCAATCAACAACATTAACCAAGTGTGCATCAAGAGAGCAGTTCCTTATATAGTGAATCAGACCAACTCTTGCATAGGAACAGCTTTAATGGAGCACTCATGTCTTATATTCTGAAAGTACTTGCTTTCCCATGCAAGCTACATTCTTAAAAAGTCCATACTGAAAACCAAAACAAATCTGAATGAACACTGCCTGCCATCATAAGGTCTAACCTCATAAAAACACATTTAGTCATAACAGAGAGTGATGCAGTGATCTAATATTTATAATCTGAATGGTGCACTGATAACCCAACTCAAACTGTTATTTATTCTGGATCTCTTAATCCCAGCAACTACTCGAGCACATAAAAACCAACGTGCAGTCTCTCACAAGTGCCCTTGAAACATACATATATTAGGCTGCCCATCCCTGTGGCTGATTTCTGCAGGGCAGCTGAGCCCGTCTGGCCATATCCGATTCCCAGAGAGAGAACGACAACATGACGAGGATTATTTTCATTTCTCTAGCTTCACACGCTCACCTTCATTTCTTATAGACACTCCCAATTGTAGACCCACGCTATGCATAGGAATGAAGAAATGTGCAAATTCTAAAAAAAAATAACAAAAATATTCAGCAATACGCCAACATTTCCTCGACTTCAGGGTGGGGGAGGGAAACAAACTCCCGTTAGCAACGGGGCTAAAGCCGTTAGCGGGCTAACCGTGAAAGTCGACGCCTGGGATAAGTGCATGCGTTTTTCCGACACGAAAATGACTCTTAATAAGCTTTAAGGGATTTACAAATGCTTACCTACTCCAAAACGTGAGCTACATCTACAAAATTATACTTGGTATTCCCTCCCGATGCTTGTTTTTCCCATTTGAGGCCTTCTGCTTCAGCAAGCTCCGATGCAGGAACATCCGAGGCGCGCAACGCTCATTTCAGTCCGCGCTCGCGCCAGCGTGCTAAGCTAATCGCTGATTACCTCCTCCAAAATGCGATGGTGATTAAAATCTCTCAGGGCTCCAATAGACTGGTAAGAGAAGAGGTTATAAATTTTCCATTCGTCCCATTAAAAGTCAACGGGTCTCAGTAACAATAAGCTTGCAGATTTGGCTTTATTTGAGGTGCAAAAATAAAATTCCGCTTCAAGTTAATCCTCTACGTCCGACTCCTTCCGAACCGTTGCGATCGGCCTTTGACTCGCGCTGACGAAAAGCGGACGCGGGGAGTTCATACGCGGAATGTGATAGGCTGACGCGTATGGGCGGTCACTGTTGTTCCCCGTTGCAACGGTGCAACTGGCGCCATTGTGGCTCTTGCGAAGGAGGCTTCCACGTCGTTTTCTTTGGCGATTTCGAGCCGTAATGGCGTTTAGCGTGGCATATTTTTGCGAGCTCCATTTGGTTGAGAGGAAAATGGAGAACCTGTGTTGGTTTGAGGAAAGTTGACCGAGTGTGGTTTTAAAGGCACCGCGTGAACATAGATGTCAAATTCTCCTATCCTTATTTTGGCTGAGCTAAAATGTCGTTTATTGCAGCCATGTATCTTATCCACCGTGTGTTTTAAAAGAATTTAACACTTTGCCGATGATGGATCGCGAGCTCATCATCTAAAGCACGGCATGCTTTCACTGACTGCTGTTTGTTTGGTGTACGTGCTGCTGTAGATGTGTTGATTTTGCTTTTAATTTCGCTTTGACGTCACGAGCCGCAAACTATGGTTGTGACGCCGATTTCCCGCGGAGCAGAATAACGCAAGAGCTCCCTCTGTTGTAAAGAGCCAGGAACTGTACTGTCTGACATAATCCCAACATCCGTGCCATAATCCACGCTAGGTAGTAATTGATCACACATAATCTGGTTTACGTAATCTAATTCCAAAGTTAGATAAATGTAATTAGATAATATTGCATTTTAAAATGCTCTTAATCGGATTACAGTTACATTGTATGGACTTTGTGATTGGATCTGTCTGTTTATTTATTTATTATTCATTCTATTTAAATAAAAATAGATTTTAAATAAGTATTCCTTGATTCTTATTTCAAACCTGGAGAAAAAAAGGGCAAATACCATTTTTGGGTTTCCTCCGGGTGCTCCAGTTTCCCCCACAGTCCAAACTCATGCGGTACAGGTGAATTGAAAAAACTAAATCGGCCATAGTGTGTGTGTTTGTGAGTGAATGAGTGTGTATGGGTGTTTCCCAGTACTGGGTTGCAGCTGGGAGGGCATCTGCAGTGTAAAACATATGCAGGATAAATTGGTGGTTCATTCCACTGTGGCAACCCCTGATGAATAAATGAACTAAGCTGAAGGAAAATGAATGAATGAATAATTAAGTGCCAATACAAAAAATACTTTGCATGTTTAAAAGTCTTTTAAGGTTAAAAAAACATCTAAAACCATTAAAACCAATGCTCCTCGGCCGAACCAAATCACTTAAAAATCCTTCATGGTTTTATAAACCATTTTATCAATCAACACATATTTTATTAATAAATATAAAAACAGCAATTTGACAAGTGTTTTTTTTTCTGTTTTTCCTGCTGATTTAAATAACAAATGTAGCTTCATCCAGCATTCAGTAAATGAGAAATAATCCTTGTGTCAGAACCCAAAATAAATGTCTCTGTAGAAATAGCCCATCAAGCTCATTTAACAACACAAAAAAGTTTAAAAGCAAGAAACACTTTTAACAATGAGACAATGAAATTCGTTTTTTTAGAGAACTTTATTGTAGATTTTTGTACATTTAAACTATTGTAATTATTTCATCTTGTTATTTGGTAAATATTATAAATGTTTTGTTTGTTTACTTTACAGTGTTCCCCTGAAATACATATAATTCCAAACTCTAATAGATTTTTCATAAAAGAATAAAAAGAAAAGTCACGTATAATTCTTGATAAAGACAGCCACAATGTACAACACAGTACAATGTAAAACCCGACAGCCCACTTTATCAAATGAAGTGAGTGTAGTTAACTCAAAGTTGACTGAAATTTAATTTTCCTCATTTGAAAAGAGTTATGAACTCAGTGTTAAAGGTAATGAGTTAATTAAATACCTCATTACTTCAACTTGAATGGAGTAAGTTCACAGTACTCGTATAGATTAGTTTTTAACTCAAATGGTTTGTTGCAATCAATTTCCTCAAACGGTTTGAGTTGCCTTAACTCATTGGGTTTTACAGTACTCAGTTGGTTTGAGTTCTCTTCATTTATTATGTTTTACTGTCCTCAGATTGCTCTGTTTACTCAAATGGAGTAAGTTCACAGTACTCATTGGGATTAGTTTTTGTACTTAAATGGTTTGTTGCAATCGGTTTCCTCAAATGGTTTGTTACCTTAACTTTTGGGGTTTTTCAGTGTACCAAAATCAATTTTCTGCCTAATTTTCTTTGCCTAAACCAAAAATAAAATTCAACAAACACCCCATTTTTAAAATTTGCTTTAGACATCTAAAAACCATAAATAAAATTATAGAACATTTAATTGAAATTGTCAAAAATCACTTTCAACAATCTATAGCAGAGATGCTCAAACTAGGGCCCGCGGGCAAAAGTTGGCCCATGGAAACCTTTGATTTGGCCTGCCATCCCATCTGAGAAAAGAGGGAGAATGATGGGGATGGTGTAGGTATTGTCATTTCAAATTTAATGTAACTTTGTAAATGTTTGTTTTATTGTTAAGCTTTAAACAAAGCTAACTGAAATTAAATGTTTCAATTTAAATGCTGTGATTTAGTTTAAAATGTACATGCTGTCACTCGACGAATAGAGGATAGTGCAGACACTTTGGTGAGCTAATCAAGGCATACTCTGCTTTACTATAGTGTATTCATCATTTAACTCCAGTGTGTTATAAATGTGATTGCTTATTTTTTTATTGCAATGAGTTATAATTAAAAAGTTATACTGCATTAGTTAATATGATGATTCTAAGCAATGTTTTCTGTTTATTTTTAAATATTAGGAAATAAATTCCCAATTATTTTTGCCTTTTGGCCCTTTATACAAAAAGTTTGGGCACCCGTGATCAAGAGATTTCAACCTTTCACAATATAAAAGCAATGCAAATGCAGTAGTTCTTTGTAACCTAATAATAATACCCCATCTAACACCAACTAACCTTTTAAAACTGCCTCATTTCACAACCATTTCTATTTTTTTACACCAAAATATTAAACTTCGTGTTGTAATAGTAAATGTTCTTTGCGCATGCCCAGTGATAATTATTTGTAGTTTTTTGGTTATAAAATTGCAAGCGGAACTGCATTTCCCGTCAGCCAGCGCAAGAACTGTTTTCATCCGCGATTGGCTGATTCTGAAGGTGAAAGTTCAACAGACATGTTTCTCAAGCCTATGCGGTAAACAACATTAGAGTTCACGGTTTTAGTTGTCACTGTAGCCTTGTAATGTCCCTCTATTTGTATAATTTAAGACACGTTCGGTTTATATAAACGTTCGATTTAATCGGGTATATCGAAACCGAAGACGTGCATGTTATTAACCGCTATATTTGTCTGCGTTTGATAAGACTTGCTACATAATCACTATGACAGCTCTGTGAAAGCAGCTCCTGAAAGAGGTCACATTAAAGAGTGGCCTTTACTCTGGCATAGCATGCCTTAGATCCAAGCGAATCGATAAATCAGTTTTTAACATGGCAGCGCTACTTCTGCAGCGTGGAAACGCATGTTATAGCAAACGGTTTTGGTCGCTGTCGTCTCGTTTCAGCTGTTTTCAGAACAGTAGAAAGCTAACAGAGAGCAATGTGACGCCTTTAGTGATTTCAAAGACACGAGGGCCAAACTCAGGACACTTTCAGGTTGGTCATTTATATGTTTTTGTTAACAAATGTATAGCAAAGAGGCCTGGCTTGTCATTGAGGTAAAGTTTTATGTTGGTATGCGTTCAGTGACAACTTGTGACAAGCTCCCTATGTTGTTTACTATGATACTTTGAATATTCGTCTTGAAATAAAATGTAAATATGACTTCAAAGTAACATTAACACTATTTATTAGAATGTGAACAATGGTTACGTTGATAGTCATTGACTGGGGACGTTCTAAAACGCTTAATATAAAAAAAAGCTTAATGTACCTAAACATCAACTAGAGAAACCCAAATTTCTGTCCAACTTTACTTTTAATTAACTCTGACTTCTGCAAAAAGAACAAGTCCCAATTCCATAGATGAAGTGAAAAACATCATAATAAACGTTTTCTCCACCATTGAAGTCTATTATAAGGAAAAAAGCTTAACGTGGCTTAATTTACCTTAACAACAAGCTGTGAAAATCAAATTTCTATCAAATTTTACTTGTGACAAACACTTTCTGATGTTCTGTAGCTTTAATTTTAGTGAGTGAAAATTTTCACTTCATGCGTTTTAAGTCCATTATGAAATGAAAAAGCTTAACATGTACCTTAACAAGTGGGCCACACCAAAAATCTATCAAATTTTACTTGTGATTAACACTAACTTCTATCAAAAAAGCAAACTCTGATTCTGTAGATGAAGTGAATAATGTTAAAGTGTTTTATCCCCATTTAAGTCAATTATAAGAGCTTAATGTGGTTTAACTTAACAACATCTGGAGACAATCAAATATCTATAAAAATACAATTATAAACACTTTCTGCTGTTTTAAGAACAAGCTTTTCTTTTAGTGTATCAAGTGAACAATATCACTTTAAGCATTCTCCCCATAGAAGTCCATTATATGGAAACAGCTTAACATGGCATAACCTACCTTAACACAGACCAGCATTTCTGTCAAACTTTACTTGTGATTAATAATAACTATTGTCAAAAGAACGGGCCCTAATTCCATAGATAAAGTTAACAATATCACAATAAACATTTTCTCCCCCATTGAAGTCCATAATAGGCTTAACGTTACTTTACAACAACCGAGGGAAATCAAATGTTAAAAAAGCTGTTCATAAAATCAAATTTTATTTATAATAGCCCAGTCCTAGATTAACCCTTGCTGTCAAAAGAATGTGCTTGTGCTTATCATTGACATCCCCACAACAACATAAGGGAAAAGGGTTACCATAATTTAGTTTAATTTAGCTGTGGAAATGGGGCTCGTTCTTTAGCTAGTAGTTAGTATGAACCACAAGTAAAATTTGATAGAAATTTGATTTTCCCCACTTGTTGTTAAACCGCATTAAGCCACGTTTTTTCTTATAACAGACTTCAATGGGGAGAAAATGCTTATTGTGATGTTTTTCCACTTCATCTATGGAATTGGGACTTGTTCTTTTTGCAGTAGTTAGGGTTAATTACAAGTAAAGTTTGACAGAAATTTGGGTTTCTCTGGTTGATGTTTAGGTACCTTAAGCCACGTTAAGCTTTTTAGAATGTCCCATTAGCTGCTAATGTTATTTCACCATTTAGAATTGGCAAAGACTACGTTTCTAATACTATATTATTAAGGGGCACGTCCGAATGTGTGAATATAAAACCAACTTTTCTTCAATTGGCTTGTCATGTTGTAAACAGTGACTTTTAAGTGCATTAAATATGACATGTCATGTCTGTTGTTGGTACATTGTTGACCACATCTGCTTCATAATAATAGCAGGAAATCTCAAAAGCACATGTTTTTTGATTTATTATTCTATGATTATGCATGACCTTGGTGTTCCTTCATAGATAAAGCAATCTTTTTTGTAATTATTTCACAGGACATTTTGACAAAGCCTTTAATCCCAAGGCTTATTGGACTTGAATTCCATTGTCGCCACAACTTGCTCACAACTCAAGCGAAACTTTGGAAACTTTTAGGTAAGTATGGTTTATTTGAATATTTTGGCTGAGCTATATAGTATTGCAGCTTTCAACTGTTTATGCAGCTTAATACTTGTTCCACTTAGTTGATGTTCATAAATCATCCTGGTGCATATTGAGGTAAATTTGGTTTTATATTCACACATTTGGACTTTCTCCTTAATAATGTAAGTTTAGAAAAGTATTCTTTGCTTTTTTATAGTGAAATCATAGTAGCAGCCAATGACTATCAAGGTACAACATAGTTCACAGTCAAGTAAATAGTGCTAATGCTGTTTTGAAGTCATATTTGCATGTGATTTCGGATCAAATATTCAAAGTACCATGGTAAACAATACAGGGAGCATGTCAAAAATGGTCACTGAATGAATGTGTAAATATAAAACCAACTTTACCTCAGTCTGGTGCATTATATAATGGAATTATGTTTAACCCTATCAGGCAGTACTCATTACTTCAGCACATCCAACAGAAGACATGAAAAGAAACAGGGTGAAAAAGGGAAGACCCCTGAGGAAGAGGAAGGTATTTTCTAAAATCTGTGCCAGTTTTTTACATAACAAAATATGTCTTAATAATCAAGAACCCCCATTTCCCCCCCCCCACCTTAAAAAGTCAATCAGTGTTGAAAAAATCTTCTTAATGCATGCTTTAGATCTTATTGGGAAAGATTCATTTAAGGCTGAAAGTTTTTCGCTTTAATGATTTCATCAAATATCGTAACTGGATCTTTTGGTTAAAAAATAAACATACTTTTTTCTGGTGACATATCCAAGATTACTGCAATCATTTAATGATTTGAAAAACACTCACATCTGAAACAGGGTTTAATTTGTTATTATAACTATTATTAAGTCTTTTTGTTTTCCACAACAAATGTCTGGGCATGACCTGCATATATTTTTTAATTGTCTAGTGCTAATCAGAAATATATTTAACATGTTTTTCTTAATTTTATACCTTTTGTAATTTATTCTATTATCACTCAACAAATTAACAAAGAGTTTCTGCTTCATCTGTGCTTTTGTCTGGAACTATTCAAAATAGAAACCAACATAAGAACCTACAGTATATGATACACAAATTTGGTACAGCTATATGACATCATTTTTACTGGAAAATCAATGCAATAAGTTGACCAATCAGACTAAAGTAATTCAATACCAGATATAACTTTAAGCCCGATTATTTATGCATACTTTGCTTTTGTTGTTTATTCCTTAGAAGAGAAAAAGAGACGAGAGCAGGAGGATCAGATGTACAGGGAGCGACTGCGCACACTTTTTATTATCGCTGTTATCATGAGCTTACTCAACTCTATTAACACCAGTGGCGGGAACATATCCTGGAACGATTTTGTGAATGAAATGTTAGCCAAAGGGGAGGTGTCGCGAGTACAGGTGGTCCCAGAGAGTGACATTGTGGAGATCTACCTTCACCCTGGTGCGGTCATCTTCGGCAGACCGGTGTGTTTTCTCCTGTACATTTAGTCCCCTGTGCAATTTTAAAATAATTGTTGTCGTTGTTCGCTTTTATTAATGTTCCATTGTCTGTTGTAGAGACTTGCCCTGATGTACCGAATGCAGGTGGCCAACATTGACAAGTTTGAGGAGAAGCTTAGAGCAGCGGAGGAAGAGCTGAATATAGATGCCAAAGACAGAATACCAGTGACCTACAAGCGCACAGGCTTCTTTGGGAAGTGAGTAATTTTCACAGAGCACGCAAACTTGGCAAGCTAAAGAAGGCATCAAAATCCACAACAAAATATAACTATTTATACTGAATATAACAATTTATTTTCCTCCACAGTGCCCTTTATGCACTTGGCATGGCTGCCATTGGGGTTGCAATCCTCTGGTACATCTTCAGATTAGCAGGAATGGGTGGGAGAGATGGCGGCTTTAGTGCATTTGTAAGTCACGATTACCATTTACATTACTTTTGGGTCATTGGATCAGAACCAGGGGTTGGGGCCCAGTTGGGGGCATTTGAAAACTTCCAAGGGGGTCTCATAATGAGATAAGAGTACTTGGATCAATATGTTATTAGGGCATTAAATGACGACATTTGGGATCTAAATAAAACAATCTTTTAACTGATGTTGTATTTCTTAAATTCCCTCAAAAACTGCAATGTTTATATTTTAATTATACAGTAAAATGTAACTATACTGTAAAATGTATGGTAAACTTGTGGTAAGTTTACAGTAAACTACTATATTTTATTTTATACATTGTTTATACACTAAGTTTTGAATTATTAGCATCTACTTTGTAATATCTTTTGTAATAGAGACATAAACCCCATTAAAACCAAATGATGGCGAGAAAGTGGTTTGATAGCTCATCACAGAAAATCTTTCCACAAGCATTGGATAGTATTATTAATATTAGTATGTAAAAGTTGCTCTGTATCAATCATTTAACTACTAAACACCAATATGGTAACACAAATGACACAAAAGTCATGTGATAAACATTCATTTTCAACATTAGATGAAGTGAAAAACTCTACATAAACGAACATAACTGATGAGGGGAAAAATAAAGAGCTATAAATAGACTGTGATGTCAACAAAAATACTTTAAATAGTCATACAGGGAATTTCAGAAAATCATTTTAAGGTTATTCACAATAAATAATATGGAAACTTGCCTAACTTAACAGGTAACGTTTTTACTGTAGCATTTTTACAGTAGGTTGTAGAGTTGTGGAAGATAAAACTTTACTTCCGTAATCGCAAAACAACATTATGGACATTTAGTGCTTTTGTAAGTCAAGATTCACATTTACATTACTTTTGGGTCCGTGGTTCTGAATCAGGGGTCGGGGCCCCAATGGTGGCTTTTGAAAACTTCCAAGGGGGTCTCAGAGTGAGATAAGAGTACTTGGATCAATATTTTATTAGTGCATTAAATGAAGACAATTGGAATCTAAATAAAACAATCTGTTAACTGGGGTTCGTTCTTCGTACCTCACCTAAATGATCTAAGATGATTTGGCAGATCCTGGATCTTTTAATCTTGAAAACTGATCTCTGGCTTATTTGGTTCTTCAAACATGTTCGTGAATCAGATTAAAATGACTGGATGAACTGATCTGAGATGGCTGCGTGTGTTGTGAAGGACAGATCTATTGATCCTCGAAATCATGATCAGCAATGCAATGATTGGCTGACGGCACAGCAGTGTAATGACATCATCTGATTGATATTCAATTATGCCTATGAGCAAAATTACATGATTCGCAGTAAATGGTTTGTTAAATATGATATGCAATAGCTTTCTTCAATTGTTTTGAGCTGCAGGCTTTAAACTTTCATGTGTCAAGCGTATTTAACAGTTTTTTAGTTTTACATTTTAAAGTGGATATTCTTTATTATAGTAGCCTAGGGCTATTCAAGTTTCTTAATCAGCAAATTTAAATTAGTTTAGCATCAAAAAAGCATTTTGATTTCGGTAAAGGTGTCTGCAACTTCTGCAAAGCCTCAAATCACCATCATATTAGCTGTCAAAACATGTGCATGACTGCATAAATTATTATTCCTTTATAAAACAAACAAACAAAAAACAGTTGAATATTGTTCAAGTCTATTATCATAATATACACAAATTGTAAAGCTGGGTCGGTACCAAATAGTACACGTTTGTATCTAAAAAGTCAATATTAATAAATGTTCTCTTTGATCGCCTTGGGGAGAACAACCCCACTTTGTACTTTTATTTCAGAGATTGCATAAGTTTTATTTATATGTATTTTAAAACATATATTTATAGAAACATAGAAATTATTTATTTAATATTAAATATTACTAATTATTATAAATTATAAATGTGTACATATGCATTTTTTTTAACTATTTCACTATTTTCCCAAGTGTAAATTACCTTTAGGTTACTACTGTAAGGAAATATCAGCATTCGGTACATACTTTCAGTATAACCTTTGCTTGAAAAGACCCGATCTAATCCTGTTTATATTAAATAAGCCTGCTCCTGAGCAGGTTTGAACTACCAGAACTGTTGCAATGACAACAATTGTCGAATGAGTTTTGAAGAACAAAACGATCCTGGATTATGTCAAATTGCCAAATCCTGCTAATTGAGTAATCCACATACGAAGAACGAACCCCTGATATCATATTTCTTAAATTCCCTCAATAACTGTAATGTTTATATTTTAATTATACTGTAAAATGTATAGTATACTTGCGGTAAGTTTACAGTAAGCTACTATATTTTATACAATGGTAATACACTAAGTTTGAATTATTAGTGTCTACATCGTAAAACCTTTTGTAATATAGACATAAACCCCATTAAAACCAAATGATGAGGAGACAGTCATTTCACAAAAACCTTTTCCTCAAGCAGTGGATATTAGTATGTAAAAGTTGCTCAATATCATTCATTTAACTTCTAAACACCAATATAGTAACACACTAAAGTCATGTGATAAACATTGATTTTCAACATTAGATAAAATGGAAAATGCTAAATAAACATAACTAATAATGAAAAAAGCTATAAAGAGACATAGTGATGTCAAAAAAAGTATGCAGGGATTTCTGGGAAAGTCATTTTCAGGTTTTTACAATAAATAGTGTGAAAACTTGTCTAACTTAACTATGGAATAAAATCACTGTCATTAATATTTCGTGCGTAAATAAAATTCACGCATCCGTAATTATAAAATCGTAAAGGAAAACGGAACGTACTCGTAATTTTACGAGGCTACAATTGCAAAATCTGCGATTAGAACAGACACAGATACGACATTTTGTTTTTCTGTTTGTTTATGACTGATAAATGTACGATGGGTGTACTTTACACACACGAATTATAGTTTCTCCACGGACACGAAGTCCTGATTACGAGTACGAATCAAACAGCGAGACTTCACTGTCAAAATTACGTCACCGCTTCCACAGGCATTAATAAACAAGCGAGAGTCATCGATCATAACAGTGCGCCTGCTGGACGTTCGAGCTTACACACACCGTCTCAGATAAGATTTCTGTTATTCCCTCTTTGAGAAATGTCCGTCATGAGCTGTAATAAGGGTTGAGACTCAATGAGGTCCTATTTCGCTGTGTTTTTTGGACATTTTACTGAATCAAAATTAAGAACGGGCCGAGGATAGAGAGCTAGCATAATGTGTCAGTTAACGTTACAGGCAGCGAGCGCAGAGTCTCTCAGTGAATCACTGAACGGTGTTTAACTATAACAGGACATCTGTTGATTAAGTCACCTTTTTTAAAGCCAGATCGAATATTGATCTATTATGTAATGAAGATATCAGCAAAAGGCAGTTTAAATATTTGAGGGTTTGTGCTCACCAGAAGTTTGTAACGTTAAACATTTATGAGACTATGAATCAAAATAAATAAATGTTAAATATGTGACCCCGGACCACAAAACCAGACATGAGGGGCAATCATCTGAAACAGACCTGTATGTCATCTGAAAGCTGAATAATTAAGCTCCTCATTGATGTATGGAGAGGAGATGACAAGATCATATATATATATATATATATATATATATATATATATATATATATATATATATATATATATATATATATATATATATATTATCTTTAAATTTGTACAAAGTGAGGTATTAGTAACTATTGATATAAATGTTTGTTATGTTATTTGTTATTATCTGTTTGTTATATTACTTGATTAAACTATTAGTTACATTATACTGTATTACTATAATTAATAAACGATTACCATAAACATTTATATTACTATTTAGCCGTATACTATTCTGTGTGTTTCTCTCTTTCTGTGTGTGTTTGTTCTATATTGGTGATTGTTTAATTACCACATTATATTTAGCTTATTCTGGTTTATTTAAAGTTAATTAATTGATAAGAGTAAAACTTTTCTTTGTTTTATCTACCTATACTGGATAAATCTGTCTAATTTAATTTGTGTTCTCTGGTGATCTTAGAGTATTTGAGAGTTATTTAAACAGTTAAAAAAAGTGACTTAATCTACAGATGTCCTGTTATAGTTAAACACCGTTCAGTGATTCACTGAGAGACTCTGCGCTCGCTGCCTGTAACGTTAACTGACACATTATGCTAGCTCTCTATCCTCGGCCCGTTCTTAATTTTGATTCAGTAAAATGTCCAAGAAACACAGCGAAATAGGACCTCATTGAGTCTCAACCTTTATTACAGCTCATGACGGACATTTCTCAAAGAGGGAATAACAGAAATCTTATCTGAGACGGTGTGTGTGGAGCTCGAACGTCCAGCAGGCGCGCCGTTATGATCGATGACTCTCGCTTGTTTATTAATGCCTGTGGAAGCGGTGACGTAATTTTGACAGTGAAGTCTCGCTGTTTGATTCGTACTCTTAATCAGGATTTCGTGTCTGTGGTGAAACTGTATTTCGTGTTCGTAAAGTACACCCATCGTAAATGTATCAGTCATAAACAAACAGAAAAACAAAATGTCGTATCTGTGTCTGTTCTAATCGCAGATTTTGAAATTGTACCCTCGTAAAATTACGAGTACGCTCCGTTTTCCTTTACGATTTTATAATTACGGATGCGTGAATTTTATTTACGCACGAAATATTAATGACAGTGATTTTATTCCATACTTAACAGGTAACAGGTTTTTATTGTAGCATTTTCACAGCTTTTTATCAGTAGATTGTAGAGTTAAGGCCCTGTTTATACTAATGCGTTTTCGTTTTAAAAACGCTACACCAGAGTTTTTGAGCTCCGAAAAAGGAGCATTTTGAAAACGCTGAAGAGGCTGTTTTAATTCTAAAACTCTGCTGCTCTATGTCAGTGTGGATGGGGGAAAACGGAGACATCAGAAAACGGAGGCATGGGTGCAGACATTTCCCTATCTGATTGGGGCTTTTCCCTCAATATTAAGTAGCCTACACACAGTTCAGTCTTGCATTCTCTCCTTGTAAGTTCCGATATATGGAATATGGTATGATATATGATATAAAAAACAAACTACAGAGGAGACGTCAGGTAAATCTTCAAAGGGAACAGTGTACTTTATAACCTTATTCACATCACCCTGGCTACGTTGTTTCTCTATCTTAACAATAAAATGAAAACATAATATGAGGAACTGCCTATTTTCATTTTGATATTAGCATCTTAACAGACAGCAGAAATGTTGAGGCTACATGTATCCATGAGCGTCATCTTCACTGTATGCATATTTATAACAAAACGAAGCCTATAACATTACTGCCTCCTTTCATTTTTATAAAAAATATGAAACATACCCTCTCTTTTGCTGAATATCAGTTTTAATAATCATTAATGGCCATTATAAAAGTATAAGGTAAAACAAGTTTATACATTATAGGAAATAAAGGCAAGCAATCAGTCAATATACAGAATGTACGTGGTTATATTAATTATTAACTTATCTTTGCACTCAGCCAAAACACGCTACCTGAGAACAAGTAATACATTCAAAAGACCAAAGTCAGGGAATATGTTGTTAGATATAGACAAGATGAATTAATTATCGTGTTTAACAAATATAGTGAGAATAGATCCAGTGGTAGATCCTTGATGAACAGTCCGACGAGCACAGCTCTTATATGGCTAGATGTGCTGCAGCACATGCCAGAGTGTGTGTGGGGGGTCACGTGATGTGCGTTTTCAGCGGTGTGGGGTAGACAGAGACCCGTTCATAAACACTGGGTGAAACGCCAGGGTGGACACGGATCATTTTCATTCTAAAACGCTGTTTTAGAACAAACGTACTTGTGTAAACGGGGTCTTAATAGATGAAACATTACTTTTTTAATCGCATATCAACATTATGGACAATTAGTGTAATATATCAAATTTGTAAACCATGTTAATGAATATATATCCCCACAAAAGTCCTAAAGCAGTTTTCTGGAAATTATAGCTGATAAAGCATAAGACACACACATACGGAGAGAGTCAGTGAGTGAGTGAGTGTAATGCATTTTAAAGAGATTACAATCTGATTTGTTTTCTAATGTAAAGTCATCTATATGTTTCACCAGAATCAGTTGAAAATGGCTAAGTTCACCATTGTTGATGGGAAATCTGGGAAAGGTGTTAGCTTCAAAGATGTGGCAGGAATGCGCGAGGCCAAGATGGAAGTCAAAGAGTTTGTGGATTATCTCAAGGTAAGAAAGTCCAAAACATGATTTCTTGAGTTGAGTAAGAATAAAATATTTCAGTTACACATGCTCAAACCTTTCAAGGTGCATTTGAAAGGTCAACATTTAAATTGTTCAGCAAGTCATTAGTGTAAACTACCTTCGGTCACTTTATTTAAATAATACAGAATAATAACTGAGGACTAACATGTCTCCTCAATTGTAAGTTGCTTAAGACAAAAGTAAATGTCAAAACTAAATGTAAATGTAATCTTAGGGTATATTCCGAGCTAGTGTGTTTCCCATACTGATAAACTTCCGGTGACCTGTTATTGTAAGTTTTTTTTCCATTTTATATGGTTCCTTTTACAGCATCGATGTTGTAATGTAATTCAAATACAATCAGTTAAACAGACTTTGTCATTAATTTAGTTTCTCAAGCGGAAAACGAGACAAAAAGCCGTATACTCGCACGCGCCCGTCAAAATCTGCAGGCTTTGCAGAAGCTCCATTGAATATACTAGGGTAAAATAAATGCTCATATTATAAAGACATAGTGGGGAAAAATGTTATTTAATGCAGTGCTTCTTGTACAATCTGAGACCCACTTTATATCGGATATCACTTAGCTAGTGGAGATCGCTGGTTTTTTAAAAAAACAGACCTTAAACATGCTGATTTTGCATTGGCATACAATTCACCGGAAACGATTAACCCAGGTTACTGGCAAATTAAAAGTCCTATTAGCATGCTTCGGCATATACCCATTACACTTAATCATTGTTAGTATGTATAATTACAGTAACATTTAATGTAAATAGTGTAAAACAAAGTCTAACCATTTTTACTGTCAGTTTTCTCTTTTAGCTCTTCCAATAGCATGACCGAGCAAAAGAAATCCTGCTATAACATCTTTGGTTGCGCTGCAGTAGAACTCTATCGCCCCCTTGTGTATTTCTGTTGTTACTTCCACATTACTGATGCATTGCACGTTGCCAAACTTTACAGCCTGTTCACACTAAGGCAGGGGTCCCTGCAGGGTTTAGCTCCAACTTGCCTCAACACATCTGCCCGGGTGTTTCAAGTATACCTATTAAGATCTTGATTGGCTCATTCAGGTGTGTTTGATTAGGGTTGGAGCTAAAATCTGCAGCACACCGGCCCTCCAGGAACAAGTTTGGTGACCCCTGCACTAAGGCAATAAACCACACATGTATTGTTTTAGTTCACACCTGCAGTTTGGCTTCTCTTTGTTTTTGTGTATGCTGGACTTACAGTTAAAAAAGCTTTTGTTATGGATGTTATGTGACAGTACTTACTACTTAGCAATGGATGTTCTAAACTAAAATGGGCAACATGGCTCCTGTGAGGAAAAAAACAAACCCTATTGAGCATCCCATCATCTTATGACATCCTGTTTATTTGGTTGTTTAAATTGTCTTTGGTCTGCTTGCACCAGATTGCATCTGAAAGCTAACCGAGAGATGTTTTGTGTGCATCTCAATCAGCTCCCTAGCTCATGGATCATTAGGGTGTGTTTGTGAATTCGGACACTGGTAAGGACAGTAAGCAGCTTGGTTCACTAGAAATTGAGACGCTGAGTGTGTCATGAGAACATCCTCGTTTTACAGCATCAAAACTGACATTTATAAGCAACAGCAGAACTAATATATTTTAACACAATTGAAGTCAGAATTATTAGACCTGAATTTTTTAACCCCTCCTTTATATTTTCCCCTAGATTTTTTCAACACATTTCTAAACATAATAGTTTAAATAGCTAAATAAATTTCTAATAACTGATTTATTGCATCTTTGCCATGATGAATTATATTTGATTAGTATTCAGCTTAAAGTGACATTTAAAGTTTTATCCTAATTAGAGTTAGGTTAATTAGGCAAATATAATGATAGTTTGTTCAGTAGACAATTGAAAAAAAGATTGCTTAAGGGGGCTCATAATAATGACCTTAAATGTTTGTAAAAAATTAGAAACTACTTTTTTAATTGATTTTTTAAAAATTGTAACCGAAATAAAACAATTAAGACTGGTAACACCATATAATAACTGCACGCTATGAACTATTCATTAAGCATTAGCAAATAGTTAATTCATTATCTGTTAAGCATTAACTCTACATTAATAAATGTTAGTAAGCAGTTCATAAATACAACTACAAATGCTCTATTCTAAATACTTATAACCACATTTTAATGTGCTTAATAGCTGTACTTTCATACTTTGTTAATGATGTATTTTTCATTACTAAATTAAGTGTCGCATTATTTACTAACCAGTTATTTAAGGATAGTTGTTTGCTTTTTAAGATCATTCAGAATGCATAAGTAAATGATTAATAAACTATTCAAATGAACATTTATAATTCTTATTATTCAGGGATATACTAATAGTTAATTTAAATGTTTGCATGCAGTTTTGTGACCTAAAATGAGGACTGTTTATGCTTTATAAATCCCTTGTAAATGACAATTAAAGGCTCAGTTATATTCTAAACAGGAAAAAAGAACATAAACGATCCATTTATTAATTTCTATTCATTTGAAGATACACAAATGAAACTGTTACAAATAAAAAATAATTCTTTGCAACCTAATCTAAAATAAAATGACTGTACAATTTAAACATTACATCTTATTAAATTGTTGAATTCTTATATTGTTGTTTTATCCAATTTTATGTTATATTTTGACACTCCTGTTATTCTGCAATGTTTAAACTTCACAGTAATTTTACTTTTTAGATAAGATTGCAAATATTATTGTTCATTTCAAAACAAGCCTTTAATTGTCATTTATAAGGGATTTATAAAGCATAAATAGTCCTCACTTTAGATTAGGTCACAAAACTGCATGAAGTTGACTTAATAAAGCATTTATTAACATGCATAGTAACCATTACTATATACCAGAATAATGAGATGTATAAACGTCGCAATTATTATCATCAAGTGTTCATGAGATGGATTGCCTGAGGGAAGAAACTGTTTCTGTGTCGGGCTGTTCTGGTGCGCAGTGCTCTGTAGCATCGACCAGAAGGTAAAAGTTCAAAGAGGCAGTGTGCTGGGTGTGAGGGGTCCAGAGTGATTTTGGCAGCCCTTCTGCTTGCTCTGGATAAATACAGTTCTTGGGGAGTAGGAAGGGTTGTACCAGTGATTCGCTCAGCAGTCCGAACTATTCGACGTAGTCTTTGGAGATCGTATTTAGTAGCTGAGCTAAACCCGACAGTTATTGATGTGCAGATGACTGATACAATTGGAGTGTGTTCAGGGAGCATAGAGCTCCCGTTAGGGGAGTCTTTCACTCTTTCTTTATATAATTTATATAAAGAACACCACACAGAGAGCAACATGAGGGGCAGCCAGAGGAGATTGTATTGTCCCACTCTGGAAAAGTGCTTTCGGTCAGGGTGCATTTCTTAGTTACAGCTGCACAGGAGTGGAACTCTGTTCCTGGAAGCATCAGAAAAATAACCACTTACAATATGTTTGAAAACATCTAAAAACCTGGTTTATAGAACATCAGAGGTGTCCTCTTTCGTATTAGCATGTACCTACCAATCATGCTACCACTTGTGCCTTAATAATTTGTTGTTTAAATGTTTTAACTACTTTTATCTCAATTATCCAATGTTGGTGTTTTTAGTTTATTTTGTTCATATACATTTTATTTATTAAGATCTACATAACTATGACTATTTTAGTGCTTCTTAGTTATACTTGATTGATTGTATAATTTTTGGATTGTTTTTTTAGGGTGGCAACATCTGTCCAGGGACAGTGGATGAGAAATAGCCTTTTGGCTAATTCTGGTGCATTTGTAGCAATACTAACTAATGTACACTGTCTCTGCCAAATAAACAAGTAAAATAAATATGCACCAGCACTTTACTTAAACACCATGATACAAGGACTCAAGAACTAAGACTCAAGGACTAAGAAAAACAATGTTTCCTTGTGAATCTACCACAAATTATGTTGCATTACTTGTTTTTTTCTACCTTAAAATAGATCTATTGCACAAAACATCTTTAATATTTGTCACCGTATTGTTATATCTAATGAAAAAGTACTTGTATACCCTGTCTTAGGTTGTGAATATTTAAGTATGTATAGTAAATGCATAGTCAGTAGTTAGTATAGTTTAAAATAGCTCTTACGTCCAGTGTTGCATTCATATTAGGTTTATTTATTTAGCACCGTGGTTGTTTTTCTTTCCACTGAATGTCCACACATGTAGCGTAATTACAATAAAGCTCAGCTTGACTTGACTTGGTGGAAATGTGTTCTAGTGCACTTAAAGAGTGCAACTGAAACAGCCCTTAAAATGTCTGACTCCCTGATCAGTGCACTGACTACTGAATAAGGGAGCTGATTGACACCCATCTTTTTTTTTTCATGTGCACTAATGACAGCGTTCATCAACTGATCTGCAGCTGATGCGTATAATAAACAGAATGTTGTTGTGTGATATTTAGATGCTAATATAATTGGTCTTAGCTGCCTTTTATAGTTATTGTTATGAACAGGCCTTTTTTTTCTCTCTTTGAAGAATCCAGACCGATACCTTCAGCTTGGGGCTAAGGTTCCTAAAGGCTCTCTGCTCCTGGGTCCTCCTGGCTGTGGGAAGACTCTGCTTGCTAAGGCTGTGGCAACAGAGGCTCAGGTGCCCTTCCTGGCTATGGCAGGTTCAGAGTTTGTAGAGGTGATTGGAGGTAAATATTTATTTTACTTACTTACTTACTTACTTACTTACTTACTTGTTTGCTTGCGACAAGGATGATACACTTGACATTGTTATATAAAAGTCAACTGATACTGTGTAAATAGGGCATATAACATGAAGCTGATCCACAGCCCTCGTGCCTGGTTAGGGTTTTCGCTCAAAAAAATGCCATTTGCTGTTTGTTCAAACTACTTATTTAAAATGAGTTGAAACAACACAATTCTTAAGTTTGACAACTTAATTGTTAAGTTAAATCCACTTTAATTTGTGAAAATGAGTAAGTTAACTTAATTCCTTCAGGTTGTGCCAATACAAATCGATTGTGTGGATGCCAGCATTTTTTACAGCGCACTGAAAAAAAAAATCCTCGTTAGATAAACTTAAATAAATCAACATCTTACACCTCAAAGAATGACGTTTTTCCAACTTTATTTATTATTGAAAATCATAATAAATTAAGTGGAAACTAATTAATTCATATAGTTGTAACATGCTGAAATAATTTAAGTTTTCACTTTTTTCAGTGTGTACATAAAAAATATAAAAATTAACAAATTAAAAACTTGATATTACAATAAACATGTACTGTATGTACAGAGCCACAAACATAAAATGTTAGTCAATCTGCATACTAAAGGAAAATCCAACTAGAGCATGACCAAACTTGACCAACCTGATTGAATCATATTAATGTTCACATTGCTGTAAAGATTTCAGGCGTTGTTTCAGCTTAAAAAAACAAAGTTGCAAATTCAGCTCCAACCCTGATCAAACACACCTTAACCAATTAATAGGACCTGAAGCAGCGCTTGATAATTACAGACTGGTGTGTTTGATATAGGTTGCAACTGAAATCTGCAGGAAGGTAGATCTCCAGGAACAGGGTTCAGCACCCCTGCTTTGAATCAACAGGCATGGCAATTCAAAGATGTCAACATTTCTTTAAAAAGTGATCGACAGTTGTTCTACATCTGCAAAAAAAAACCCTCATTAATATGCTAAACTCATTAATATACATAGAGCAATATTCTGATGGCATAATCAGATGCTCATATTTAAACCTGATCAATCACTTTTATCCCAGGCCTTGGAGCTGCAAGGGTGAGAAGTCTTTTTAAAGAGGCTCGTGCTAGAGCTCCTTGCATTGTCTACATCGATGAGATTGATGCTGTGGGAAAGAAACGCTCTACGAACATGTCTGGTTTCTCAAATACAGAGGAGGAACAGACCCTTAACCAGCTACTTGTTGAGATGGACGGTAAGAATTATGGAAGTTTGACTAAATGATAATGCTGTTACTAGTCAACATTAGAAATACTAGATAATTATACTTGTAATGTTTTTTTTTTATTATTCCTTCCAAACACTGAGTTTTGAGTCTTGATTTAAATAATGAACACTTATTTAAGTTGGCTTTTAATACCTAATTGTATCTGCTCTAATTGTGTATACTTTTATATTGTTCTTGTTGTTGTTTTATTGCTCTTGTTTTTATTATACTGTGTTCTTGAGTTGCCAGAAAGGCACCTTTAAATAAAATGTATTATTATTATTATTATTATTATTATTATTATTATTATTATTATTATTAATTGCTGTAATAAATTTGACATTTTATTACATATTATCTCTGTGTCCAGGAATGGGTACCACAGATCATGTGATCGTCTTGGCTTCCACTAATCGGGCAGATATTCTGGACAACGCGCTCATGAGACCAGGCAGGCTTGATAGACACATATTCATAGACCTGCCAACACTTCAGGTAATGATGAATCAAAGTGCTTTTATGTTAAAAAAAAAAAAAAAAAAAAAAAATATATATATATATATATATATATATATATATATATATATATATATATATATATATATATATATATATATATATATATATATATATATATATATATATATATAAATAATTACATAATCTGTTTATGTCTTTTGTTGCACAGGCATATTTTTAGCTAAAGCCAATGACACTTTTTTTGGGATCAAATTTTTATTGAACAGTTGGAACTAATTAAGCATACATTGTTATAGACAAGAATAGCAACCAATTTTCTATTAATACCCCACTCCACCCACCCCTGGTGAAAATTATAAATAAACAAAAAAAGGAAATGAATCATAGCCAAAAACAAGAAAAGACTGAGAAAAAAAATTAAGTTACAATACATATAAATAAATAAATAAAGTAAATAGATAAATGTACCTCTGCATTTAACTTCTTACAAGAACACTTTTAACAAAGGTAGATACTTTGGACTTTTACACATAAAAAGAAAAAATCACAATAGCATATATTTTATCTTAATTATTGCACACATCCATGAGGTAATAGTTTTTTGTAGAAGCGCCATGCATCCTTGCCACAGCCGTATTTGCAATATCCAAGAACATATACATCCAGTGTTTGCGGTCCAGGGAGATTGGAGGCTGCTAACATTTTTTTTTCAGCTGCTTTTTGAGCAGAAAATTATATTTTTCCAATGATAAATTGTATAGGTCATAATGAAAGATTATTCTTTAGAATATGAAGTAAAGATCATGTTGCGTGAAAATATTTAGAAAATTTCCTACATTAAATATATTAACTTAATATTTGATTAGTTATATGCATTGCTAGGAACTTAATTTGAACAAATTTAAAGGCAATTTTCAAAAAAAAAACAAAAACTTTCCTATCCTAACAAACCATACATCAACAAAAACCATATTTATTCAGCTTTCATTCGACATATACGTCTTAATTTCCAAAAATTGACATGATTATTTGTAAGTACATGTAAGTACACCCAAATATTACCTAAATATCAGTAATAACTCTGCACCAGAACAGCATGTTAAAATGATTTCTGAAAGTTCATGTGATGCATAAAACGAGAATACTAGCTGCTAAAAATTCAGCTTGGTAATCATAGGATTAAATTACATTTTTAAATACTCCATAATTCAAATATGAAATGGTATTTTTTATTACTTCACAACATTACTAGTCTTTTTCAATTTGGATCAAATAAAGGCAGCTTTGGTGATCATAAGAGACATAAAAACATTGCTAAAATGTAATCATGTTAAACATTTGAATTGTATTGTATGTGGCATAAATCATGACATAAGTAGTATGATTAAAAGTTAATACACACTCAAAGCGTAATGTCCGTTCTACACATCCAGTAGCTGTACATTACCACGTTTGAGAGTGTATTAATTCTGTTTAATTTAACTACCTGCCATCAAATATGCATTTCTTGTGTTGTAGGAGAGAAAGGAAATTTTTGAGCAGCACCTGAAGATCCTAAAGCTCACACAACCAGCAGACTTTTATTCTCTGCGTCTGGCTGAGTTGACACCAGGCTTCAGTGGTGAGTGAGAGTTTGACAGAACTCCGTAATCCGTTGATACCACGTTCTGGCTGCCACAATACTATTTGTATATCATTGTTTTTTCCAGGTGCTGACATTGCCAACATCTGTAATGAAGCTGCCCTTCATGCTGCCAGAGAGGGCTTCAAGTCCATCGACACCTTCAGCTTTGAATATGCTGTGGAAAGAGTCATTGCAGGTTTCTAGCTGCTGCATTAATGTGTGCTTTTGATTTCTGTGCAATCAACTATATACAGTTGAGGTCAGAATTATTATCCCTCCTAATTCTTTAGCCCCCCTGTATATTTTTTCCCCAATTTCTGTTTATCGAATATATATTTTTTCACATTTCTAAACATATTAATCTATATTCCTTAAGGGGGCTAATAATATTGACCTTAAAATGGTTTGAAGCTTTTTTTTAAACTGCTTTTTTCTTGCCTAAATAAAACAAATAAGACTTTCTCAAGAAGAAAAAATATTATAGGAAATACTGTGAAAAATTCCTTGCTCTGTTAAACATCATGTGGGAAACATTCAAAGAAGAAAACAAAAATCAGATGAGTGGGAATAATTTAGAATTTTAACAACTGCATGTTTGATTTTGTGTGACTTGTAGGGAGTGTGAAGAAGAGTAAAATCTTATCAAAGGAAGAGCAGAGGGTGGTAGCCTTCCATGAATCTGGTCATGCTCTAGTTGGATGGCTGCTAGAACACACTGAAGCTGTCATGAAGGTAAGCAGCACTGAGCCATGCTCCTAAAGAATATAGTAAAAATGCGTCATGTAATTACTTGTGTATAAGGCAGCACAAAAGCCATACAAGAATCCAGATCGAAGTGTAAATATTATTATTATTATTATTATTTACAGGAGGTTACAGGAGTATAAGTATCTTGGTAGTCTTTGATACCACAATAAAGTTTCAGCAGAACTCAAAAGCTATCACTATAAAAGTGCATCAAATGCTCATCTAACAGATATTAATTTACTTTTGTTTCAGATGACATAAGGCTTTATAACGGGGAGAAGAGTTTTTTCCAACACATTTCTAGACATAATAGTTTTAATAACTCATTTCTAGTAACTGATTTATTTTATCTTTGCCATGATAACAGTAAATAATATTTGACTAGATATTTTTCAAGACACTTCTTTACAGCTTAAAGTGACATGTAAAGGCTTAACTAGGTTAATTCGGTTAACTAGGCAGGTTAGGGTAATTAGGCAAGTTATTGTATAACGATAATTTGTTCTGTAGACTATCGAAAAAATATATAGATTAAAGGGGCTAATAATTTTGACCGTAAAATGATTAAAAAAAACACACACACATATATGTACACACACACACACACACACACACACACACACATATATATATATATATATATATATATATATATATATATATATATATATATATATATATATATATATATATATATATAAATATATATATATATATATATATATAAATAAATAAATAAATAAATAATAAATAAAAAATAAAAAAAAATATCTATATATATATATATATATATATAATATATATATATATATATATATAGATACATACAAATGCATTGAAGGTCTTTGGATCTGTCCTCCAGGTTTCAATAGCTCCCAGGACGAATGCTGCTTTGGGCTTTGCTCAGATCCTGCCGAGGGATCAGTTTTTGTTCACTAAAGAGCAGCTGTTTGAGAGGATGTGCATGGCATTGGGTGGACGAGCCTCTGAGGCCATCACCTTCAATAAGGTCACCACAGGTATGACATCTACACACTTCCATAACACACTCTCAGGGAAAGAAATAGTACTGGCAGAAAGAATACTAACAGCATGAAGCAGGATGCAAACAACAAGAGGAATGCTGCTCCAAATAAAAAAAATAATACTTGCATATAATACTTAAAAGTTAAAGCTAAAAAAAAACTTACATTGCAATATTTTTATTTTCTGGGATTTATGTTGTGATATTTCACCAAATAACTAACAACTAGCTCTATTTTGAAATAATTAATACATTTATATTGAATGGGATGATTTTCTAGAGGAGTGCATCTGCAGAAGATATAATAGACTAATTAGCATACTGTAGATTAATACAGTAAAGCACAGGTGTCAAAGCCAGTTCCTTGAGGGCCGGAGCTTTGCACAGTTTAGTTCCAACCTTAATTAAACACACCTGATCAAACTAATTGAGTCCTTTAGGCTTGTTTGAAACTTACAGGTAAGTGTGTTGAAACAGGGTTGGAACTAAACTGTGCAGGGCTGCGGCCCTCCAGGAACTAGCTTAGACACCTGTGCAGTAGAGCAACTATAATGGATATGAATGGAGTCAGGTACAGAAATAAAATAATCAAACATACAATAAAGTTGTGTAGTCTGCATTGTATACAAAATTAAATAAAAAATACTTTTGTGAAAGCTACAAAATGCAATAATTCCCAAATGCTTTAAACTATTTTAAAAAGCTTACACAGTTACAGGCCTTAAAACGCACAACTGATCAACTTCCACTTTTTTATGGTTAAACTGAAATGACTCCACAGTTGTGCTGGGTCAACTATATACTTTGACTCAAAGGAAGTAGTTAACTGGGAACAATTGTGCACCTATTAGTACAGGTATCACTAGTTCATACTTAACCCCAGATAACTCAAATTCCTTTTAGGTGCTCAGGATGACCTGCGGAAGGTGACCCGTGTAGCGTACTCCATGGTGAAGCAGTATGGAATGGTTGACAGTGTGGGACAGGTGTCCTTCCCTGACTCTGAGGATCAGAGTGGCATTGGACGGAGACCCTTCAGCCAAGGCCTCCAGCAGCAGATGGACCTCGTGAGTGTTTTTGTTCTACTGGAGTGGCGAGGGTGACCTCACTGTAATGTGATGTTGCAGAGACTTTTCTAAACATTAACTATCAATAATCATGTGTTCTTTCTTTCTGTCTTTCTTTCTTTCTTTCGTTCTTTTTTGTCCGCCTTTGTCTTTATTTTTGTTTTCTTTTTAATTTTCTTTTTAATTTTCTTTTTCTATCCGTTTTTCTGTCTCTTTATTTTTTATTTTTCTATCTGCCTTTCTTTCTTGTTCTTTTTTATTTTTCTTTTCTTTTTCTATTTGTCTCTTTCTTTCTTTCTTTCTTTCCCTTTCTTTTTTGTTCGCATTTTTATTTTATTTTTTATTTAATTTTTCTAACCGTCTTTCTGTCTCTTTTTATTTTTTTTTTATTTTTCTATCTGCCTTTCTTTCTTGTTCTTTTTTCTTTTTCTTTTCTTTTTCTATTTGTCTCCTTTCTTTCTCTCTATTTATTTTTTCTGTTCTTTCTTTTTCTTTCTCTCTTTTCTGTTCTTTGTTTTTTCTTTTTCTTCATTTTTTTCTTTTTTTCTCTTTCTTTTTTATCTGCCTTTCTGTCTTTATTTTTATTTTCTTTTTCTATGTGTTTTTTTCTCTCTTTTTCTATCTGCCTTTCTTCCTTTTTATTTTTTTATTTTTATTTTATTTTTCTATTTGTCTTTTTCTTTGTTTTTTATTTCTTTCTATTTATTTCTTTTTTCTTTTTCTTTGTTTGTTTCTTTTTTTCCTATTTTCCTTTCTTTTCCTTTTTTTTCTTTTCTTTCTTTTTCTTTCTCTCTATTCCTTTCTTTGTTTTTTTTCTCTTTTCCTTTTCTTTTTCTTTTCATTTTTTTTCTCTCTTTCTTTTTCCCATGTTCAGGAAGCCAAAATGCTAATAGCAAAAGCCTACAGGCATACTGAGAAACTGCTTTTGGACAACAGAGACAAACTTATTCTGGTAAGATCTTCTGCAAACTCATTAGCAGGATAATAGGGGAAGAATTCATGGAACTTAAAGGCATGGTTCATAGTTCAAATTTGTTGTTATTTACCCACATTTTACTTATTTCCAAATCTGTTTGACTTTTTGTGTTCTTTTGAAAACAAAATAAAATATTTTGGAGAAAGCTGGAAGCCTGTAACCATTGACTTCCATAGTATTTGTTTTTCCTACTATGGAAGTCAAGGGTTACAGGCTTTCAGCTTTCTCCAAAATATTTTCTTTAGTTTTCAAGAGATGAATAACACTCATAAAGGTTTGAAGCCACTTGAGGGAGAGAAAATAGTGAGTAAATATCTTTTAAGAAGAAAGTCATTTCATTATCCTTTTGACGAATCTGTACTTTTTTGTCATCACTTAGCAGATTGCAAAGGAATTTATTTTAAATAAAAAAAGATATAGTAAAAAGTTTTTTGTATTTTAGAGTTTCCATACTATATGGTTAGAGTTATAATTTAGGTTAGGTTTAGGGTTTGTTGCATGTGACTGTACTAAATTATTTGTTATTACTATAGTATGTACATGAATATCATTAATATTACTCAGTAGTTAAATAGTTACACTGTATACAAGAACACTTTAAAATAAGTTGTAGCCAAATATACTGAAAGTCTAAATAAAATGTTCAATGGGTGTTTTATAACAGTGTTTTTGGTTAGGGGTAGGTGTCATGAGAGATTTATTGTCCTAACATGTCCCAGATAAATATTTAACCTCAATATGATTTTATTGTACACTACAATGTAGTCTTAATACCGAGGCGCAAAATATCTGCCACTATTTCTGCTAAGTGCAAATTGCATATAAATAAGTATAGTACAAATAAAATGTATAGTTTATTTTTTAAATATATTATTTTGATATCCGTACCTTCTTTAAATGGCAAAATGCCATTTCTAATAGCGTTGTATATTGCTGCTGACAAAAAAGTTACATGTGATGGCTATAGGATAGAAAATAGCCGTTAAGAAGAACAGTTTTCTTTTTTTTTTCTGATTTATGTTTGCTGTTTTTGCCCTTGTTATGATAGGATAGGATATAGACACAAGACCATCAGCGCCAACAGAAGATCGTTTCATGAGTTCAGATATACTTTTAGCTGATCCACTAATATACCATTACTTTTAAAACCACACTCACAGCTTCTCCCTATATTCAGCCTTACAATATTTCAAGGATTCACAAAATAAATGCATTCTTGATAGTAACTGCAGCATCTCTTTTTTTTAATAATTTATTCTATTACCTAAGAAAATATGCGGGTGGTTTATTCTGGTGTGGTGGCCCCTGATAAATAAGGGACTAAGCCGAAGGAGAATGAATGTATGTCTTTATGCAAAATTGCCCAAATGTGTGCTTCCTTTTTGATTATGGAAAGGAGTATACCTGCCAACACCCTGTTTTCCCTGAGAGTCTCCCGTGTTTTACACCCATCTCCCGCCACCCTCCCATTTTGTTATGTCTTCCAGGAAACACCGATAATTTGTATGGCCCAATCTTGTCATGAAAAATCACTTTTTTGTCCATGTTTGTCAAGTTGCCAGATCTTGTATGAAGCTCATCACATCAAACGATTGACTAAATAGTCAAATCTCGAAGCATTTTTTACCTCAATCTGGCAACATACATTACAAACCAGTTGCGCTGTTGATTTCTGCACAGGTGGTAGATGTGGGATTTAAATGGCGGTGTTGATAACATCAGTAGTAGTAGAACAGGGTGAGTCTGCCCCCCCCCCCCCCCCCCCCCCCCACCCATCACCCAGAATTATGAAGACAAATGTTGGTTGGAATATATAGGAGTTGCAATTTTATCATATTTATCATGGTTCACATTTTCAGTTGCTTATATTTGTGTTATTAGAAAAAACTCATAGCATAGCCTTAATGATGTATTTTCTTGTTTTGTATACTGTTGTTTGCTGTGGTTGTGTGTTCAGCTGGCGAATGCTCTGCTAGAGAGAGAGGTGGTGAACTACGATGACATTGAGGCTCTACTGGGGCCTCCTCCATTTGGCCCCAAAAGGATGATCGCTCCTCAGAGCTGGGTGGAGGCTGAAAGAGACCTGCAGGACACTGGAGAAGATGAGCCTCGCAGACCCCAGAGACCATCCAAAGACAACAAAGATGACGACATCAACCTAAGCCCAGCCTAAGCTTCATAACACACATAATGTCTGGAATACCTACATGAAGAGAGAGTGACTGTCTCTGAGGATCGGGCTGATTCACAAAATTTAGCTTTAAGAGCAAAAAAAATAGTTTTTGTTCTCACGCTTAATGTTTCAGTCCAGTCTGACTGAAGTGTGCTTAGGCTGATCATTTTGACCAGTAATTCTATTTGAAATGTCTGTAGGACTTTTGATTATGAAACAAATACATTTAACAAGCATCAATCAAGCATTTAAGTTTCACTTGGAGTAGTCCGTTTCTTAAAGAGTTGTTGATTCCTCCTTTGAGAATCGTACAAAATCTGTTTTTAAAACAGTAGCTGTGCTGCTTTTTGCTTGACTGAAACATTTGCAGAAGTATGTCTGAAATCTTGTGTTATCAGTGGATTTTCTGCACTGTATGTAATAAATGATTACATTTACTTTTAATGTGTTTATATTGAGCAATGAGATTGATTTTATTATCTTATTGGTTTGTTTAGTTATATTGTTCTTTTATTGCTTATTTTTTACTCCATAAAACACTCCTAGAATCAAAAGGTCCATAATTAAACATGTATGCATTGGGTTGTGAATATTAATGAACTCTACTCTGACATGCAGCTCACACACACTGCAGGATGTAAGCTGAACACTTACTAATATAAACTCAATCAGAGTAATGTTAAAGAGCCCCTATTATTGTTTTTTTGAAAATGACCTTCCATGCAGTGTCTAACACAGCACTAAGTGAATGAAAACATCCAGCTGAGGTTTAAATATGAAATTGCACTGGGTTTAAAACTTTTTGTTCTATTTAGTCGACTCAGAGTCAAATAAATGAGACGTCTTGGGTTTGGATCTTTTGCCTAAACGCATCAATGTCGAGACAGTACCTCACCAAATATGAAGTGCCGGATCCAGTAAAACGTTACAGCGCCTTTCCCTTCAGACACTAGCGAAGAGTGGAGCTAATAATATGCCAAAACAATCTGAATTTGAATTGTGTTCATTTGAATTATTGACAATTGTAATTTAATAAATCTGATTTTTTATGTGTTGTTAATTTTTTTTGAATTTGAATTTCTTAATAATAATTTCAAAACTTGAATATTGAACATCTGAAATTTCAGACAACTGAATTTTTTCAAGGTTGAATGTTTTTATAGAGGCATTTTTGTAAACTTCAGATTTTTTTTGTGTTCTGAATTCATAGACTGCAGATATCCAGTTTGTAAAAATACAGTTTAAAATTGTCAAGATTCAAAACCATGAATTCAGATCGTGAAATTGAGATTCAGCAGAATGTTGGTCAGGGGTCATCAACAGGGAAGAGTTGTGCTTTACATGTATGGCTGGTGTTATGATCTGTGACAAATCGATAAATGATCGAAACCCTTTCCCTGTAGTTAATAAGAGAAAACACTTCCCTGCCATTGATGAGTTTTACAGCAATCTGTGTTTTAGGTGTATTACGATATTGGAAGCCCTAACACATGTCTTGACAAGAGACCAAAATAAAGAAGCTTATGATTTGTGTTATTGTTATTGTGTCAGATATTTTATATATATATATATATATATATATATATATATATATATATATATATATATATATATATATGAAGAAAATTTGTTATATTTAATCGCAAAATTGTCAGCAAATTTCTCTGAATTACCACCACAAAATTTGTCATTTTTATCACTCAAAAAATCTTGAATAACTAGTTTTGTTCCTTTTAGGGCATCTTTAAATAGTGTTTTTAGAAAGAATTTGCCTTCTGTTTAACTGCCAAAACAAATACTACTCATTCACCATCTCCTATTAAGCTACACCGTGCAACCATTTTGATATTTTATTCAAAACTAAAGACAATGCAGCATTTCACAAATTCATATGAAATAAATATTAAAAAACGAAACCATGAAGTTCAAAATTGAAACACAATCATCACAGGCATTATGAAAAACCTTCCAGAGCAAGGCAAAACATACAGTATATACATTTATAAGCACCACTCATTTGGCATACTGATAATATTCTGAATATAAAATTAATACTAAGATTAAGGCTCCTTCAATGTCTTGGGTTTACTTTTGAGGTTAAATAGCATTTTAAGCAAAAGTACAAGCAAATATATTACACAATATACTAGTCATATATATATTTATATATATAAAAAAAGATCAAAACTTCAGTAATTTTATCAAACAATATAAAATATAAACATTCCTGAACAATCAGTGAGTTTTTAGTTAAAAGCAATGTGACTTTCTTCCATTAAAGCACATTAGAAAATGAGTAGCAGAATTTCCAAGCTGTTCTTCTCCTCACATCAAGAGCATATCGAAGAGGTTTTCAAAAAGACAAATAAAAATCAACACAAAACTAGACTGCGACACATCCACAGTTGATCTAGTCTATTATTGCTTGTTTGCAAGGACGTGGCAGACGCACAAACACAAGAATTTAGCGTTTAATTATTTATAAGAGTTCGATTGTATATATGTATATATATATATATATATATATATATATATATATATATATATATATATATATATATATATATATATATATATATATATATATATAAGATACATCATTCATTTTCCTTTGGCTTAGTCCCTTTATTCATCAGGGGTTGCCACAGTGGAATGAACCACCAGCGACCTTCTTGCTGTGAGGTGACAGTGCTAACCACTAAGCCACCGTGTCGCCTATAAAAGAAACATTTAGTCAAATTGATTACATTTCAGCCCCTCCATTGATAATCTGTTCACCCAAAATACATTTAATAATATCTAATCTTTTCTGTTTCAGCAAATATAAATTGATCCTACCTGCTTGTTGTGTGAGAACAAACTTCATTGGATCTTATGGAGTTTCAGACATGTTGGCGTGACACAAAATGACCTTCATTTGTTAGCGCGCCCTATTTGGAATATTAATTTTTGGCCTAAAATGACTGATTGTTCAAAACATATGCCATTATTTGCTTTAATTCTTGTGTTTCCTGTAAATCACAAGGCTTTTTGATTAAGTAGTTAATTCTCATAAGTTTGTATGATCCCATTTGAGTATTTTAGCATAATTTGCTCATTCCCCAGTGAGGGTTGGGTTTAGGGGTGGGGTTTGGAGGCACACATACTTTTAAAAACATGTTTGTTTGTTTTTTGTATGAATAAAACCATATGAATTTGTATGAATTATCCACATTTTAAACAATACATAAAATAATTACTTTTACAATTTTCTGGTGAGATCAGGCTTGAAAATACAAACAAATCGTGTATGGTTTTATTTTTATTTTATTTTTATTTTTTTTAACAAAAATTACTAGACTCGAGGGAAAGGTTAAGTAAGGTTGAGCTAATGTGACCTAATCTAAGTGCTGTGAACATTGTTTGGTGATCAGTGACGTCTGTGAAAAAAAGTCAAAATCAATATATTATTATTATTATTATTATTATTATTATTATTATATCTTGAGAAGATTTTGGAGGTTAAATTGTTAAATTTATTCATTCATTCATTTTCTTTTTTTGGCTTAGTCCCTTTATTAATCAGGGGTCGCCACCTTGAAATGAACCGCCAACTTATCCAGCACATGTTTTACGCAGCGGATGCCCTTCTCTGGGAAACATCCATACACACTCATTCACACACATACACCACTGACAATTTAGCCTACCCAATTCACCTGTACCGCATGTCTTTGGAGTGTATGGGGAAACCGGAGCACCCGGAAGAAACCCACGCGAACACAGGGAGAACATGCAAACTCCACACAGAAACGCCAACTGACCCAGCTGAGGCTCAAATCAGCGACCTTCTTGCTGTGAGACGACACCACTACCTACTGTGCCACTGCGTCGCCCTTTGTTCAATTTAAATCGATCTATTTATTATTATACATTTGTTTTATTATTAATAGTTTCGTTTGTAATCTCAAGTGCTTGCATTTTGGGTGAACAGTCTTTCTCGGGAAGGACAGAAATCATACAGATTTTAATAAAAGTGTGTTTACATATGTCCCATGGACAAAGGCTTACTGTTTTTGAAATGACATAAGGCTTGAGTGTATATGGAGTTTTGACCCAATGGCATTGCCTTCAAGATTCAAAATAAAATCATTGTCATTCACATCATAAAATGACCATTTGTCAAATGCTTTTAGCCATTTCAGGATACTTCATAATTATTTTTTACGGGGGGGTTTCATTTTTTATTGTGATAGGACAGTATTGGAAGCAGAGAGAGGGGAAGGATTGGCTTAGGACCTTGAGCTGGGAACCGAACTTGGTGCTATATGTCGGCGCACTTAACCACTAGGCTATTGGTGCCGACTGGATACTCTGCAGTGTTTCTCAACCACGTTCCTGGAGGACTACCCGCACTGCAGGTTTTGGATGTCTCCTTTGTCTGTTACACCATTACAGGTCTTTCAGTCTCTGCTAATGAGCTGATGATCTGAATCAGGTGACATGGTAAATATGGAGAGCTGGTGGTCCTCCAGGAACATAGTTGAGAAACACTGATCTAAATGATAATACTTTTACTCCTTGTATTTCCAAGTGGTTTCATTTATGTCCCATAGATGTATATAGATACATTTTAAGGGTTAAATCATGTAGAAATCACTCTTAAATTTAATTCAACAATTGTAGGTTTCCACTTATTAGTGTTGAATTAAAAATTCCAAAGTGCTTTGGTGTCTCCAACAACAAACTTGTCTCTATGCTTCTGGATGCATCATATATACTTCTCACAATTTGTTATAAAGAAGAACAGCTTTGAAATTGAGCAAAATATAAAACCGGTTTTAAGGATTCTAGAAAGTCATATGGGTTTAAAATCATGGGTATGCCTGAATAAGTACATCATTTCTGCTGAAATTTGCTTTCCGTTTACCCCTCATGTATTGGTCATCAGCTAAAATAATCCCTCAAGAACGTGACACGTTTTTTTTTTTTTTTTTACAAACAAGGCATCTCTTTTTGCACCATAACTAATTAGTATTCACTAACACACACTTCTTTCCCCCAGTTGGTGCTTTCACGGCCCACAGAAAGCACCTGTCACATCAGCATGTGGAAACAGTTCACTGATCCGTGAAGGAAAGGGAAAGAGACAATATGTTTGTGGTCTCTCTTTTTTGACACCGATGACCTTTAGCAAAACCGTATCACTAGGGAACAGAGAAAGCCCTTCTGTTTTCTATAATATCAATTATGTAAAAGCTCTCCTCATCCTGAGATTTGAAGGACATGCGAGCAGGAGAGTATCTGAACGAGTCTTGCGTCTAACGTGGGTCGTACATGTTGGCTAGTTTTTTAAAGCGAGGGCCCCAGTCATTGAGGTAGTCGTAGTCCTGGTCTCCATCCGAGCCTGTGGAAGCGATGGAGCTCAGGCTGCCTGCTACTGACCCATCACCCTCATAGTCATAAATCAGAGCTGTGTCGTATGGTGGGACGTTCGGGTCATTGTCAGCTGCGTCCAGGCCCTGTTGAAGGGAAGCACAAAACAAGCTCAAATGAAGAGTTCAGATGCAAAATCCTCTAGGTGCCACCTGATATTTTCTTCTAAAATTTGCATTTTTATCAGCCTCATGTGTTTATGTTCAGTTATTTCACTTTAAAAGCAATGAAAAGAAGCTATTCTTTCCCAAAAGTGAAGCCACTGATCCTACACAAAGGAACCTGAGGAAAAGGCTTCTTTTAGAATTTTGGAGGTTTGTGCATCTGAACTCTTCAAACACTGTAAAAATCCACAGCTCCACACAATTCCTTCATGTTGTCCCAACACAAATCAATTAAGTTCACTTAAGTGTTTTTACAAATTTAAGTGGATTGAACATAAGACAATTGAGTTGATTCAGCTCATTTTAAATAAGTAGTTTATACATCCAGGAATAAAAATATTTTTTTGAGTGAATATTTCATGCACTTACTATAGTATTTACAATGATTATGCATAATTACATGTAACTAACCTTAAACTTAACCCACATTCTAACCACAACCATATAGTATGTACATAATTAATAATATTCAGTAGTTAAATGAATAGTTACACTGTAACAACGTCACCTTAAAAAAGTAAAACTAAAAAAAGTACAAAAAAGCCTCTGACCCCATACTCCCAGAGCACCCTTCATAGAATGCCACGAGAGACACGGTCAAATGCGTTCTCCAAGTCCACAAAACACATGTGGACTGGTTGGGCATACTCCCATGAACCCTCAAGCACCCTGGTGGGGGTATAGAGCTGGTCCAGTGTACCACGGCCTGAACGAAAACCGCATTGTTCTTCCTGGATCCTTGGTTCAACCATCGGCCAGATCCTCCTCCCCAGTACCCTGGCATAGACTTTTCCCAGGTGGCTGAAGAGTGTAATCCCCCTATAATTGGAGCACACCCTCCGGTCTCCCTTCTTAAAAATGGGAACCACCACCCCAGCTGCCCAGTCCAGAGGTACTGTCCCCAACCTCCATGCGATACTGTAGAGACGTGTCAGTGAAGACAGCCCCACAATATCCAGAGACCTAAGATACACAGGGTGAATCTCATCCACTCCAGCTGCTTTGCCACTGCGGAGCTCTCATCATATAGATATGCCTATAACATATCCATAATACACTGTGATGCAGCCTGGTCAAATCATATTGGTTTCATTTTAATCAAGCCGAGACCACCTCATTTAGGCGATCTCGTCCAATTGTTCTGACGCAGAGTCGAGCGCAATTGCTGGATTCACATATGCCAAACAAACCACGCTAACTGGGGAAACTAGACAGGTTCCGAAACAAAAGTCTAGGTGTGAAAGCATCCTAAGGGTGCGTTTACTCTCACATGACTTGTTTTAGCTCTTTTGGTCAGTTTAGAAACTTTGCCATGTGAAATCGAACCGCATCAAGAACAAAGAGCAACATTGTAACAATTCACTGGGGCAGTTTGCTGCTGAGTGTGAAGTGGCTGGGATGAGAATCAGCACCTCCAAGTTCGAGGCCATGGTGCTCCACCGGAAAAAGGTGGCTTGCCAGCTCCAGGTTGGAGGAAAGTCCTTACCTTAGGTGTAGGAGTTCAAGTATCATGGGGTTTTGTTCACGAGTGAGGGAAGGATGGAACGTGAGATTGACTGGTGGACTGGTGCAGCGGTAATGCGGTCGATGTACCGGTCCGTTGTGGTAAAAAAAAAGCTGAGCCGAAAAGCAAAGCTCTCGATTTACCGATCAATCTACGTTCCTACTTTCACCTATGGACAAAGGACAAGATCTCGGATACAAGAGGCCGAAATGAGTTTCCTTCGCAGAGTGGTAGGGCGCACTCTTATGGATAGGGTGAGGAGATCTGTCACCCGGGAGGAGCTCGGAGAAGAGCTGCTGCTCCTCAACATTGAGAGAAGTCAGCTGAGGTGGCTCGGGCATTTGTTTCGGATGCCTCCTGGACACCTACCTAGGGAGATGTTCCGGGCATGTCCCACCGGGAGGAGGCCTCGGGGAAGACCCAGGACACGCTGGAGGGACTATGTCTCTCAGCTGGCCTGGGAGCGCCTCGGGATCCCCCCGGAGGAGCTGGAGGAAGTGTCTGGGGAGAGGGAAGTCTGGGGTTCTCTCCTAAGACTGCTGCCCCTGCGACCCGGCCCAGGAAAAGCGGTAGAAAATGAATGAATGGATGAATGAATATATGAAGAGATAATTATGAGTAGGGCGGAATGTCGGTACCGGTAAATGTGCGTTTCATGTCAAATACGAAAGTGAAAGGATGTTAACTATTTACGAAAGCTGTTTATCTTACTGATTTTAGCCATTCACTTTTTTAGAGATTCCAGCACAGTTAAAATAGCACTAAGGAATGATAATCAATAAATGATAAAATGTTACGATAAATAACAAAAATTTGCTGGACTATGTACTGTATGTAAAATAGTTTGGTTTATGATTGGCATGATCTCAGCATTCCATCACTTTAAATATTATTTATTGAAATTTTTTTTATCCTGATTAAATTTAATGTTAACATGCTTACAACAACAACAGCTGCAACATGAATTCTTATTAAGAAAACTTTGCTTACAACATTGATGAAATCTTCTATGTCAGTTGGGTCTCCAGGGGGTTTGCGTGGATATGTAGGAGAAGGCAGGTAATGGGGCGCATCTTTCCTTTGAGGTTGTTTTCCTCTGGGCAAACCACAGTCTTGTGGGAAAAATGAAGCTGGGGCAGGGAGAATGTCACTGGGGCTCCTCAGAAAATCAATGTTAAATGCCTCCTGTTGAACAGAAACAGCTTTAGGTATTTCCAACCCATTTCACCTCTAAGCAAATATGAACCCAACCGACATTCAACATGTTAAACACAATTTTTTTGCATGTATTTAGTGTGATAAAAGGTCATATACATCTGTCAACTTTATCAGGCTATAGAAGGATCCATGTGTCATCCAGAGGAAATCCCTAGGACAAATTTAACTCTTTGACTCAGACAGGAGCTATGTTTAATGCTTGTTACATGATGAACTGAATACTGCTGCATTTGACCTCACCACACACCATGTAGGCTCTATACTTTTGTTTGTCATCGGCGGTTAAAAGCTAGCTTAGAGCAGTATCTGCTGTTAAAAACTAGCCCAGAGCATCATCAGCTGTTGAAAACTAGCCTAAAGCATAATCTGCTGTTAAAAACTAGTCTAGAGGGTCATCAGCTGTTAAAAACTAGCATAGAGTGCCATAGCCTAGCATGTCATCAACTTTTAAAAACTAGCTTAGAGCAGTATCTGCTGTAAAAAACTAGCCTAGAGCACCATCAGCTGTTACAAACTAGCATGGAGCACAATCTGCTGTTAAAAACAAGCCTAAAGTGCCTTCTGCCTTTAAAAACTAGTCTAGAGCTCCATAAGCTGTTAAAACTAGCCTAGAGGGTCATCGGCTGTTTAAAAACAAGCCTAGAGGGTCTTTGGCTGTTAAAAACTAGCATAGAGCACCATACCCTAGTGTGTCATCGGCTGTTAAAAGCTAGTTTAGAGCAGTATCTGCTGTTAAAAACTAGCATAGAGCACTGTAAGCTGTTAAAAACTAGCCTAGAGTGTCATCAGCTGTTAAAACTACCCCAGAGCACCATCGACTGTTAAAAGCTAGCTTAGAGTGCTATCTGCTATTAAAAACTTGCATAGAGCATTTTAAGCTGTTGAAAACAATCCTAGAGCACCACCAGCTGTTTTAAACTAGCCTAGAGTGCCTTATGCCTTTAAAAACTAGCCTAGAGGGCTATCAGCTGTTTAAAAACTATTCTAGAGCACAATCTACTGTTTAAAAACTAGCATAGAGCACTATCAGCTGTTAAAACTAGCCCAATCTGCTGTTTAAAAACTAGCCTACAGCACCTTCTGCCCTTAAAAACTAACCTAGAGGGTCATCGGCTGTTAAAAACTAGCCTAGAGTACTATTTGTCGTTAAAAACTAGCCTAAAGGGTCATCGGCTAATTGAGTGAGAATAGCGATGCAGTTTGAAAATCTCAGAATAGTTGCAAATACATTTCTCAAACATTTTTCACCATAGCTTTAATGAATGTGGTGTCAATTCTCTTACCTCATCTTCTTCTCCGCCTCCCTGCTCATCATAATGAAAGACGTTGTCTCGGATGTCGTCGTCAGATGCTCCGACCAGCAGACCTCCTCCTTTTTTAATGTTCTGACTTGTGCAGCTCCTCACAGCCACAGTGAGAAGAAGAAGAACTGAAAAGAAGCTAGTTTTATTATAGTAAAAATCAAGCACAATCTGTGACTTCTGTGATATTTTAAATGAACGGCATGTTGTGTAAATGGTATTAGTGTGTATTTGATTGAATTTGTTGTTTACTTACCTAACAGAAGAGCAATGCATCCTATTATAATCATAAGGGCAATGAAGCTAATTCCGATTTTGGAGTCAAAGATGGCTGCTGTGATGCTCTTGCAGTCACCAAAACTGTCACAGGGACATACAGTTACGTTGACCAGAGCACTGGAGTAAAGGGAAGGGGAGCCTGAGTCTGATACAACCACAGGAATAGAGAATTCCCCTCTCTCTATGTCTACCAAAGGCTGGAGAACTGCATGCGTCTCTGTTAACAGAAGTAAAAAGAAAAACAAAAGGTCTTAGAAAGTAAGCAATATCAACTATCTCTTAAGCAGAGGTAGACATTACTGTTCTTGGAAGGTTACTCCTGCGGCATCCCACTTTTTTAAACAATGGTGAACACCCTGAACACCTTAATTAAGTTCTTTGGGTGCTTTTGATAAGGGTAAGAACTAAAGAATAGTAGCCCACTTCTCTACACAACTTTGCTCCAACCAATATCAAACATACAAGAACAAGATTATTAAGGTCTTTTTAATTATTTATGAATTATGAGCAGTTGAGTTTGATTAGGACTGGTCCTAACTTTCCAAGAACCAAACATTGCATTCCATTCAGAGGAGCTCATCCTTATGCTCTTATCCAGGGGTCTCAAACTCAATTCCTGGAGGGCCGCAGCTCTGCAGATTTGAGCTCCAATCACCTCTAAATCACACCTGCTTAACAGTGACTAGTAGTCTTGAACACCTTGATTAGTTGGATCAGCTGTGTTTGATTAGGTATGGAGCAAAACTGTGCAGAGTTGTGGCTCTCCAGGAATTGAGGTTGAGACGCATGCCCTAATCCCTTCGATATGGTTTACCCTATGGAGTGACAGCTTCTAAATCATGAGTCTCAAATTGGATTTCTGGAGGGCCGCAGGTTTGCACAGTTTTGCTCCAACCCTAATTAAGCACAGCTGATCCAACTAATCAAGGTGTTCGAGACTCTTTTGAATAGAGAATCTCCAGGAATTGAGTTTGAGAACAATGTTCTAAAGCAATAGGGCAGTTGTGCTTAACCTTGTTCCTGGAGATCTACCTTCCAGAAGAGTTCAGCTCCAACCCTGATCAAACACACCTGAACCAATTAATTAGGACCTGAACAGCACTTGATAATTACAAGCAGGTGTGTTTGATATATGTTACATCTCAAATCTGCTAGAAGGTAGATCTCCAGGAAGAAGGTCATCCCTAAATTAGGGCATAGGAATGAGGCCTTCCAAATGCAATAGTGTGTGTGATACCAAACAACTTCCCTCCACAAGGGATCATAGGGCCCCAAATTGTCTACCATTGCCATCAATAAATTCCTTCATTTCAAAGAGCCCTTCGAAGTAGACAGAAGCTGTGTCCCAAATCGCATACTTATGCACTATTCTTTGCCATTTTGTAGTATAAAGAGTATAAGTAGTGCGTTCACACTGAAAACTCTAAAAATAATAAGTGCACTTTAATTACCCGGATGATGCACTCATACAGCCGATAAAATTAAGTGTGGAATGATGGACACTTTACACACTCAACAACCGAAGGTTTGCTCACGTAGTGGAAGGGGCGGAGCTATCACATGTTGGATAACTTTATTTATTTTGGATGGTGAAAGCAAAATTTTCCTACGAGATTGAGTATAGCGCCTCCAGGTGGTGAATGCGGTTATACTTATGGCAGGTATTATTTGATAGTTTGGTCATTTATTTAACTGATTTGACCACCGTCAAATGTCATCAGGGAAACGGTTTGAATTTCTGCTTAGTAAAAAAACATTATTGTTCCATTTGGGACAACACTACATTCATATACTATGCTGTTGAGTGTGTAAGTGCAAAAGTACGTAGTGCATGAGTGCATAGTGTGCAGTGTGCCATTTGAGAAGGAGCTAGAGTTAAGCACTTTTGTTTAGAATGACACTGCTCTATGACAGGTGTCCCCATACTCTGTCTTGTAGGGCTGGTGTCCTGCAGAATTTACTTCCAACCTTACTCAAACACACCTGAACAAGATAATCAAGGTCTTCAGCCGCAGTCACACTGCTCTTTTCTCCCCATAGACTTCCATTCATACGCAGGCAAATGTGGCAGACGAGAAATGCAAGCTCATGCGAGTTTCGTAGTTCGCTATGTTGGAAAGTTCAAGCTTGGTGAACTGCAAAATTGCATCATGTGACTGTGTGAGACCAATCTAAGATCAAATCATGACCTCTCAGTACAGAAATGTATTATATAAATATATAAGAAATTCTAATCGTCTTGTTTAATCCCAACCCTATTCGCAGCATCATTCGACAGAATTTCACAAGCTCAAACTCTAATGTGACCTCGGCATTACTAGGAATACTTGAAACTGCCATGCAGGTGTGTTAAGGCAAGTTAGAGCTAACATCTGCTGGAAATCGGTGCTCCATGATCAAGTTTAGTGACCCCTGCTCTAAAACAATGGTTCTTAGCTCTGTCCCTCAATGTCCAATTTACCCGAGTTTACTCATGTTCAGAGTATGGCTGTGTGAAACAAAACTCTACATCCACCAAACACGTTTCTTACACTCCATCTTACAAGGTGTCACGGTCACCAGCGATCCAGCCTGTGCAGATCACTGGTATACACACGGATAGCTAACGGACTACAAATCAGCCACACTCACACAGGCAGAGGATTGTCAAAGACTGATTACAAGGACTATAAAGACAGCACACACGCACACATTGTGGCTGAGTCTTGTTTATCCGTGTAACATTATGGCGCGTTTTCCTTTCCTTGTCCTGCCATGTACCGATCTTTGATTAGTTTTGTTTGTTTGTTTACAATGCCTGCTGCCTGTCTGTAGTAACCTATCGCCTGTTATTCGACCACGACTCTCTATTCTCAGTGTACATCTGTTTGCTCCTGATTGTGACTGCTGCTTGCCCTGACCATTCTCAAGAAACCTGTATATGGATCTGCACCGCCTTTCTCAGCGTCCAGTTCACATTACAGAAGGACTCAAAAAGGTAAACTTTGTTTACTTATAAATGTACCAAAAATAACTACTTGCACTACTTACATTTTCAACCTTAAACACCTCTTTTGCACAATATCTTTCACAACACTGTTTTTATTTTACATAAAGAATCTATAGTCTCTTTTAGGTTGTGTATAGTTAACTTATTATAGTATACTTATACTTAGATTGTCACTCTAATATGTTAGTATGTATAGGTTTTAAAATTTGCTCTTACGTCCAGTTTTGTGTTTACATTTAAGATTATTTATGTAGCAATGTGGTCCTGTGAGACACAACATTTCGTTCCACTGTATGTCCTCACATGTAGTGAAATAACAATAAAGCTCAACTTGACTTGACAAGCATGTCTATAAACAGCATAACCCGGTCTGTATCTGCACTTGGATTCTTGACTACTCTAACCCTTTAACTTGAACCTTTAAGAGTTTATTTTCTGACCAATATCTTTGGTTAAGCTATTTTCCTTTAATAATAACTTATACAAAGGTTCAATCAGGCAGTTACTATTCCCGATAAAGGGTCAATCAAGACTTCCTCAATCAACCAGTTCAACCAGAATGTCCATGCTGATCAACTAGCTTGACTATGATGAGGCACCAGCAATATTACCAGAAAAATCAGCCTCAGCATGAACTTTCACACTAGCCTAAGCCAGTGATTTCCAACCCTTGTCTTGGGGAAGCTCTGCACATTTTATGTCAGACTTTTGAATCTACTCATCAAGTTGTTAGAAAACACCTGGGGCCTCATGTATCAACGCTACGTACGCACAAAAACTTTGCGGACGCCAGATTTCATGCTCACGTTTGGATTTACCAACGATGAAATGAACGTGAGAATGTGCGTTGGTCCACACCAACTTCATGTCTGGCGTACGTGCATTTCTTTTGTGTGTTTGTTTTATTTCCATTGGTGACTCCTAAAGGCAACTGTTAAATTGCACACTACAAAGTATCTTTGAGCCGTGCAATGGCAGCTGTATGGGACGGGATCATCCGCATGTCTAGCAGGTATATAAGGTTTCCATATCATGCAGTAGACCAGCCAAACATTAAAGCGCAATTTGCAGTGATCGCCGGTTTTTCCAGTGTAATCGGAACGATCGACTGCACGCACATTGCTATAAAGATACCATCTGAAGATGAATTTGCAAATGTGAATCGGAAACATTTCCATTCAATAAATGTGCAAAAAATATGTGATGCTCAAATGCAACACAATACACACACTTATTAATGATTCCTACTTGTCTTCCTCCTGATGAAGAGTAGGAAAAATCTGATATGTAATGGGGGAAAAAGAACATTGAGTTCATCAGATGCTAAATTCGAACCGAGTTCATGATTGATAGTGTCAAAACATGTTGCCATGTACTTTACATGCTACACCACTCACGCTGCTGAAATGCACTCTCTTTAGTTATTTTGTCTGTCAATCAAACGGGACACTACAAAATTTTACACCCATACATCGCACTATTTCTTTTTTAATTCCTTCACAGTGCGATGTTCAGACCCACTGCGTTAACCGCGTCAGCTAAACTCTCCCACTCTATTTTTTTCTTTTGTGATTAATTCTGGAGGACAAACTTGCAAATAACACAGTTTATCTTTGGTCTACCACCGAAAGGAGCACCTCCAATTTACATTCTGTTCAAAGTTACTCTTTTTGTTTGCTTTTGCCATTGCTTTTTCATTTGGTTTTGCCAAACTAGAGTCATTACCATATTTATTAGGAGGAGGAGGCAGGTAGGGGTTTTGCGCTCGTGCACGTGCGCTCAGTTTTACGTAAATTCGAATGTACAAAGAGAATATGCAAATTTTTACTGCTTACGCACATTTACAGCTTTGTCCGTACGCAATGTTTTAGTATGAATTCCACGCAAGTCTTCGTACATGAGGCCCCTGAAATGGGTGTGTTGGACAAGTGAGAGGTCCATAAAGCAGTACCATTGGGGGTACACCAGAGCCAGAGTTATACATATAATTTGTTTGTGGTTTAAATGTTTTACCATTAAGAGTTATGATAGTCCAGTTGGCAGCAATATTTTGATCAGCAATGCCAAAAGAAAACGGGTCAGCTTGCGGGGACATGTCTTCATCCAAGGCACTAAGCAGCAGGCCCAGTTTATCTCGGTCCCAGTTACTGCACACAGTCCCACTCTGGGGTATCAGCAACGGTGGATAATCATTGGTTTCCCACAGATTGACCTCCAGGGTAGCTGTTGCAGAGATGCCATCAGCATCTGGGGAGAGATGACTGATCACTATTTCAATCCAAACAAAGCCACACTGATTATTTTGTGACAGAGTAATCTGTCAGTTGTTTTATTTAGCTTAGATCATTTTGGTTTTCAGGTCCGAGTTGCTTACCTTGATCTGTGACTTTCACAACAGCAGAATATATGTTGTTCTTGACATAGGGAGACCGTATTTTGAAAGTTTTTTTGGCCATGATTTGTCCAGTTGAATGATCAATAGCAAGCCACTCATCAGGATCCTGAATGATTTCAAACCTGAACAAAAACACACAACATTTGATGTATGTTAGGATTGTATGTTTTTCTTCACAAGGATACACAAAGATTAACATTTCCTTTATGGCTTCATGAAATGCGCCTCACCTTAGGTTGGCATTGTCTGGATCATGAGCGATATCAGAGACCAGGACCGTGCCGGGAACAACAGACTCAGGAACAGTGACTTTAATGGGGTTTTTATAGAAGATCGGAGCCTCGTTTTCATTTATCACTCTGATGGTGACTGTAGCACTGTGTACTTGCTCGTAAGGGGATTTAAGTTTGACTTCATTCTCCGCTTTTACAATGAGCTTGTACTCTGCTTGGGATTCATAGTCTAGTGACTGGAAATAAAAAAAGAGCAGAGAATTTGTATTTAGAAAAGTAGCATGTAATGAATAAATAATGAATGAATAAACATACTTTTCTTAAATTGGGAAAAAGGAAGTGTAAAAAACTCAAATGGAACGTCCGATCCTGAAATGTTGATTTATGGCCTAATAATGTCCCTTAAGGGTGGTTTATACTTTTGTGTGGAGTGATCACCTTGACCCACGGGGTTTGTCTTGCACCTAGGCATGCGCATTTATACTTCTGCATGCTGGTTGTGTTGCTCTGCAATACCACTTCTGAAGCACTAGCTGGCAGTAGGTTGTTGTGTTCAGCTGTATCAAATTTCTTCACGGGTGTTTTGTTTTATCTGACTGATACCTTCTCATACAAGTAGATAAAACTCGCTCATTCAGAGAAGGGAACCGGCGTACGTGCAACAACTTTAATCCATCTACCAAGCCGACCAATCACAGACCTTGTGCTATTCATCGTTGTGACTTGTAGTTAAATTTTTTGAGAGGTGGGCATCAGCATTGGCGTCAGTCACAGCGAGGCCTATATGACCGTGCGAAGGCTTCACCAGACCATAGGCGTGCGCTTGACACAGAAGTATAAATCAGTCTTTAGGTTGCATACATATACAGTATATAGTAGTAAAAAAATGTTTTATCTAAAGAAATAGAAAATTTTTCATTAATAAAATTGCTATGAAAAGAAAAGTGAAGATTGAAGAAGCTTTTAGATGTCATATATTTGATTTATTTTCGTGAACAGAAGACTTTCACTGCTATCATTCTGCATTTCTACATTTTTTGCAAAAAAATTATAAATTGTTGTAGAAAAATGGATGAAATGTGGCTAAGTTGTTAGCACGGTTGCCTCACAGCAAGAAGGTCATTGGTTCAAGTTTCCTTCGGCTGATCCGGTTTCCCTCACAATCCAAAGGCATGCGGTGTGGGTGAGTTGTATAAACTAAATTGGCCATAGTGTGTGAATAGGAGATTGTGTTTGTGTTGCAGCAGGAAGAGTATCCACTGTGTAAAACATATGCCAGAGTAACTGACAGTTTATTCCACTTTGGTGACCCCTGATAAAGCAGGGAATAAGCTGAAGGAAAGTGAGTAAGTGACATATTACCTTGGATATGCCTGTGTTTTGTTCTATTTCTGATTGAACCACTAAGGGCATATTTTATGAGGATGTTTTTGGTATTTTTCTAGACTTTTGAACCTTGATGTATATGGAGGATGCGGGAGCTCTCAGATTTTACCTAAAATATCTTAATTTGTGTTGCAAAGACGAACAAAGATCCCAGGGGTTTGCAACGACATCTGGGTGTGTAATTAATAACATCATTTTCATTTTTGGTTAAACTAACACTTTATTTAGATATTTCACATAAAAGACTCTGATTCAACTGAAGACTTCAGTACAAAATAACACTGTCCAGTATTCGGTTTGGTCCCACTTTACAGTGCATCCGGAAAGCATCAGGTTGGATGGAAAGCGACGGTATACAGCCATTTTTAGATCTCTCCAGAGATGTTCAATATGATTTAGGTCTGGGCTCTGGCTGGGCCACTCAAGGACAAATTTGGGCGGTGTACTTTCGTACATTGTCCTGCTGGAAGATGAACTGTCGCCCCAGTCTGAGGTCAAGAGCATTCTGAAGCAGGTATTAGCAGGTATTCTGATAATGAGCTGTGCCTGGTTTTCTCCAAACGTAACGCCTGGCATTCACTCCAAAGAGTTCAATTTTAGTCTTATCAGACCAGAGAATGTTTTGTCTTATGGTCTGAGAGTCCTTCAGATGCCTTTTGGCAAATTCCAGGTGGGTAGTGGCTTCCGTCTGGCCGCTCTACCTAACAAGCCTAATTGGTGGATTGCTGCACAGATGGTTGTCCTTCTGTAAGGTTCTCCTCTCTCCACAGAAGAAGGCTGGAGCTCAGACAGAGTGACCATCGGGTTATTGATCACCCCCCTGACTAAGGCCCTTCTCCCCTGATCACTCAGCTTAGATGGCCGGCCAGCTCTAGAAAGAATCCTGGTGGTTCCAAACATCTTCTATTTATGGATGATGGAGGCCACTGTGCTCATTGGAACTTTCAGAGCAGCAGAAATGTTTCTGTAACCTCCCCCAGCTTTGTGCCTCGAGACAATCCTGTCTCGGAAGTCTACAGACAATTTCTTTGTCTTCATGCTTGGTTTGTGCTTTGACATGCACTATCAATCCTGGGACCTTATATAGACAGGTATGTGCCTTTTCAAATCATGTCTAATCAACTGAATTTACCACAGGTGAACTCCAGTTAAGCTGCTGAAACATCTCAAGAATGATCAGTGGAAACAGAATGTACCTGAGCTCAATTTAGAGCTTCATGGTGAAGGCTGTGAATACTTATGTACATGTGATTTTTCAGGTTTTTCATTTTTAATAAATTTGCAACAATTTAAAAAATAATTTTTCACATTGTCATTATGGGGTACTGTGTGTAGAATTCTGAGGAAATGAATGAATTTAATCCATTTTGGAATAAGGCTGTAACATAAAAAATGTGGAAAAAGTGAAGCGCTATGAATACTTTCTGGATGCTTTCTTTCCCTAAATAATATGTACTTACACTGAAATTAATCATTTGTTACAATGCACTTATTGTGTAAATACATGTTGTGTACTTATTGTGTAAATGCATTGCATTGTACTTACACTCTCATAAATAAAGGTACAAGAGCTGTTACTGGTACCCCCAGCAGCCCCCCCAAGAGTGTATGATTGGTTAAATAACTGCATTAATTACTTTTGTAATTTTGCTCAGCTGAGCTGACCATCCCTTACACCTTAACCCACCCTTAAACCTATCCATACCACCAAACCTGTCCCTAGCCCTACCCATATCCCACCTCAAGAGGACCAAAAGTGCTCTGCAATACATTATAAACACAGTATTTTGTATGCAAGTACATTATTACTTAAGGCCACCTAATTTGAAGAAAGTTCATTGGTTTTGTTTTGTACCTTGTCTGCTGTCTATAATCCAATCATAGTCCTACATTCTCATTAATCTCACCTTAATTACAGAAATGATGCCTTGATTAGAGACGGGGTCTGTGCGGATAGCAAAGTGTCCTGAAGGATTTACAATGGTATACTTAATCCTCCAGTTATCTCCACCTCTCTGGTCCTTATCTGTCGCATTGACCCTGCCAACCTCCGCAATCTGCTTGTTCTCCATTGCATACATGTTGTACTGCAGACACAAAATAAAAACAAGAGCTCAAAAAACAACAACAACGACCAAATGAACACTTCAGATTGTGCATGTTTTCAATTGGTTTTTGATGTTACATACCGTAGTAGGCTGGAATTTGGGAGCGTGGTTGTTAATGTCAGAGATGTGAATGATGGCGCGGCTGCTAGAGGTTAAGCCCATTCCAGACATGTCAGCCACCTGCAGAGTCAGCCTGAAGGACTGCACCACCTGACAACACACCAGCGCATGTAACCGCCGTCACACCTAAGCCTTTGAAATCAATATTGTGCTCTGCGCTAAAATAACCTACATCTCTGTCTAGTCCCACGTCTCGTATGTAGATGACTCCGGTTTTGTTGTTGATGCCAAACATGGTTTTGTTGATGCCTCGTGGAGGGTCACACTCCTGCCAGGTGATGGAGTAACTTAGAGCGGCGTTATCAGTCAGAGGATCATCAGAGTCCACCGCGGTCACCTGCATCACTGATGTTCCTGATCACACACCAACACACAACCTTGATTAATAAAAATGCTGAGATGATTTCTAAGCTTCAACATATCACAGTATGTTTTGCAAAAATATACATACTTTATAACTACTAATGAACAGTTACAATCTTAATAATAGGCAGACAATAAGCTAGTAGTTATTGTCATGAATTGTGACCTAAACTAAAGTGTTACCCTTTTCATAATTTGATAATTTATTAATTTGCAATATTGTAAGTTTCTGATTATCTTACCTGGAACAGAGAATTCAGGAATGGTTCCAATGAACTCTTTTTGAGTAAACTCGGGCCTGTTGTCGTTCTGATCTAGAACGTAGATCTCGATAGTGGTGGGACTTTCCAGTCTCTCTCCACTTGGGGAAAGTGCAAAGGCCTTGAGCTGCAGATATTACACATTTGAGTTATTCACAAATACTTCTTGATTCAGTCTCTTGAAGTCCATTGTACAGTTGAAGTCAAAATTATAAAATTTGGGCTCATTCTGAATACATGCCCCCTATATACATTTCTGGAGAGTCCCAGGAGCTACGTTTTTTGCAGCTTTTGTTTTAGCGAATTCACCAGAGGCCGCTGTGTATGCTTTTTCAGATCTCAAATTTCTCTTGCGAGTGCCATTTGTGCCTGCTCTTCTCGCACAAAGGAATCTATAAAATCTAGAAAAGTAATCTAGACAATTGGGTAACAGTGGAAAAGCCGTTTACACGGAGGTAGGCAGTCAGATGGTAAGCGTGAAATGACACGGTGTCATACTGCCCGTAGCGTTCGTTTTAAAGGGCACCTATGGTAAAAAATCTACTTCTCAAGCTGTTTGGACAGACATATGTGCATGTATGGTGTATAGACTGTCATATTGGGGTGATATAAGCACACCCAGTGCTTTTTTTTCAATTTAACAACATAAAAAACGGTGGACCAATTGGAGCGGTTTTCAAACCGACCGCTACCTGACGTAGGAGTGCGGTCCCCCCACCCACCAAAATTGATTGACAGGCGCGTCATCATATCCTCAGTTTGTTGATTCATGTCCGCCATTTTCAGCGTGAGTCGAAGCAATATCACTAAAGGAACACCCTAGCTCTATTTTTAGATGTAGGGCTCATTGGGCTCAACACAAGAGCAATATTCTCCACATTATCACTCTAATCGGAATTATTGGTTGTATCTTAAGGTAGGTTTGCAAACATGTGTACTTCTCATTGAGTCTACCTTATACTTCAGCCGTTTGCATTTCTCGCGATCACAGAAGCTCCCTGTGATCTTAATTAGCATGCGTTTTAGAATCCTAAACATAGGTTTCTATCAGGGTACACTCAAGTCGACGGCTGGGCGCTGCGGACCGCTGCAGAAACCTATGTTTAGAATTCAAAAATGCGTGGCGCGACGATTCGGGACACATGTTTCTGCCGCGCTACAGAGAGTGTCTGGTGTGCCGTGTTGCGGCTTCAAGCGGCGCATCCGATGCCTCAGTCAAAGTTAATTCAGTGTGCGTGGTTATTAGTTTCTGTGTACAAGCTCGGCACTTGAAACCAGCACACAGTTGGCTGTAAAACTGTACAAAGACACAAATGATTTTGTACTCTCTGCTTGGTCTGTGTCAGAGTCGTACATGTACGACTGAATGGTGATCCTCTCTCTCGCCTTCTCCGTCTGCCTATCTGTTGCAAACGCAGAGCGGGTGAGCTCATGGCCCCGCCCCCTTGCTACGGTGGCGGGAAGCCGAAACTAATTTACATGTAAAGCAACACACCCATAAATCAGCGAACTGTGGACACGCCCCCAACATGACACTTTTTAACACATTATAATAAAAAAATCTGAATTGTGTTTTGAACTGAACCTAAACTGGCACACTTAGAAGAACCATAATATTAATATTAAATCATAAAAAAGAGGTAAACTATGTTCCCTTTAATGACGAAATGCAGCCATACGTATTTCTGGTTACATAATTTGCGATCTCCAGAAATGTATATACTGTAGGGCCATGTTTTCAAAATGTTTCAAGGGATTAAAACAATATTAAGGTTAATATTATTATTCCTCTTAAACAATATATATATTTTTAATAGTCTACAGAACAAACCACTGTTATACAATGACTTGCCAAAATCCCATAACTTGCTTAATTAATCTAGTCTTTAAATTGCTCTTTAAGCTGAATACTAGTATCTTGAAAAATGTCTAGTAAAATATTATTTACTGTCATCGTGGCAAAGATAAAACAATTCAGTTATTAGAAATGAGTTATTAAAATTAGTATGTTTCAAAATGTGTTAAAAACATCTTCTCTCTGTTAAACAGAAATTGGGGAAAAATATACAGGAGGGCTGATAATTCAGTAGGGATAATAATTCTGACTTCATCTGTAAATCTGGAATCTAATGTAAATAGCATTTAAACTGTAAAACCAACATCGATACAAAGAAGACTTGTGAGGTAAAATGAGTAGCAAATGATGGATATTATTCTATGTGATTTCTTGTAAAATACAGACATATTTGACTATTTTCACTTCAATGTCTTTCTGTACTTGACCTAAACATGCTTACTTTAAAACTCTTGTGCTTTTCTCTGTCCAGCGGCACTTTGCTCTTGATCCATCCTGTTTTATCATCAATTTCAAAGAGGCCTTTGGGGTCTTGATCAACACCAGGACCCTCCAGCATGTAGATCACCTCACCGGTGAAAATCTTGTCTGATTTAATCTGCAAGAGGTGCACATGGAAAATGTTAAAGCCATATGGTAAACATGTCTGATGTTTTAACAGATATTTGCCATGTAAAGGCCTTGCTAATCTAATACAAGTCATACTCTGTCATATTTTTATTTTAATGTTTTATGAGTTTTTCCCTCAGTCAGCCACTTACTTATGGTAATGATGTGGTTTGATTTGATGTGGTCGGCTTTGATTTACACCGTCTTCTACAATTTACATGTTAAAAACATTCCATGTGCTCTTGTGTTTTTTCAAAAGCTTTACATGCTGGTACTGAATGTTTTAAACAAGACTTTTGCATTTATACATAACCATGTTTTAAATCCATATATAAATTGTTAATTTCATTGTTGAAACCAGCATGAATCAATTACAAACCTGATTACATCATACAGCTATGGAGGCCCATTTCCGCCATTGACTTAATATCTTAAAATAATGACACATTTTCTCATAATAATGACTTGTTTTCTCGGCACAATGAGAACATACTTTCTCATAACAATGATTTAACATCTCGTAATAATCACACATTTTCTTTGATAAATAGATTGATAAAATAGGGTGTCCTCTATTTGCTGGACAAATGGTAGATAAAGTGTGAAGCTTTTAATCTGGTTCAGTCTGACTCAAGTCGAATCAAGTGATTCAAATCTTCAAGATCCGATTCCTTGAAATGAGCTAATAAATCCCTGATCGATCTTTCAACGTAGGTTAATCCCCTACAAGTGTAAGTCATTGGATAACATCAACTGTTAAACATTCTTCAAAATATCTTCTCTTATGTGCTGATCAGAAGAAACAAACTCGTGCTAGCAACTAAGGATGAGTAAAGGTTAAGTACGGTTTATGGAACTATTGTGGTATGTCAACTTGCAAATATCCAATCCAAGATCCATATCTGGAAGCTGGGAATATACAGAATAAACTACAAGCTGTCAATGTGACTTAGGGTGAATTCAGGACAATTTGGACATTGTTCCTTGGTCTTCTCAGTGGCAAAAAGTGTCCCAATTGATCTGAATTCTTTCTATGTAATCTGCAGTGTAGGCATCCTCAGAAATTTTGGATGAAAAATTAATACAGGAATAAAACTATGAAAAGTCTAAGTATAATCAAGTGAACTTCAGATCTTCAGTGAGCAGCTATTGGTGGTCTGATTATTCACCTGAACCAGATCTTCAGGGAGCTGCTTGCTGTTTTCTAGTACTCTGATTGGTGGGATGATCCAGTCTCTTTTCACTCTGTGCCTCCATGGGTTGAGCACTACTGGATTCGCATCACTCTGCTTCTGTCGACTGCTGCTGACCTGCAAGTGAACACACACACATACACACAGTACTGATCAATGCTCATGCTTTTCTGTGAGAGAATTCAAACAGACTGTACTTTTTTATTGAATCGCAATCAACATATTTGATTTTGTGTACAATCATGATTTTAAGTGTACATACAGTATATTTCATTTACATTTCACTTTTGTTGTTTTAGAGCTTCTATCAACGTATGTACAACCCCAAATCAGTAAAAAGTTGAGGGAGTATGGAAATAAAAAAAGGAAAGTAGTGATTTCCAAGTTTACTTTGACTTGTAAACGTTTACTATACTATGTTACTATGCTATTATTTCCAAACGAGTTTCTTATCATTATATTCCTATAATGTTGGGCTTTGGCATGTCTGACTGTTGTTGTAGGTTCACAGTATGTGGAGCTGATCTCTTTCATTGCGTCTCTAATGTGGAATCCATGGTGCACTTGAAGGTTTGAAAGGTGGCGTGACCTCAACCTTTAATCGGCCCATGGGGTCAGGGTGACCCCAATGGATGTTTCCTATTTTTATTATATCCGCTCGTTAAGAGTGACGTCACACGAATTGGCTTCTGGGTCCAGTCGCTCTATCAAACTGGGGAAACTCAACAAATAGTAATAATGAATGTTTACAAAGCGATGAAATAGTTTCGAAAATCATAATCACAATATATTTATATATCCATGTCTAATTTCAGATGTCCAGAAAGTGATTCATTTTTCATAAATTGTAAAATTGTGGTGTTTGTGATGCAGCAAGTTCAGAGACTGTTGTGTACACCATGATCTCAGGGGCATGAAACTCTCTCACTTATCATAAAAATCTTGAAGAGCCCCTATTATGGGTTTTTGAAAATGACCTTCCATGCAGTGTGTAACACAGCTCTAAATGAAGTGAAATATCCAGCTTAAATCTGAAAGTGCACCGTGTTTACCCCCACGTTTTTTCTTTTTTTAAATTCTTCACTTTCGCCAATTGGTGAAGTTTTTTCCTCGCCACTGTTGCCACTGGCTTGCATGGTTCGGGATCTGTAGAGCTGCGCATCGATGGATTGCTCTTCAGTGCTTGGACTCTCAGTAGTGATTATTAAACCACACTGAACTGAGCTAAACTGAACTGAATTTAAACACTGAAAACTGAACTACACTGTACCAATTTACTATGATCTTCTATGTGAAGCTGCTTTGACACAATCTTCATTGTAAAAGCGCTATACAAATAAAGGTGAATTGAATTGATTCATTTGAACCATTTAGAGTGGTTCAAATGAATCGTGGGGGTAACTGTTACATCCTGTCTCTCTTGTGTGTTTGTTTTCGTTATATGACCATCCCCATGTGCTCCTTTGTTTTAGTTCTCGCCATGTCATTATGTTCATCACCTTCACCTGTGTTCATCCCCTGTGTGTAATTATTATCATCATGTTACTATGTGTTTATACCCCTTAGTGTCATTCAGTCCTTGTCTGGTATTCTCTCTGTTGATGTCTGCTTTCACTCCATGTTCTTCCTGTGTTCATCCATGTAAGTAATTGTTAATAAATCTACGTGTTTTGATAATCCTGCGATCCTGTGCCTTTCTGTAGTGAACCCAGATTTTACAGTAACGAGTCTTTAGCTGTATTGGCGTGACATTGATACAAACTCAAGTCCCACTCATTTGTTGCACGCGCAGACCAGGGAAAATTGAAACCCCTAGCCACAAACCCTGTAGAAAGAAGTAGAAGACAAACACTGTAGCAGATCCCAGTTGAATCATGTTGTGAAGATGCTGTGCTATGAAGTGTAAAGGAAAGTTAGGGTTATTTTCCCCACCCAAAGATGAGGCTGCGAAGAGTCAGTGGTTGAAGTTTATTTTTTCAATAATACCTCATCATTATAGGCCCAGCCTTGTGCTGTGTTCCCCTCATTTTTCTGAAGAGTGCTTTTGCAATCTACATGCTTACAATGGGGGATTCATTGCCTATTTGTTAAAGGAAGGATCAGAAAAGACTATATGGGACTTTATCAGGGCTTGACACGAACGTTACAGTACACAGTTCATGGATCAGTTTCTTCCTCCATTTCACAAGTGTAAGTAAGTGTGATTAAAATGGTGCCTCCTTGTTTTCTCTAACTTGCAAATTATGTATTTAATTGTGTTTTGTTACTTGTAACCACTCCATGTGGCTTGTACTGTATCTGGTTAACTCTTTGTATTCTTATATCGCGTCTAAATCTATGTTGAAAGCCGCTTGAGTTTACGGCTATGGGCCGTCAGCTGTTCTTACACATGTGCGGCGGTCAAGTTTCAAAATAGTTCAGCTTTTGCCACTGTG